>NC_066365.1:30227713-30543449 GCF_013377495.2 Cygnus atratus | reverse complement strand
GTCTCTTGGTTCATATTGACTTAAGCACACTTGACATCAATTGCATCAAGATGTGACATGTTTTATAAGGAAAAAAAAGAAACATTTAAAATGAAAAAAAAATATTTTTAGGTATTTTCACAAACAAAAACTGGCTTTTAAATAAATTTGCTTCCATAATGGTTAAATATGACAGAGAAAAAAAGGAAAAAAGAAACAAAGGAATCTAAACTGTGGGGAAGTGGAATATCAAAACAGGCTTAAGGCATCAGTTCCATATTTTTCAAAGCCAAATATGTAATGTTGAGAAGAGAAGAAATAATAATTAAAAGGTTCAAATCTTGTAATTTAATATTGTTATTAAAACTTTGCTGTATATCCTATTCTTTAACATTTGGTGTTAATATCAAATTACTTGGCAATGCTTGACATTTGAAATAAACTTTTTTTCTATGGTTTTATTTGCAAGTGTTCCATTAATTTTACTAGCTACAGTTGGGTTATAAAGAGTCTAATATCTAAAAGGACACTGTCAAGGTTGGGTTCACGTGTTAGATTTTGGCAGTGTCGCCATCCCCAGCTCATTTGAATCTGCTCAGCAGTTATTTCTATGGATGAGCCCAAGCTGTGATGCTCAGATATGCATTTTTAACTCTGAAGATTTAGGTTGCTCTGGGTTGGAGTGGTACTTCATACCAGCACATGAGGAGTCAGATAGGTGCTGATTCAGAATCCAGCTCCTCTTAACTCTGACGTGCAGGGACTTATGATCCAAAGATTTGGTTCATATCTATCTCTACTTTTGTACAATTGTGTTCATAAATATCTGTACAGAGAGAGAAGACTATTCGTTTAAAAAAAAAAAGATAAATGGCAAGCACTAAGAGAGTGTAAAATATTTTTTAAAGTATTAAACATAAATCTCTAAATTGTTTCTTTAAGGAAGCAGTTTTCAAACCATTAAAAGGTAATTCTAAGCAGTAGCTAATAAAATTATTATGAGGGAAAAGAAAAGAAACCTTGGCAATGTCTTTTTAAATTAAGAACAATGATAACTCAAATTAGGTGCAAGTCTGTAGTGTTGAAAATATAAAAACTTTCATGAATCTTAATCACGAATATTCTTTGCAATCTGAAGTTGCCATATGTTTTAATTATATGTATTTAAAGACGATAGCTCTATTTACAAAGCAAAAAGGAATCCTAGGAGGGGTGCGATAACATTAATTTAAATGCTAATGCAAGTCAAAGCAACATAGTATTTCTCTAGCTTTCCCTGTAGATAAAATAACCATACATTTGGTTAAAAAGCTTATACTTTTCTGCATTGTGGCTACATTGCCTCCTACAGTCTCAGTAAATCTATATTTTATTTTAGACTTAAATAAAATTTGATATATGACTTGCAGTTTTAGTTGGAATCCATTTTGGGGGGCTTGAGCAAAATATTTCTTGAATACTGCAGAGGACAGAGCATTTATCAGAAACTATAAATCCCTTTTTGTAGTACAAGCTCTGAGCCTGTTTCTGCAAGCATGCAAACACAGTGTATACTCTCAGTGCAGTCACCAAAGAGGTATATACAGTGTTTTCAGTACTAGACAAACCTACCAGTAATTTCCCCTTGATGAAACTAAACCATTTCTTGATGCATCTGTAATTCATAGGTGTTCTGTGCATTACTGCTCATCAGGAATGTTGGGGAATACATTCTGATTTTTAATGTTCAATGCTAGAATGACCAAACTAAAATAATTTTCATATGGTAATCTAAACTTTCTGAAAAAGTAGAACTGCATTACTGTATACACTGGAAAGCTATTTATTGTACCTCTGGTCTTATTCCTCTGAAAATCGTAGCGTACAAAATATTTGTCAAGCCTGAACTGATGTATATAACTGAAATAATGTAAAGTTATATTTTCATGTTTTTATACTTAACAACATGATGGGAATACATAATGTATGAGTATTTCAATTACAGATTATATGGATTGGATAATACACATCTCGGATAAAAGCAGTAATCATAGTTTAATATCCATGTTACAGTACATCAGTATATTGCTATATAAAGTATGTCTGTGTGCATTTAAGTGAAAAGTAGTCAAGAGTGATGAAAGCTGTCCAAGGGTTTTTTTATTCATTTTATATGAAAACTGTTATGGAGCAACCAAAATGTTTATGAACTCAAACTTGTGTAAATTTCAAAATGTCCCTTACTGTAGCTTTTTGTTTACAGTACAGTATCTTATTTTCTGCTTTGTTAAATGAGTAACAGTACAAAGCTGGACATACACTTTCTAAGACATTAACGTTCCCATTTTTTCATGTATACCTATATGACAGAAAATGCTTCTGATTTTATTTTTCAATCTAACACATGATGGCTTTTCTGGAGTGTTGTATAAACTTCAATCATACATAAAAAATCTTCTTAAAAAAGGCAAAAGACCTTTAATGTCTGTTTAGTATTATTGAAATCTGATTCATTATTTATTACAAATGTATTTTCTAAAGGTTTTACAAAGAGCAAACCTGTTTTTCCTCACAGACATAAATTTTCCTTGAAGAGTTTTGCAAGATATCTTCCCTCAAATCATCTTATCACTCAAGGGTAGATTTACTGTAGTTCATGTTGTCACTAAATGAAGTAATGTAACTTTCTTGCCAGTAATATAATTTTATTTCTGGAATGTAACCTTCTTGATCATGCTTATAAAGGCAGTGTGATAGGTTGTTATGCTAGCAAGTTAAATATCTATTTGATAACTCTACTTAAATATTGTCATCTATTTCTTGGATCAGTTTTTTTTTTTTTTTTTTTTTTTTTAAGTTCAATAGATTGTTGATATGTCCAAATTAGAGAAAGGACCGGAAAAATGGCAGTATTTTTGGTATATATTGGTAGTGTTGCTACAATAAATCTAGATCTGTAAGAGAGAGTTCGCTCTTAGAGACACTGAAGACTTGTGATGTGAAAAGTTAAACTTTTTTTTTTTTTTAATGTATTTTATATTTAACAGTGTGTGTGTCTTAGGGTATCAGCCTCCTTTTGGCAGGTAGATATGAACAGTGCACAAATAATTGTATTTTAAAATACAAATGTATGATTTCAATTGTCTTTTGATAGTTATATGGATATAGTGGTCACCAGAAAAACAGTCTGGATGATATCTGTGGAGGTTACTTAAACCTGTTTCATGATATGGAAGTTCATTGTTTATTAAATCTTTTGATTTATCCTGTCATGGGATCACAAAAATTTGCTGACAGAGTCCTACCAGGTCCAAATTATCTTAGGAATTCATATTATATCAAACACTTAAAATAGGTCGGCAAATGATTTAAGTGTGGACTTAATTTTAAGCATTTTTCCTAGCATTGTTTTTTTTAGATTACAACATTGGGTGCTACATACCTGTGTAAGATACAACAGAATTAGGAAATTGTATACAACAATGGCACCTATTTGACAAATTTCATTCAGTATGTGCCAATCAATAGGTTGTCTTGAAACTTCACTCTTGCTACTCCTAGTACTCTAAACTTTGGGGCTACTTCAAATAACTCTATGGTAAAATTGCCCTACTTTTTTTTTTTTTTTTTTTTTTTCTGCCTTGAATGCTCTTTCCTCATTCCCCAAAGACGTAGATTCATAAGTATGTCTAGATCTAATATCTGGGGATGTACAGGACCTTGAAGTGAAAACAACTTCATAACAAGAACTCTGAATTAATTCCTAATTGCATTTGGTAGATATTAACTCCTTGTACCCCAAGTAACTGTAATTTTTGTAATACATCTATTTTTAGAAATTTCGTTAGTGTAGTGAATATCACTTCGATGTTAACAACTTCAGAATTGGTTGTTTAGTGCTTTAACATACAATTTATTGAATTGGTATACTTTGGGAAAAAAAGTGAAATCTTCAAAATATGATTTTTGTAAACAAGTGCGAAAAAAAGGAACATGTTAAGATAAAATATAGAAGTTCTGAGAATTACAGATCTGACTCACATGCAGCTTTTATGCTTCATGAGGTCTTCCTGCAGTCCCTTACCTTTTCATTAGGGCATGTTACATGATGTGCTTTCTTTTCTCTTGCCCCACCATATGCAGTTAGTTTTAATGCATACTTTTTTTTTTGTTGTTTTAGCTTGGTAGGCAGGTAAGAAATATAATTACTGTATATAACGTTTACTATAATTTTTTTAAAAAGAGGATTTTTCAGTCATTAAAAATTTAATTGCTCATTTAATATGTCTCTATGAAAGAAGCAGTGATGATAAATGTGGGAAAGATTTCTTGGATCAGCTAAACCTGTAATTCAAGTGTCATCATCCACTGCACTATTCTTATACCAATCTCCTTTGTACATCTCTTATTGCTAATGAGAATGAAAAAAATGGCTACCTCTAGAGACATTTCAGTGTTTTATCTACCGGAGTGGTAAGAAAATACTTCCTTCATACCTAAAAGAAAAACATGATCTCAGTTAATTCCAGTGAATGGCTTCATAGCATTTGCTCAAAATTCTTCCTCACAATACGTTTAACTGTCACCGAACAGGAGAGGACCGTTACTGCATGCTGTAGGCATAGAAAAAAAAAAAGTTTAATTTCTCATTATTTTTAACAAATGCTGACTTTTAAAGACTGCCTTTTCTGTGTTAAAGCAGTTATTCTTACTAGTCTTCCTTTTAAAGACTGTGATTGAATATATATATTTCATTTAATATAAAATTTATTTGCTTTAAAGTTTGCAACCCTAATTTTGAAAATTAGAATTAAAAAAGAGCGGCTAAACATTAGTGCCTAAACCAGCTTCTTGAGATTGTCCTCAGTTCCCATCTCGAGGTGGGAGAAACGCTACAAAGAAATGGGTTCCAGTGGACCCCATGTGCCATGGACCTCACTGCCTCCTCTGCATCTTCTCATAGACAAAAGGAAGCAGGTGAGCAAAGTTGAGGTAGGAGTTGGAGTGGTGGTTTCATGTAACTCTTTTGTCCCCCTCAATCCTGACACAGCATCCAAAATAGACAAGAAGTAGAATTTCACCCTGTTTTCAAAGGGTAGAAAATATACTTGTAATTAATTCTTAAAACACCACTGTTAATGAGGTTTGGAAATTATAATTCTGTTTCAGTTTATAGTAAACAATTCTTAAAATTGGAAGTAAAACCTGTTTACAGTCTCATTTACTGTCAGCAATGCATACATGTACTAGTTTTTTAGATGGATCCTTCTGGCAGATGCTTTATGGGAGCATCAAGAACATTTTGTTAAAAATATATTTGGAAGTTTTTACACGACAACTTTTTACATGATTTTTGTATAGTTACTGCATGTCCTTCAGCACTGTGTTCGATTTAAGAGAAAAATGCAATTAAAGGGTCAAGTTATAGCTCTTCACTTAATAGTATGCTCTACCAATACAATAGTTTATTTCAATAGTTGGTTTCCTTGTGTGTTTCAGTTTAAATCACAAACACATTTTGGGTTACCTGGTATTCCTACATAGTGGAATATTCACAAAAATATCTTTTCTGTTTTTGAAAGAGTGGATACTTTTTATGCTGTCGCATTGACTAAAGATATAGTAAAACAAATTACCTTCATGATTTTTACTCAGGTGCTTACTTCTATATTTGTTACTATTATTTTTAATAATTTCACAAAACAGTGGAAGAGTATTTCCATAAATTTGAAATTAAGTTGCTTGGCAGCTGATAGAATTTAGCTGTAGTGGGAATTTATCATTCAGTTTAATGTGTTAATTAATAAGTGGAGTTGCTGGTAGATGAAAATGAAGGTTGTGGATGATCTAATATAGGTGTATGTATACATATCCATTCACAAATATGGAAATGTGGTAGTTAAACTAAGGCTGAGTTTGATAAGGCCAGGATTTCACCTCAGATGCATATTCAAAAAAGGTGATAACTGCAGCAATAATTCATAGTAGGGCCAGTAGCAAGAGAAAAGTTCATTATCAAGTGCCTTACCACCGTCAGTTTGAGTAAATGTGGAATTTCATATTTCTGTAAGACAGTACGGTAGTCCCATAGGGCTCAATCAACAATAAATTCCATAACTTCAAAATCTCACATAGTCACCTGTGATGGTCTTTTTTCCCACTCACAGGATTAGGTTCTACAAAATTTCTGTGAGAAAAATGAGTGTTACACACACACACACACACACACAAAGCATCATTGCCTCTTACTTCATCAATAGGGATGATGGGTTTATGTATATATATATTTTTATATATATATATATATATAATTATTTTTCTCAGTTTGAAGTGTCTTACCTGTTTAAAAATCCACATGATTGGAGAAGCTCAGGTTTAGTTAAATCTAGCATTATATGAACAAGGACAAATAGAGCATAACTATTCGTAAGCTATTACTTGATTTTCTGAACCAAAATTTCTATAAGAAGTTAGTGCCTCCAGAAAAAATATACTGGGCATTGACAGGGCTTGATACTACACTACCCACTTTGAGCACAGTGCAATAATATGCACTGCCATGGTGCTGTGGCAGAATTCTGTCCACATTTTTTATTACTTTTTATTGGCATAGGCTAGTATAAACTATAGGAAATCACCATCACAAAGTAGGCCTGACATTTCATTTACAGAAAATTTCTATTTAGTGGTTGTATCTGTGGCATTATCATGTTCTCTAAATCTGCACTTTATGAATATAAAAATAAAGCATGAGATAAACATTTTTAAAGCCATTATCTTCATTGAGAAAGTTACTTTACTTAACATGGCTATACTTACCTAAAGTACTTGCTTTCCACAGGAATACTTGTCACTTTTTTTCACTCTATCTTCTTTCTTCTTTTAAATTCTTGAGGACCTAAAGATGTTATATATATATATATATATATATATTTTTTTTTTAATTGTGGTAGATCCACAGTAGATGTGAGAGGTGTTTATCAATACTGCTTCATCCACCTTATAAGCTGCTTTCTATTGGAGATCCTTGTAGTTTTCTACTTGCAATTTACTTTTTGATCTTTTATCATTGGGAGAGATTTTTGGAACACTGAGGAACATTGAGTGTCCTTGTGAACACCGCTTGCTGTTTTGAGATGTTACCGTCAGCTGAAGACTGTGTCCAGTGGACTGCATCTTTTAAAGAATCTTTCTCAGTCAGCAGGGTCAGAGAGAGTAAGGTAAAATACTTTGTTTGGATTCTGCCTTGCTGAAGACCAGAGGAGCTGGGGCATTCATTTCAGCTTGGGTGGGAATAAGTCTGAACCTCCCAGCCACCCATGTGCAGTCAAGCAGTGATCTCTGCTGGGGTCACCACACTTGTGCTAACGCTGGCAAAAACTGAACTGTTAGCACAGTCAACATGCAAAAGCTATTTCTGCACTGTTAACGTGATGCTGAAGGTAGCAGAGCTGCCCCCTTCTTCCCCTGTCAGAACTTTCAGGAAAGCTTTTTTCCTTCAACAAACAGCATTCATCCACATATGGAAAATTCAGAATCTAACTTTGAGAGATTGCATTAATATAAAATAATCATACATTTTCTTGGCCTAAAGGAAACTCAGCATTCACCCTCCCTCCAGAAAACTAAGCACAGCCATCTTGGCTGGGTGAACAATTTTGTGGAGAATTTCCACAAGGCAAAAATGTTGCTGATTTATGAATATGAATGATGACATCTTATATTGTCATAAAAGGAAACCTGCAAACTTCCCAGTAGGCAGGATCATGAGGTGTTATTGGTTTGGTAAGATGCTAGGTTAGATTTTACTAAGTGGACAGCATTTTTATATGCACGATGTAATATGCTACATAAATCAGAGACGTATTGGCTTGCTGAGTGATTTTTATGCGGCATCAAACTTGTATAATAATATATATGCAAATAATGCAATTATGTTTTTTAACTTTTAAAAAGTATCCTTTGATTACTTACTATAACCTAAATTAGAAGTAATATATATCATTGAAGTTGTCTTAGTGCAAAACTGCTCAATGTGAAAACACATCCGATGTACAATATTTTTTTTTCTTTTTTCTTTTTAAATATCAGTAGGGAGGGGAAAAACGCATCTTGCTATAAGGAATAGGCAAAAAAAAGAGTAGATAAAAGAACGCAAAAATGTCTAAGTGACTGGGATGGGGTTTTGAAGCCATGATTTTTACTGGTAGACTAGGCAGTGCTAGGTTAACAGTTGGTCTTGATGATCTTGGAAGTCTTTTCCAACCTAAGTAATTCTATGTTTTCAAGATACGATGTTGATTAGGAAATAAAGTAGAACTTACGTTCTCATTTAAGTTAGAAGGAAGATGATCGGTAGACTTTTGTGTTGGAGCTGAATTATAAAATCTGTCATAACGAGTTTAGACACTGAACATGGCCTTTTATATTTAATGTTTAGATCTATCTACTTTCCATGTATTAGCTATTTCAGGCTACTTTGTGAATTTGCTATGAACCAGACTTACTGATTACCTAAATCCAGTTACAGTTCTGGCTGTCTTCATCAAATCAGTTTTAAATCTGAGAGCAAACTAGACCTTTTTTCTTTTTTTTTTTTTTTCAAATGAGGAGTTTCTTTTCAGCTGGCTTGCTTGTATTTTAAAGTCCAATTTAACAGCTGAGTAATTATTTTCTTTTCTTTCTGGTGATACTCTTTGGGTCTTTAAAAGCTGTTGACTAAAATTGGTTAAATGATTTAAAAAAAAAAAAAGTGTTTTCCAAGGAGAGATGTGGATTATCAGTCAAGACAGTATATTTTTTAAGATGCTGTTTTGTTTGTTTGGTTTTTTTTTACTGCTGAAAGAACAGAATGCTTCATGCTATAGCAGAGAAGAAAGATGTTCCTCGTAAGATATGAGGAACTGTTGCAAGAGAATATAGGTGAGATTTTTTTTTGTATGCCTTATATTTCAAAAAGTTTGATCTTTCTACTTGTTCTCCTTTCACTACAGCTTTTTGTAAGAAAAAGAAAGTCAATCTTCTCTCTAATCATCCTCTGCTCTTACACGCTCTGATCAGATTGATTGGCGTCAGGAAAGCCACCTGGATACCTTGGAAAATGTGCCCTTATTGGTGTAGATAGATGGTAGAATTGCCCAATATAAAAATAGATGTATTCTGTCTGATTTCATTTCCATGTGGATATGATTTTTCACCTTTTTTGTACAGTTTTGTTTGTGGTGCAGCTGTGGATGCAGAGATCAGTGGGGAAAATAAGGAAAATATGTTGTTTCTCAAAACAGTAGTACAGAATATGACAGAGCACTCCTGAAGAGTCTCTGCAGGAAGGTATTTGAAAAAAATGCCTTTTAAAAAATTGACTTGCCTCTGAGCATCCTCTAATGAGAGGCAAAGCTATGTGGCTTCTGTGTTTTGTAATTGTCTTCCCCGGAGAAGAAAATCCTTTTCTAAAGGTCAAGAATCTACATACTGAGATACTTTTGCAGACTCAGCCCTAAATGACTAAATTCTGTACAAAAATGTAAGTGCTGATATTGAACATGCGATGAAATGCACAAAATAAATTTCTTTAAAATGTAAATTAGTATGATACGTTACCTTTCAGTTATATCATCAAACCCAGCAGTCTCAGCTGTTGTCTTTTTTGTTTGTGTTGTTTTTTTGGTTTTTTTTTTAGTTATATTATTATTATTTTGGATCAGTACAAAATGCGTGTGACTTAATCCTCTGTCTCCCTCTAAAGTAGAATTCCATCACCATTACATACCATTTGTAATGTCTAGTATGAACAGATCTATAGTAGATGTCCTTATCAAAATCATTGTCTTATGGAGTTTAGCTCATGTTTTATTTCAGCTTCTGAAGAATTAATTCTGTATGTAAGTCCTACCAACAAATATTGATCCTATTGGTAGCATTGTTGAATATTGATTTTGGTAATAAAAGTCTTAAGAAAAGTCTGACAAGGAAGTGTCACTGAATCATATAGGATCCTTTTCCCACCTGCTCATTTCAAACCACTGCCACGTATATTATGAATACTGTGAAGAACAAAAAGATGCTGTTTTTTCCACCACTTTCACAATTTGAAATCTGGATTAGAAATAGGATAGCATTGTTACTCAATTTTAATTTTTTTTTTTGTCCATTACTGTGTTTGTGACTGAAACATCTGGCACACTGTTTTTCTCCCTCTTTGGAACAAAAAGATGATGTATGGGACATCACAGATATATTTCTGAAACCCTCTGCAGATATTGTCATTTGTCTGTATAGATGCTTGACCATTTCCTGTCTTCATTCCTCTTAGATCTGTATGGCTGATAAGATTTAAATCTTCTGGACTTTGTATGTCTTCATGTTGGAAAACTGTTTTGTAACCTGTTAACATTCCCTAGGTGGCCATTAACCAATGGTTAATGATGTCATTTAGATACAACATTTAATGTATATAATACCTAGAAGCATATACAGTGTTTTACAAAGAATTAAATATTCATGGCACTCTAAAGTGAAGACTTAAGCATGCAAGTTAGAATACTGAGGATAAAAGATGATAGTGAAGAAAGGTATAGGGGAAATGAAATGTGAGACATTGCAGGCCAGTTGTGGTGATGTAAACATATTTTCTGTTTTCTTTTGTGTTTAATTCTAAGGCATCCATCTTTGATTCTAAATTGTCTTAATAAATAATGGAGTAAGATATAGAAAAATATATTGCAACTTCCACCTGGTGACAATACTTATTCCAGCTAAAATGGTTTTTGCTCTAATAGTAATAACTGAGGAAAAGAAAATCCTTTCTCTCAAGCATCTTATGGTACTGATTTTACTTAGCTTCTTGGAATACTTTCTTCATTTCCTTTTGGAAGCTCATCATTTGAGTTTCAGAAAGACAGGCAGCTGCAAACATAAAATGCAAGTGACTGGAACTTGCTGAATCATTCTGTCTTTGCCAAATAAGTGTGTTTTATTTGTGTGTGTGTGTGTGTTTTTTTTTTCTTTGTATTTTTCTCCACTTTTCTACTCTGAACTTGAGGAGGCAATACATTTTGATGGCAAGTGAGTTCTGAAATCAAACAAACCAATGTGACACCTAGATATACGGAAATTAGCTTTCAAATTAGTTTCTTACTGTGACTGAGCTCAGCAGCTTCTATGTCTTCTACAAGATGGATTGCCCTCTGTGTTGTTTTACATGTTAGTGATTGTTATAAATGACAATAAGAACCGTGAAAATTTAAATTTCCATGTTAATAATCTTTCCAGTTCCATTTGTCTGTGTGCTTGTGTTCAATCAGCCATGTAAAGTGTCTTATTTCAGATACATTCAATTGTAGTCAGGCCTGTAATTTCCATGTTTATTTGGAGACTTTATTAAATAAATTACGTAGCATTCACTAAACATGGAGTTAATCTTTCTGTTGTTCCTTCAAGTTGATACAGACTTGAGACCTGGTTTAATCATGACATTCCTTAGAAGAGTTCTTGATAGAGGAATCACAGTACACTGTGCATAATTTTCTGTGAAAAAGCTACCCATCCTTCTATTTAACCTAAATTTTACTTTGGGAAAAAAGTAAGTTTGATTGACATAAAACAAGGTATTTTACAAACTCCAAAACTCATGTATTCTCCTGCATTACAATCTGCATCACACTCACCTCAAAAGCACATCTAACCTGATCTCTAAATGAGGAAAATAATGTATCATTGTATTAAGAATAATTGTTTTAATCTTTGGATTACAATTTGCACAAAAAGCCTGTTCTTAACTGAAGTGCTGATATCAGTTTTGTTGAAAATGTATTTTTGCACAAGTTGTATTCAAGCAGTGGGGATGGATGACTGTCACCTTTTATAAAACAGATTCCCTTGAAAACAAGTCGTCTTTGAAACGAAAAATATCCTGGCACTGAGTTCAAGAGATTTCCTGCTTCCAGACACTGCATATTTAAAGGCAGAATGATCCATGCATGTAAAAACAGTGAAGGAAGGACAAGGGCTGGGCCATTAATTGGCACAAAGTAAAATACTTATTTTTAGGGACTGAGAATGGTAAAATGTGAATTTGCAACCATTCCTGTGTCCATTTGTCTATCCATTTGTCTGTTTCACTTTTCTCTGCAGGTTCCATAGGAGGAAAAAATAAATAAAAAATAATCACACATTTTCTTTTGCTGGCAAAACAAATAAAAAAAAAAATAATAACTTCAGGCACCAGACATGGCACATATACACAGATTAGATTGGTGAAAGCATCTTGCATAGTGGTTTTTTTTCTACAAACTATCTTCTTATCTTTTAAACATTCAGTATGTCTGGTATCTAAATTGAACAGTGAAAATCTCTTATAAGCCATTTATCAGATTTTTCCTCCACATGCCTTTGCCAATTAAGATTTCCCCAGTGATTTCCAAGTCTCATCAAAAGACTTTTTATAACGAAGAAAGTTAGACTGACATGAAGACGTTTGAGACATCCTGCTTGCAGGGCGATCTGTGCTACAGATGACTGGCAGAATACCCAGAATAGCAGTCTTCTGAGACAGCTTCAGAATTTATTTTTCACGGTCACTGGGAAATGAGACAGAAGGAGAGAGGGAGAGAGAGAGGAAAAAGAATTTAAATACACAGAAATGATATATCTAGGATTCTGAACTGCTAGCCTGACAAATGAAAAAAGGCCAGATTAGCATTAAAACACATGTTAAACCCATGGGCCATTTCCAGGGTCATTAAATCACTATTAAATTATGATTGTCAAGCATTAATTTTTGTAAGTAATGAGCCAAGCATGCTCCCAGCCAATTCAAATGGACAGTTTAGGAATGAGTGTCCCAGTGATCATTCCCATTCAGCATTTTGTGTGTTGTTGCAATATTTTTGGAGTCTAGGAAGGTTTGCTGTAATAGATGGAGGCTATTCCATGCCCAATACCTTGAGTGCATGGGAATGTTCTTTCGTGTTCAGTTTAGCAGTGTAGAAGTCACCTGTGGGAAATAATTAGAGTGAGTGGAGGAGTGCTGAGTCTTGAATTTTGAGGAGACCTGGAGATTTCTTTGGACAAAGAAGCTATGTGTGGCTGAGATTTTTATTAAAAACTTTTGGTCCAGCCCCCCTTGGTAGAATACTCGCATTAGGAGACACATATGGATTAAGTTAAGAGATTACCAGAAATACCTAAAGTAATAGGACTGATAATATGAAGAATCTTTAATAGAGGTCAGAAAGAGTAAGAACAGATTAAGAAAAATCAGCCCACAATAGATTTTCCAAAAGCTATTAGAGACCAGTTTTGTGTAGGTGTTTTTTCTGTTGTTTTTTGTTTGTTTGTTTCCATACATAAATATATTAATACCAAAAGAGAAAATAAGGAGTTGATATGCACTGGTGATTAATATCAGTTTAGTTGTAACTTAGAGAATTAGTGTATGTTTGGGTTCAGTTTTAGCAAGAAAATCTGGTGAATAAATTGCACAGGGTTTCTTCTTTAAAGCAAAGGAGCTGTAAGGTAGGAAGGAATATGGATGAAGGAGATTGCATTGCAAAAGTGAATATTACACTGGAAGAGGAAGTTCAAAATTCTGTTTATCAAACATCAGCGTTAGGATCAGCTGTGTTCTAATATACGACCCTGACACAAGGAGAGGAAAAGTCCTGGTGAAATTAGCTTGATGAAATGAAGATGAAATGCTGAAAGAACTGGATGTGTTTGAGGACTGAAGTTATAGAAAGAAGTCTAAACAGCATAAAATGAAAGGCACTTAAGGCACTTGGAAAAAAAAAATTAGCACAACATCAGATCGAAGACAGGGGGGAACCTGCTGTTTTGCTTCCAATGCCAACCGATAGTGAACGGCCCATGAAGAATGGAGATCACACATACCGTGTGTTTTGCTGGAATACTCTTGTGGCCTCCAGCAGCTTGTGGTTCAGGGACTCCCATAGACACAGATAGTGTCTTTGCATTTCATATCCTTCCCAGCAACTTATCTAGTCACTGTGAACTCATCTAAACTTTTGGCAGCCACAATATCCAGTGTCAGGAATTGTCATGGGTTAACTAAACATTATTTAAAGAATTTTTTTTTTTCTTTGTTTGTCTTAAATCTGTTACCTGGTAATTTTTTTTTTGTTGTTGTTGTTGCATCCTCCTCATTCTTGTAGCATGACATTTCTCATTCTTCCCGGTCTGAACTGAGAGGCTTATTAGCTATCATATGAAAAAAAATTCACAAAGTTGAGCCTCTTTCATGTAACAAACTAGAGGTGGGAGAAGAACTTCCTCCCAAGAGGGAGAAAACCAGCTTACTTCTAAAAAATAATGCTGGTACCAGAGAAAGGTGAGAAAATTGGTATGGCATAAATTTTGGGTGGATTGTGAAAATTTCTAGTTTCAGAGCAGCAGAACCTGTTGGCAGTCAGGTCAGAGGGCTGTGCCCTGAATAGGCAGTGCACAAGTGAGCATGGTTTTGGAACAGCCCTTTTTACAACAGATATCTCTCAGAGGACTACCAGGTCCCCATTTTCAAAAGATCACCTCAAGCAAGGGTTCAGAGCTCAAATACATGCCTTTGTCTCACTCTAGTAGCAAAATCATGAAAATGCGTTGCCATGTGTGAGAGCTGGTGATGTGATTCAGCTCAGTAGGAGGCCCCTTCCCACCATACGCTCCTATATGATCTGGTGTGACCTGTGTGGTCAGTCAGATTTACGTGTCTATGTATGTCAGCCATTTTACAAAAAGTCAAAAAGGCACATGGCACCCTTGTATCTGCTAGCTGTTATTAAAAGTGACTTAAAAGAAAACAACATCAACAAAACACTTTGCTTTGAATACAGGACACCTTGGTTTTATCCCTTCTGTTGTGTGAGCACATTTATGAAAAATCTCTTTTCTGTTGTGCAGGTGTAACTTTCGTATCTAGTGCTACGGAGTATTTTCAGAGATGAAATGCAAAACCAGATCCATTTTACAATGTACAGCTGAACAATCACTGGGTAGAACTGGTGCAGAAAAGATGGTGACTGAAGAGAAACTGGACCCAATCCTTCTCCAATGACTCTTAAGGACAAAACCAAAAATTCCATGTTTTCAGCAAAAGAAGGATGGAAACAAGATTATGTCTCTCACATGGGCATTTTGTAGAGTCAGGGTTCAGCTTTTACTAAGTAGGATTTGTCCAACAGAGAGTTAAGTACTCCACAGGAACTGGAGCAGCTGCATTAGGGGCAGATACCCTGTCAGTGTGGATTATTCTCTGTTTTGCTCCAGGGTTCTGATCCTTTCATTGCCCAACTGCATACACTTTTGTTTGTTTGTGATTTCTGCCTGGAACAAGCCAGATAGCTCCCTCAGAGAGAGAGCAGAGGCACTGTTTAAGATAGCTTGGCTCCACTGTTCATTTCTGACAGCACAGATGCAGCGTGCATCATCTTGCTCAGTTTATGCTTTTAGGCTGCTCTGAAAGGTGGTGGCCTTGAGGTATTTAAATGTGAATCAGTTTAAATGTGAAGAGTTTAAATGTGAATTTAATTCATAATACAGGCTGCCCAGATGGCATAGGTGTACACCAAAGAGCTCGGATTCTGTAGGAGGCATAACAAAATAAGGGGTTACCATGGGGGAGAGGAACATAACTCAGGACTCCCCCTGCCTACATGAGCATTGCAGCTCCTGAAGAAAACTATACTGGCTTTGCCATTTCTTAAGCAACTGAACTTGGCAAAGGTTCTTCTCAGACTGACACTGAAAAGATGAAAACACCTCCAAAAGCATGATTACAGGCTTAGATTGAAGCTGGACATTCTGAAGCTTGGTTTAGTTAAGATTTGCATGCCTTGTGCTATGTCAAAAGGCAGATGTCGAAGCTCCCAGTGAAAGATGCTTAGAAAAACCTAGGCAGCTTCTGAGATGGGTGGTAGCAGATTGGCAAAACGCTGTGAGGTTTTAAATCTTAGATGTAGACACGTTTTACAGATCTAGCTGAGAGATTGCCTTGATAAATTCTATTAAATTACCATGAGTTGGTTCGTTAAGTTACAAATGAGGTATAAGTAACCTCTCTTTTACTACTGATATCTGTGAGGATAACCTTGATAGGGAGCCACAATCTGTGCATTTTTTTCCTGTCTAAAGAGAATGCAACTGATGTGCTGAATCATAAATCCTGCAGAATAGGAAAGAAATGTGAGGGAAATAATCTTAAACAGAATACCCTATACATGTGAGCTGGCATTGCAGATATTTTTAAGGTCTCTGATCTTTAGATTCAGATTTTTGTAATAAAAAAGAGAGAAAATGTGTAAAAACTAAGGCTGCTCAACCTCGATTACTGGTATTTTATGCAAAATTGGGTTGTTCCTGCCAAAAACATTAAGCTGGCTAAGGGAAGCTTAGATGTCTTGTTATCCTATTGCCAAGAAAGACATGATTTTGAAAGCTCTACAAGGTGGACCTAGAGGCTCTTGCTGCCAATCTGTTCCAGTATTCAATGAAGAATGACTAGAATCAGCATTTCTTTGAAGAAATAGTGCTTCAGGCTTCTCTGGATGTGCACCGAATAGATTTTAACAATGGTGTTTATTTATGTAACATCTCTGAGGATCTTGGTTTTGCTCTATGGTGCAGGCTGTACTAGATTTTAAAGAAGCCAATGGCATTCAGAATACGTGTTTGTCCTTAAAAGCATATGTAAGAAAAAATCTGAGGTAGTGCTGCTAAAGCATAAAGTAAAAATGAAGACCTGAAGTCCCACAGTACTCTACAAAAGGATGCACAAGATTTCCTAGAGGAATAAGTTGGGGTTTTTTTTAGAATTATTAATCATCTCTGTCCTAAGGACATATTCAGTGAGAGGCATAAAATCATGTTAAATATGTAGGCAAAAAATGTGTTTCATTTTATGGGTGATTCATAATCAAGTTGCAACAGCATGGAAATAGACCTATGAATTCTTCAGATTGCTGACATTTAGAAAATTAATATGAATTTTAATTTGCTTTCATAGTGGACTATGAATCAGACAACAGTAAGTGTCAGGAAAAAAAGATTCTAACGTGAGAGCATTCACCCAGCAAACTAAAGAGAAATGAGCATACCATTCCTTCACTCAGAAGAAAAAACAAAAACACTGTGAAAAACAAATAACAACAAAGAAAAAAATGAAATACAATGCTTGTTGGGATAAAAAGAGGTTCCATCCACATTTCCTGGATTAGTTCATAAAACACATTAAAGAGAAGTTAGCTTTGGCACTGATCTAGGAGTCTGAAGGCAGAAAATAACTGTCCTCTATACTTATACTAAAAACCTACATCTCTCTGTCCAGAAGGCTCATGAATCCCAAGGCCAAAAGGAACTTTTATTTACTTACTCTTGAACTCCTGCATGCCAGAAAACCATCTTTGGAGATTTCCACACTGAGCCAACTCGGCACACTACTTACAAAAATATCCAGTCTTGACCAGAAAATTAATTACAGCAGGAAACAGCACAGTCCATTGTAACCTGCTCTAACAGTTTGTTAATTTTATTTTAAAAACATCATCTAACATCTGATCCTTATGGGTCCCTTCCAACTCGGGATATTCTATGATCTAGAACAATGCAATCTGATCCTTGCTTGAGCACTGATCTTTTTTTCTCTTGGAGAGCCTGAGTTGGCTAGGTTGAAAAGTCTGCTCCATTGAGATATTTTCCTCTCGCATGGAACTGATGGATCATGGCTTACTTACATCTTAAACTTCTTCACTCAAGGTGCCTTAGTCTTTCATTCAGCCTTTCAGTAGGCAGAACAAAGACATTGTCAATGTCGTTCTTGCACTTCTGATTTTTATTGTCTCTATTTTGTCAGGATTGCTTGTAAAACTGGGTGTTAGATTTAGATGTAGATAATGCCATTTCTCTGTTCTTGTTCCATATTAATAGCATCCACCTTGTTTCTTAGATCTGCAGAAATTCATGTTCAAGGGATGACACTGTGATAAACAAAATTAAGATGTGTGAGATGCCTGGAATTTCTCCATATTTTTCTTTGGAAATGATAAAAGAAGCAAACAAACATTAGTCTACTTCATTTCTCTATCTCTTTCCAAAATCATTTCACTAAAAATCTGCTGAAGACAGGGAGGTTACCTCATTGTGCTGTCTCCATATTCTCCAAATCCCATTTAAAGACAGCACTTGTAGTGATCCTTATTCATTTGGGTTCTGTGGAAAAGAGGACTAAATCCTTCTCTGATCTGTTACAAAGAAAATTATGCCTTTCAGAAAGGTGAATACCAACTGGAAAAAGAAGAGTCATTTTTCTTGAGAATTTATTTCAGGACAGTAGGACTGGTAGCTGTTTGTGGACTTGCAGTATGTGTGTAAGTTATCAAAGCCAGCAAAGTTGATTCTAACATTGTGTACTGAAAGCAGGGCAGCCAAAACTGAGATTCTTTGTCAATTTTAATATCGTCCAACTAAAGTCTACTAACTAGCCAACTGCACATCTCTTTAGTTGCATTCTAATTCATGTACTGTAATTAGGCTTGAATACAAAATATTGATTTTGTAGTAATTACATTTGTGCGATCATTAAGATAATGTTTCAGGAAATTTGCCTAGATTCAGCATGAGGTTCCAGATAATGAAATGTTCACTCTACTGCTGTGTAGAAGAGCTTTTAAATAAAACTTAGTCTGTACTCTAGCTAATATAAATTTATTTGATCCTGCCCTCTGACTTGTTTGGCTTGGGATACCCTACCAAAATTGAAATATTTTCCAGTGCTGATCATGGATAATTAGAATAGGCCAGCTTTTTTTTTTTTTTTTTTCTTCTCTGATTTGAGTACATCTGGGGAAAAGATGTATGAGACATATAAGAAATAATGCAGCATTTAAAGAGCACTGATTTATATCCAGAACTCTTGTCAGTTGCAGAAGTAAATATGCTGCATATAATCATTCTGCTGAGCAAGTTTGTAACTTCTCTGTTAGCCTTAAATATTACGTACTTAATCAATGCATACACACAGAAAGAATGGTATCCTGTATTCCTGGGTAACAACTTATCTTCCTATTTGGCTATTCTTATATTATTTTTAGAAGTTTATGTCTCAACATGTGCATAAATGTATGTTTTATATATTTACATGGATACACAGAAAGAGACAGACTTGTTTATAGCAGCTACAAGTATATGCAAGTAACATGGTCTCGGTATAGGATATAGAAGAATATTTAAATTGCCTTTAATCTAAATGCCTTGGTGATAGACTTTATTTCAAAGATCTATTACTTTAAAAAGGGGAGCCATTCAGAAAATGAATGAGCTATGTCTAGAGCAATGATTTAGTTAAAGATTATGATAGCAACTAAATCACTCAGATCTGAAATAACAAAAATACAATTAAATCAGATCTTCAAGCAGAAATATTTGTAATTATCAATCCAGATGATCTGCATGTAATATGTACCATGAAACAAGTTTCATGGCAGGGTAAACATTCTGCGTCTTCCAGGGGAGAAACAAACAAACAAACAAACAACAAAAAAAAACATTTCAAATAATATTTGAAGCATCAGGTGAAATATTCATTTAAAATAAGACATTTAGCTATATATTATATCACTGAATTGTCCTGAAATACAGAAAATAGTTTTTAGTAAAATAAATATTAAATACCCTAGACATATCCAGAAATATGGAGAAGCACTTAGTTAGAAAACCACATATTCAAATACAGATCTCTGGAAATTCATTGTGAGTATATGTTCAAAACCAGTAAATGCGAGTAATTTACTGGAAGAGATGACTTCATTGCAATAGGGAATATGTATTTTAAAAAGAAGGTTCCACATTCAAAAAGGTTCAA
The DNA here is from genome assembly GCF_013377495.2 of Cygnus atratus. NCBI lineage: Eukaryota > Metazoa > Chordata > Aves > Anseriformes > Anatidae > Cygnus > Cygnus atratus. The sequence goes on along the minus strand of NC_066365.1, from coordinate 30,523,624 downwards.
ACAGTCCTAGTGAGTGACACGTTTATTACCCTACATTATGTCTCAGAGTGAACCTTTGTCTTATGATGAAACTCATCTTAGATCCTCCTGAACAGTAAGAAGGGAAGATTAAACAATCTAAAATTTGAGAAACCCCAACGCATTTCCATGTGCTTTTATGTGTACCAGATTATGCTATCATTGTTCTCCTTTTGCCTTGATAGTCATGCTGTGTGAAGCATGGACATTTTGATTTCTTTAGAGAGGATCAGAATCAATTCTACAGAAAAACCTTGACTAGAATACTCCTTGCAAGGCACTAGTTTTGTTTTACAAAGCACAGAGCTCAGAAGGTTGCTAGTTAGTTTTCTCATTATTAACCCCAAAACACTAATGATAGAGAAGACTTCTTTAGGATTATTCTCTCTGTATATTCTCGGTATGATACTTCTGTATTTATCAGCAGCCAAAATGGCATCACACATGGAAAGCCATGTACACTTCTTTGCGAAATAGCTTTTACGTTTTTGACAAGATCTTGTACTACAAAAGTACCCAGCTGCTATTATTATCAAATTGCAATGTTTTGCATCTTTTTGTTATTTGAAATACTTTTTACCTGGCTAACCTGGCAGAGACTAGAGACAAGCCTAGCTGGGGATGGGGAAACCTCCTGAGAACATCCCCTCTGGGCATTGAAGCCAGAGAGCAGATGCAGAGCATGGGAAGGTAGCTTTCAAGGGGAGCTATAGGTCAGGCACCACTCATCTGCAAAAGGGAAGAAGTTCAGATCATGCACTCAGTTGATTTTACATGAATGTTCAGGACTGATCGTGTTTGTGAAAGAATTAATTGTTCTCTGAGGAAGTGGGAGACACTGTGGACGGCCCATCACGTTAAGAGTCACACTGAGGGCTCACTCTCTGAACTGAGCACTGATGGCTGAATTGCTTGCTCCCTGAGCTGTTGCAGCCTGCTTCTGCTCTCCTTAATTTACATGTACTTTCTCTGAACAGGCTATTAAGAAAATGAGAGAGGAAGAGTGGAGAATAAATTTGTTGTAAGAGAAAGATTGCATCATCAATTGAGAGAAGCCAAAGAGAACAGTTATAAAATACAATTTACTCCATAACCCAATTTTCAGACAAATCTCAGAACATACTGAGGCACAGCACTAAATTATTATGACAAGAACATTGCAATGTAAGAGCAGGCAAAATAAAGTGGGAAAGAAAAGCAAGGTAGGTGTTAAAATCCTTAGGAGGGAGTTGTCTGACACCTTTCTAGCTGGGAAGAATAAATGAAATATCCTTCTCAGAGTGTCAGTGCCACAAATACAGAAGCAGAAATCAGTTAAAAATCAGGTTTGGAATCTTGGGCATCACATGGGTGAAATCCTTTGATGTGCTGAACAAGAACGTATCTGACATTGGCCGAGGCCTACCTTGGTCAAGGCCTACCTTTGTCTAGGCCTACCTATGCTATTAGAAGGGGAGGGGGCTTTTCTTATCCGTGTCCCACATCTGCTCACTGTTGGGGATTGCAGCAGTTTGGTGAAAGCTGACCCTGTATAGGATATCCCTCGTGTGTCCCTCTAGCTGTCACTGGCAGCCCAGCTTGTGAGGAGGAGAGAGGACAAACTCCCAGAGATGGCCCTGAGTGGTGGTCAGCGGGGTGTTGTCCCACCTGTCTCTCCTTGCCTCTGTAGGTGATGTATGCTCAAACCAAGACCCTTCTCCTCAGCTCGCCCCAGTAACACACACTCAGTAAGAAAGCAAAATAAGCTGAATTCAAGTGAAATGATTTTCAGATTTGGAAGTGCCCTGTCTCACTAGGGAGTCATGAAGCAGTCAGACTACGAGAAGTCACCACAGCATTTAATCTAAATCATAATGAGTTTAAACTTCAAAAACAATGACTACTGCTACTGAAAATCCTATAATCTGTGCTTTTCATTCAATGAGGCTGCACAGATGCTCCTGTAACTGCAGAGTATATGCTGAGATGTGTTTGTGAAGATACAAAACCAGCTGGCTGTCACTTGACTTTATGTTAATAGTGGAGGAGAGCACAAAAGCTGTTAGTATCCCCTGGTACCCTAAGGATTTACCGTTCCCAAGCATATGTGGATGGGGGAAGATGGTCCTCTCAGACATCTCTCCTCTGTGACTACAGCCTCTGAGCATGGAAGAGTGTTTCCTAGCCAGACTTTCGGCTGTCAGCAAGTACAGATGACACATGATTTTGTCCATGTCCATGCCAGGCAGTTTCTATCTTGCAGTGAAAGGGATGTGTGCTCACCTGGTGGTCCTGGTTGTTCCTGCTGAAGGAGGACAGCATCACCTGGCTGAAACTGAGCCCTTGCACCAGCCACAGCCACAGCCTCCATACAGCAAGATGAAGAACCAATAATTTAATTTACCCCAGTGAGTTCCTTAGACTCGTTTCAAGATGGGTTTGCTAATATCCATCGCATCACTGCTCCCTACTTCTTACATTATCAGCACCCTTCCCTAACACCAGGCAGTAGCAAAACTCAAGGCTGCCCAAAAGACCAAGACTTCTTATTTCTTTTGGCTTAACCTTGGGACCACCATCCTCAGCCCACCTGATAATGTCCAGCCATCTTGCTCACACTTGTATGTGTTACCTAGAGGAGCCTGGTCCTTATGCTGACACATTGCAATTCGCATCAGACAGAGGCACAAACAACACCAGAGGCAGCTGTTTAGAAAGGATGAGCCTAAGGCTCAATTTTTTGTCAGTGGGTATGATTTTTCCTTCTTTCTCTAATGATAGCAGTGCAATCCCTACAGTGGGCACAACTCAGTGGACAATGCCAGGTTGAAGGTGCTTACCTTGGTATAGTTTACCCCTTGCTGTTATTAAGGTAACAGAGTTTATGTTCCTTAATTAGGAGGAGAATGTCTCCAATGCTCCAGTCACCTATAAGAAAGAGCACACATTGCTGCCCCAGTTTCTTGTAACTAACCCATGAGGTTTTCAACAGCTTCCCAAATGCTGACTAGGGAAAAGAGACAATAAGGAAGGACTGTTTCTCATGTTTTTCATGAGCAGGATGGGCATTCAAAAACATGCCATAAAGAAATGGCAAATCACACAGCAGGATTTCACTTCAAATCAGTTCGGGAGTTAAAATGTAAAGTAAGGCCTGGATCAGGATACATGCTGCTTGGTAAAACCAGGAGGTTTTGGACTCTGGGCCACAGGAAGGAAGAAAGTACTGGAGATGGCTGGAGAAGGAGCCGGCTGGGTTGATCAACAGAGCAATGGGGTGAAAAGCAATGAAAGCAATGGGAAGAAGACACAGAGAGCTGGCCTACATGGACTACTTTTATTTGGTAGCAGCAAACAGTTACCAATGGTTACATCCAAAGCCTGCATGGTTTCAAAACTGATGACCAAAAATCTGTTTCTGAGAAGTTATAAGCAGAAGGGAACCTTCTCCATTTACATTTTACTGTGTTAATAGCTTGTCAAACCCAGTCAGTTCTTAACAGCATGTCTTCTGATGAACAAGTACCTACTATTCAGAGTCAGCCGATGTAAAGTGGTAACAAAGCTAACTTGGGATGGCTTTGGTTTGTGAACCATAAGAATTGACAAAGGATATGATTTTTGCCTTTTAGCATTTGACATTTTTGAGACTCATTTTTCTTCTACACCATTAACTTCTTAGCTTGAAACATAAGATGTCACCATGATAGAAAATACATGCAGGGAAACATTCATTAAGATACCATTAAAATAACAACAGGAGCAGTAATGTTCCAAATTTGGTGTGACACGAATACTTTTACTAATTCTGTAAAAGCCAGAGGAAAGTGTCATTCTAAGTGAATATTATTATAGTTTATATACCACATCGTGCAACAAATCTAATTCTTGCAGCAAATGTTATGCATGAAACAAAAGTGTTAGGCTGTCTGAATAACAGCTAATCAAATTAAACACTGTGACCTGGCAAGGTTCAGAGGATGAGGAATAAGCAGAGGCACCACATAACCTTGTTGGCGTAACAAGGCACCACATAACCTTGGGGCGTACGGCTGTTCCCAAAACTGGCAGAGAAGGATGGTTACACCCACATCCCTAAATAGACACCCTGATGTGACTCCATGGATGAACCTCTCTCCCATGTGTTGTGCAGTGACAGGGGTTGCCAACAAGGGGATCAGACTCATGTGGGAAGTAAGGAGAGAGCCTCAGGACTCATCAGGTTGATGGTTGGACTTAATGATTTGTAGAAAAGGAAAATATAAAATAGCATGATAAGTGGTGATGTTATGGCTGCATATAGGCAAAGTGCTTTCCTCTGGTGCCTTTGCTAACTCTAAACAACACTAAACTTTGGCCTTTTGGAGCCTTGAGGAAATATGATTAAGGAACATTTCTTACTTGAGATGTACAAAAGAGATGGACAAATGTTGTATAAGCAATTTCAATCCTGTCTTTTCCCAACCTTTTAACAGTTGTCTTAACAGTGTCAACATTTATGTTTGCTAAGTATACACAAATTCCCATGCCCCTATCCACACAGATATGTACCCTGAGAAATCTGTCTGCTAAAGAAAGATCTCTGATGTGTTTATACTTTTGTAGAGGGCTGTGTGCATACAACAGGTTAGGCAGAAGGAGACCTCTGGAGGTGTCTTGGTCCATCCTCCCTGCTCAAAGCATTTTTTTTTCTTTCTAAAGACATACTGGAGATTTTAAAAAATTTCCAGTTGCACATCTTCCTTTGCACACTCATTTATGCTTTTATTAAAGGGTACATTATTATAGAAACTTCTGCTATAGGAAAGCTATACAGTATATTGCCAGGACTTTTAATCTATCATGAAGCTAAGATAAATCTATTAACAAGGCAACGACTTGTTATTTAGAAAATTCTGCATGATCTAGAAAACATGGAGTTTTCTACTATTTAGTCTAAAACCAAAGTCAGAGAAAATTACCTTGTGTTCTCCAGGTAGATAACAGCAAATTGCATGCTTTCACCTTTCATATATAAACAGGTCCACAGTACACATTTTTAGAAAACAATCTAAATTACCAAGCCATTAATAGCAGATGAGATAGATGGTATTAAATAATAGCACATAAACTGGATTGTTATTTTTTTTCTGGAGCATTTAAATTTTCCAGGACATTTTTTTTTCCAAGAGGTAGGACATTTTGTCTCCTATTTTACAAATGTGGTATGAAACAAAAAGAGGAAAAGCACTCCCCGCTGCCTGCCTCCCCCAGCTCTCTAAGGAGGAGACTCATCATTGCACATACAAGAAAAACAGCCACCCACACACTGGAGCCCTTCAAGCAGAAAGCACCTGACAGGAATTTAAAAGTAGGTTTTCAATGGTGAAGTTGGCAGAAATCTACATAAAAGCAGTTCTTCAAGGAAGGGTATTATGTGATATGAATTAGATGAATGTATTAAGTTCCTCCTTTTTTAAAACTGTGGAGTCTAAAATCAGATTATTGTTATCACGATCAAATATTTTGTTTGAAACAACTCATGCCTGCATATGAGGAATAACAAGGAAAATATAATGGAGAACAATGTATTTTAATAAAATAAATTTTTACTATCACTCAAAATCTAAAATTTATTAGAAATCTCTGTATTAGCTGCTTGAGTTTTCAACCCCCCCTATACACAGAGACAGCAGTACACATAAAGCATTTAAAGTTAAATATGTCAAATAAAGCAGTAAGTAAATACAGATATAGCAGTTTGTTTATTTGATTTTTAAAGATTGTTTTATAAGAGAAGGTGAAGTGTTTGCAGTTTTTGCTTTTAGCAACAAAATCCAATGACTTTTTGATAAGAATTACATTAGTTCTTCCTAAAGGTTTTTCAGGTCTTCATATGGACATCTTTAAAGCATTTTATTTCTTATCCTTTAGACAATATGGCTACATTAAACACTTCTTTCTTCTGACTCAGTTTTTTCATCTGTAATTAAGGTGGAATGAAACAGTTGCTGATGATTAAGACCTCACTTAAATTTTACATTGCCATTGCATTGTTTATATAACCTGAACCTAAGTAGCTTTCTTGGTTTTAACCTTTCTCCTTGTTTCTTTTAAAACTGAAGTTAAACAATAACCCCTGTACCTAGCTCATTTTATTCTGAAGTGCAAAGATATTTTAAAATGGCTTACTGGTTTGCAAGTTATTGACAACTGAATCAGGAAGCTAATTTCACACTAGCTTTCCTTCTGAACTCAGTTTGGATCTTCCACATGTCAATGGCAGAACAACATAAGTCCCTTTCCTTGGAGTGAGAGCCCTCTGATTTACACTGTTTGTAAGTAAAATAAAAACGGGGCTTCTACATTGCTCCATTGGTTTTGAAAATGTCTTCAACAGCACTGACTCAACACAGTTTTGTATGGAATACCTGAGGATAACCAAGAATTCTTTTGCCTACCGCCTCTCGTATAAATTAGCCCATAAGCTGTTGGTGCTAACTCTGAAATTCAAATTGCTGTGCACACCTTTCTGATATGCTGAACATCTGCATATCTGCAGGTTATCTTAGTGTTATCTGCAGGTCTACTTAGCGTGGATTCTCATCCACTAATAAGGAAAACATAGATTGCTCAATTATTTATACATAGAACAACAAATTAACAAGCTCCTTATCCTTCTGGCATTCATAGAAAACCATTTCTCCCAACTACCATCTTCCTTTATCTGTACTATGTGTCCTTTATAGGTGTGGAGCAGAGTACTGCACCTTGCTAAGAGAAGCTACATGTCCTCTCCCTAGTGATGCCTGTCTGAGTCACTGCTGTGTGGACACCTCTGCCTTTAATTGCAGAAAGGCTCCTGTTGGCTTCACAGATGAGAAATACACTCAGAGATCTTGGACAGACAGGCTGGTTTTTGTGGTTTGACTAGCTAGCAGTTGTTGCAGTAGTGTCAACTCATTAGCTTGTAACTTGCAGCTGAATGGAAATAATATGTACACTGTTCAAAGTTTGCCAGCCTTGTTCTGGGACATCCAATGACAAATTACTCCTGCATTTTCATATGCCACTATCTCTGAAATGATGGATCCATAACTATGGATAAGTTTCAAAAGCTTGGGATTTCCTGTGGTATTTGCTTCTCTGTACTTATTTGTTACCCGTAACCCTTTGGGACTGACCAGGACACTCTGGTCAATACCAGGATCCAAGCTTTTTACCACTGAGATGAAAAGGAAGTGTGGGGACGAAAGGACCGGTAGTGATGGTGAAGGACTGTATCTTATGTCCTAAATGACAATCCAGGTTACTCTGGAGTATTAAAGTGGAGAAAAAAATGCTACATGAAAGCATTAAAGAAAAAAGAACAAAAAAAAAAAAAAGAAAAAAGAAAAAAGAAAAAAGAAAAAAAAAGAAAAAAAAAAAGAAAAAAAAAGACTGTGGGATACACAGTCAATGCTAAAGTCATATTCTAAAGCTTAATTTCAGGTTAAACTCTTGTATATCACAGACTTCTCTGCTTCTTCTCAGAACACAACAACAGCAAGGACAAGCTGCTGCTGCTGCTGCTGCAGTTTGAACTCCTCAACCTGTCACTTGTACATGATTTTGCTGTACCCATTTCTAAGCTTTTAACTGGTTTCTTCTGAGAACAAGGTGAGAAATAACAACTTCTCTAACTGGCTGAATGTAAAATATATGACTGAGACTTCTGTGAACTGTCAAATGTAACAGCTAGTCACAAAACAAACAAACAAACAAACAAACAAAAACAGAACAGATAGTGTTGATAAATGCAGGCACTGCATGACTTTTTTGCCCAAACATGGGTAACATGCAGTTATTAAATTATTTAGTTCTTCTCTAAGAATTGTTGAAGTGTTTGTAAGTGATAACTACCTGTAAGGACAGTTCTGTTTTGTGTAGCAAACAGAAGACACATGCACAGCTCTCCCAGAGTCTATCACTGATTCTGCCGTCTCACAGATCTTCCTCAGAAACTCACTTCTTCCACCAGCTGAAAAAAAAAAAAAACAGCAACTCCAAAACACCAATGCACACTTTGTTTATTTAAAAGGACAATTAGGTTACCACTGTGATGTGCAGCATACCATATAAAATGGTTCAATCAAATTCCTCTTCATTTTTATTCTCAACAGCGTGTCTGTTATATAGAATTAGGTTTCAAGATTTTAGTATCATTTGTAATTCATAACTGGGCCTCAGCATCACATGGAACCTCACTGTGTTACAGTAGTGAAGACACAGAGATATTGCTCTATATCTAAATTTCTCTCGCGTTGAATAGAAAGGAAAGGTTCTTGAGAACCTGATATGTAGCATTTGTAGCACTGAGCTGCTATGCCTTTTGTATGTCCAACTCCTACAACATTTTGAGATTTCTGAAAATTCATTAATTATAGCTCACTCTTAACAGGTTTACTTGCAAAAGGTCAGGGGGTAACCTTAAAGAAAGTATACTCCTGCGAGTGGTAGGCTTTATCTTTTGAGAGGTACAAAATGGATTAGAGACTGCACACACCTTCTTAAAAGCACAGAAATCAATTAATAATCCTTGTATTTCAGGCTCAGATTTTTATTTATTTTTTTTTTTCACGCCACCGAGCACCAAAACAATGCCATCTGTGTAGTCACTCCCACTCTAACAAACTGCTGCATCACTAGCAGTTTTTGACAATAAAATCCTGGCTCCTGTTTCTGGACAGCATGACATTTCTCATCTCCACAAAACTTTGCTTCTGCCTGGTGGAGTAGAATTTTGGAGGAAAGATAAAAGGATTACATGGAACTTAATGAAAAATAAGAGAATTGCTCTCTATAAATATTTTCAATGTCCTGTGGACTTTCCAAACATCATATGTGATGAATGGCTTACAAATTTAAATAACAGTTAGAAGACGTGCAATTTGACTTTCTAGTATCATAAAAGTCTAATCTTGGGAAACTTTCTACTAAGTTACAGGGATTTTTTTTTTCTTTTATTTAAAGCCTCTTCCAGAAATGAGTTATGGATTGCACTGCAGCACATTAGTTGTTAGAGTAAAATTTGGCAACTCTGCCACAGTACACACATTCTTTGTTATGACTTTATAAAATGCCCTACAAACAAATATTGCAAATATATAACTGATGTCTGGGGTCTTAGCCCATAAAGAATTCCAGTGCAGCCAAAGGACAAGTTCCAAAGTGTCTGATTTCTTGTAAAGGAGGATGAGGCAATTGATGTTGTTTGGGTACAAGGTAAATTGTCAGGAGAAGCTAGTATTTTATTTTATTTTTATATCTCTGCCTGCCATTAGTCATTGGGCCAGGATGAAAATTTCTGATGCTACATAAACTTCATGGTTGCATTTAGGCATTTGGCACTTCCACAGCATAGCAATTTAAATCACCTACTCATTTCAAGGGTTGTTCCACCATATTTTCTATTTTTGGAAAGGTTATTAAGGAGAAGAAGATAAGGCATCGAGTTTTCTTAATCAGTCTGACTGCAGACCTGAATATGACACTACAAGGACAGTTTTGATTGATGTTATGACATCACAGGCTTGCTCATTTTATTTCACTTGTACCATGTTCTGAAGTAGATGAGATAAGGTTGACATGAAATTTAGGAGAGGGAGTTTGGTACTTTACAGGGATTCAGCTCATTTAAGATACCCATAATACTTACAATGTGGCCAGTCTTCTTTTAAATTCATGTAGATCTGTAATGGGAGCTAAAAAGTATTTCAGGTCTCGTCTCATCAAGAATGAACTGAAAAGTCCGAATTTCCAGGAAATAAGATCTCGGATAAAAGCACTCTTATTTAAACTAAATCTAAATAAAGTGCTTGGTGCCTAGGAAATGGTTCTGCAGGGGAACACAGCAAGAAGAAATAGTTCTTTTGGGGAGAGGATAGATGCATGGGTGATACTGCCACCCCTCAATATCAAAATCCTTTAGAGAAGACGAGATTGTAGAATTGACTAAGGTTTTATCTATAAAAAGACAAAATTACTTGTAGCTTTTCAAGAGCCTGGCAGCTAACTTTAAGAGAGAAAATCAAGACAAATTCCATAGATTTTTCCCTTGTTTATGTGTACACATATATGGCTTTTAAAATGCTTTCTCTCAGAACTTACTAACAAAAAGCCATGAAATTAAGGGAAAGCGTAAAACTGAAGTAAGCATGATAAAGCATGGTGTCTGATAAAACTAATGTCAAAATAATATTAAACAGGCTCAGTGCTGCAAAAGGTCTAAGCCAGTCAAAGCAAAGTGTGCCTGACCTCCTAGGAATTACCAATTGAAGAGGCTACGACTAATTAGTCTATGCATCTACACATACATGTATGAAGGAGATGACTGGATGGTCGTGCTATTTGCATAATGCTTAGAGAATACACTGAACAAGAGGAATAAAAGAAAGAAAACTACCTTTGTGCATATAGAGAGGATAATCATACAAATGTTGCAATATTGATTATATAAGGCTAACTGCAGTATTTATTGTTAAATTGTGCATCTACAAAAAGGGTATTAAAGAGGCTATTAGGCCATTGGGCTTGTAATTAGGGCTTTTTTTGTTCTAACCTCATTAATTTTCAAACTGGCAAAATGACCATACTTGTTTATCTCTATTCAGCTATCTTATTTTACTACATTATCCCTTTCCCTCTTCTTATTTTTTTCTTTTTCCCCCTTTTTTTTTTTTTTCCTTTTCCCCTTTTAGTTTTCCTTTTGGAAATCTTCATTGTGCACAAGATAAGATCCCTGCTGATGTTTCTATAGTTGGGTAGGGGAAAGGTAGCTGGCACTGGTGCAGTCCTCCACTTCCAGTTGTAACTTGTTCTCTTTTACCATCAGCTTCAGTCCTCCTTGCAGCAGACACCCGTCATCAGTACTGATGGCTCCTCAGAAATTCTCTGCCTTTCCTGATTTTGCAGAAGTTGTGTCTTTTCTTATTTTTACTCCTCTTCATTTTTTTGCCTCTCCTGGCTTCTCAATTGGCAGCTCTTGCTTTGGGGATTCCCAGCTTGTGATGCAACACATCTCTGTGGAAATTTTGTTTCCACAGAATTCATGCTGATTTCTCCCAGTTCATGTCTGTCAATGAAGGTTCCAGGCTTGTCAGACTCCTAGGTAAACTTCTCCATGTTAATTGTATTAATGTTTATAATCTGGCTAACTATTTTTGTGCTTCAAAAATCCCTCTTTTCTCTGTTTCACCCTCTGCAGCGGATCTTGATTTATTTCAGGAGAATATCGAGAATCATAATTTGGCTGTTAAACCCTTCAAGGTTTCTTCCCTGTGCAGACCCTCTTATGACATGTAGAATAAACTCTCTTATCTAATTTCCCTTTCTTTTTTTGGTGCACCATGTTGATCCCATATTAGCTACTGATTTTATGTTTTACTTTATATTTACTTTTCTTGCATTCTTTTTGATTTTCCTTAACCACTTACTGTTGTTAGCTTCTTTTCCCTCTCCTAATAGATCTTAAGAGGTTAGAAAAACAGGTATCATGCTGTTATAGGTGTAATTTCTAAGCTTGTATAACAGAGTTTCTCTATTCTTGTTCCGTCATAGGCTATTTCTAACTCAGCATTCATATCATGGATGTAAGTTTTTTGAAATTACTCTTGCCAAAGTCTTTGATGACTGTTTTCATGCAAATGCCTGGTGTGTGTAAGAACTCTGCTTCCTCTTCAGCCTTCAGAGCCTTTATCCTCACTCCCTGCAGCTTCTGCAGCTTTTCCTCCTAGACCTCTGTAATCACTCCTTCAGCATGTATTACAGCAGTTGCTTCTCTAGCTGTTTTGTGGTGTCTCACATGGCTCTGTCCTGGATCTTTTCGTCTTTGTATAGTTTATTTCCTCATCATCTCATCAGCTGCTCATCTCAACTATTGCCTCTAGGGGTGTGAATCACACATCTGCCAGTCCCATCTTCTCACTGTGGCAACAACACATCACAACTGTTATGTCAGAAGTCTTTCTTTTCTCCGTCCAAAACTCTTCGTATTAACTCCTTCCTCACTCATTACTCATCAGTCAAGACTGCAGATTATTTGACATTTTTTCTATGATACCAACGTAGATCCTTACATACATATAAACTCTGTAGATACATTTGTGTGTTATTCCTAGAGTAATATTTTATCCTCACATCCAGCTAAAACTGGCAATAATTAGCTTATATCTGGTTTTTTTTTTTTTTTTTTTTTTTTTTTTTTCAACAACCTGAGGTATGAAGCACTTCTCCTATGAAGACAGGCTGAGGGAGCCTAGAGAGGAGAAGACTCCCGGGGACCTTGTAGCAGCCTACTAGTACCTAAAGGAGGCATACAAGAAAGCTGGAAAGGGACTCTTTTTCAGGAAGTGTATCGACAGAACAAGTAACAGATTTAAACTAAAAGAGGGTAGATTTAGATTAGATATTAGGAAGATTTTTTTTACTCTAAGGGTGATGACGCACTGGCACAGGTTGACCAGAGAAGCTGTGGATGTCCCATCCCTGGAAGTGTTCAAGGCCAGGCTAGATGGAGCATCAAGCAACCTGGTCTAGTGGAAGGTGTCCCTGCCTGTGGCAGGGGTTTTGGAACTAGGTGGTTTTTAAGGTCCCTTCCAACCCAAACAATTCTATGATTCTATGAACCTTTTCCTTTGTCTTTTGTAAATAAAGTATTGGACTGCCCATATCTACTGAGAATTTGTTGAAAAATCAGATCACTTCAAATGCAAGAAACTTGTGTCCCTCTTCAAGGGCCTAAACATTCTGTCCTCCTCTAATTAGATATCTAGTGCTTTTCACTGAAGAATGATAACATTTTCAGTTGTTTACTTTTAAGCTCCTGTGATATATTTATGCTTCTCCCAGGCTGTAAATCCCATGTGGGGGATAAAAGCACCTTGTTGTCATCCATCAAGCTACCTTATCATGACTCAAACACTTCGTTTGTTCTTGATGTGTAGTGAAAAATAACACATTACTTAAATAACTGACATGCAGAGTTCAACGCCTCTTGATATTTTCCCATGTGCATTCTTTGTATTACGTCTTATCTTTTACCTAGAAGGCAAGCTGACTAGGAGAAATAACAGTATAGCTCTGTTTTTGATAAACAGCTGCTCCTGTGGTTCAGTCTTAGCCCACACCTAGAGTCTTTTGAGTATACAAATAAAAGAGCTGTCAAATAAAAGTAATAATTGATAGGTTTTTGTTGGTCATTCCCAGTGGTCCAGCTCATAGTGAAGGAAAAAATTAGGTTTGTCCTTCAACACTTTGCAGTAGTGTGCTGTTCTGGTCCATGGCATAGAGGTATTCCACTGAATTTCCTGTCCTCCTAAAGCACCTCGACATCTTCCAACACTAAAAATGCATTAAACCTGGATTAAACCTTATCATTTATATATAAAATGCATTAAACTTTATTAAACCTATTATCTTATTAGCATAAGATAAGTATAGAGAATCAATTAGTACTCATAGTAAACAATAATAATGTATTGTTTTCGGCTAACATTAGACTTTCTCTGCATCATTAAGGATTACATTAGTTTTTATTCCCTTTTCTGCTAAATGTTTCTCAAAAACATAACGCAATCAGGTTACCTGTTATTAAAAAATGGAACCAAAGTTCTTTTCAGTATTTTTTTTAATCATGGTGATTCTTGAAAATCCTTAGAGATTGTACTAAGATCAGATATTTTAGGCTAAGGCCAATTTTAAAAGGAACTTTTAAAAGTTGTAAGTGATACTCAACAAACAAGTTGCTCCCTTTTTCAACTCGTGCTTTTTCTGACCCCATTCACTTATTGGTGTCATTTAAAAAAAACCTGTGCATATTCTGTTAAATGTGAATTGGGCCATTTAAGAAGAGTATAAGAAGTAGATAATTTTACTTCAGGTGGTAATCACATTAAAAACCTTGAACAGAAGGCAACATAAAAGGTAATATATCTACTTTAAAAACTAAAAGTTATTTTGAAAATGACTATCTATGGATTTCTTTCAGTCCACAGAAAGGGAAAGTAGACACTCCAACAAACAGAAAATGTTTAAGGGAATAATAAAAATAAATAAATAAATAAAGCTATTCAGTGAAAAGGAAATAATCTGAAAGCAATAATGCTAAATGAGAATGTACAACAGAACGAATAAATTGCTTTGTAAATTACTCAGCCTTTTCAACTCTGTAAAACCATTAATAATGGTTGTTTTCGTTACAATGATCTTATTTTGCAATGTGAAATATAAAAGGCAATTGAGATATGTTTCTCCTTACAGAGAAGATCTGAACCATAACAACACTCTTTTATCCTCCCCCTAAACAAACAAGCATTCCCCCTTCATCCCCACCCCCAAAAAATATGTTTTAATCTTGTAAGAAGCTAATGAGCACCTCTTCTGGATGGATTCTTTATTGGTTGAGGAATACAGTTTGTGACTGGCTTCTCCTGAACTCACTTTTTTTTTAGAGTTTAAACATTGCAGATTATAATGTCTCTAGTTCATCCTATTACCAGCTATTGAAATGCCAGCTTTGACTTCTATCCTACTAATTCTGCCAGCCCTAAGAACTACTAGAAACAATTGTGTTTTCCATGTCAATGTTATATCAACGTTACAAAGTACTTCCATGTATTTTGAGCTCCCAAAATCTTATCTTATGATGAATGTGCTGTCTGATGATGAATGGGATAAACTTCTGATACCTTGCAACTCACGAAGCATTTGATGATTTTTCTGGAAATTTTTGAAATATTGTTTTGCTCTATTTCTGAGGAAATTTTGACGTCTTTTGTTCTAAGGGTTGACATAGCCATTTTTTTCCCTGGCAGCTGGGAACACGAAGTTGAGACAAGTTGTGAATGGTAAGGGCCTTACACTGAAAAATACCATGACAAAGGTGTAGCATGATTTTTATTTTTATTTTTTTGCCTTTTTTTTTTTAACCTCTGCTCTAGTGGAGTTCTAATTTTGGGATCTTGATTAGTCCAGGTTAATATTGTGACATTCTTCCAAAGAACTTAAAGTAATTAGATCAAGGTAAATGGGGCACTCGTTCTGGTAACTTTCGGGGCCAGTCTGTTTCAGATTTAAGATCATCTGATAATATAATGGAACTTAATTTACCATGAAAAATAGGCTTGATGGATATTTTCATGCTACAAAGTTAGTTGATAGCACAGAGAAAAAAAGAAAAAAAAAAAAATTTGTATCAATATATTTTTCATTATAATGCTCCCTATATGTATACTGTCACCCCTTAAAAAAAAAAAAATGTTTTACTACTTCCATCCATTCATATACTCTCATATCTTCTTTCATAAATAAATTCCTCTTCTTATATTAATACTTACGTGCCAAAAAACACTTTTAAAAAAGATGCTTTTTAGAGAAAGAGAGAAAAAAAATACATAATTGGATTTCTCTCTTTGCAGGTGAATCAAATGTAAAATTTTGGTGAGATACTGTTGAGGTTGTATTATCTCTTCCTTTTAAATGTAATTAGCTTCTAGTATAAATCATTCATTCAGTTATTAGTCCAGTGGTTTATTTAATCAAATATGCTGGCAATTATATGGCAAAAATTAATAACAAAAATTCAAGTTAGCTTTTAAGGTGTCTCCACTTTGAGCAGGACACTGGATGAGAAGGCATCCAGAGGTTGCCTACAGATAAAATGTTATAATTCTAGGATTTGAATTTTTAGGAAGAGAAATTGGAAAGTAAAGAGTGGAACCTCAGCAAAAATAAATAAACATTGAAAGGTTTTACTATGCTTGGTAGATGAAAGAAAGTGAGATCACAGAAGCTGATACAGAAGAGATTTGACAGAACTCCTATGGAAAAAGAAGAAAAAGAAAAAGAGGAAAGAAGAATGTTTTCTTTCAACACTGAAGTGAACAAAAATACCATACTAAAATAAAGAATTTTGTGTATTGCATCACAGACAGGAATATCTAGGTAGGTAACGTGTCTTTAACAGTGGTAATTTTCTAAAATCAGACTCGAATGAGTCCTAAGTATAGCTGTTTAAGTATGTTATGACTTATTACTATATTTGTCCCTTCTCAACTGTTGATAATCCCAGGCAGCTGAAGGAAATAGATTTTGAGCTATAGAAATATTGCACTGAATTGATAAAAGAATAAACAGAAACTTATATTTGCTAATTTTTCTCTCTCTGCAGCTAGAACCTAAAAAGTGTGACCTCTTTTTCTCATACAAACAGAGATCTTAAGTGAAACGGGCAATGGGTTAGAAATTATGCCAAAGCCAGGCTTTCAGTAAAATGCTGAGTTGTGGGATTCCTAAACTAAAACATCCAGATTATAAACACAGATTTTGTGTGACCTCAAAGGGACCACATCATTGGCATTTGAAACCGAGGTCTAGAGAATGCATCGAAGGAACCACACTCAGATGTAACATTTCTGGTACGCCAGCTAGGGCTGAAGATAAACACTGGCTGCAGATGTGCATGTCTGGAAAAGTAGAGTGTCTTGCTGTACGAAGGTCCACACGTTGAGCTTCCCTGCGGAGGAGATATGCTGCAGAGCAACAGCTAGCATCTGCTGATGGGGAGCAAGTGTGTCACTTATGCCAGAGACCTTCAGGCCTTGGTTAGCATTGCCAGCAGCTCCAGTTCCTGAAGCTATAAACATTGTTGACATTGTCTAAAGGAAGGCATAAAATAAAATGAAATGAAATTAAATTAAAATAAAATGAATTTAAAATAAAATAAAATAAAATAAAATGCCCAGGAAGACCTTACAAATGTGCTGCTGATGCTCCTGCATCTGCAGCTATGTGCTGGGGATGGGTGCTGGTAGAAGCGCATGGCTGGTTTCTCATGAGCAAGATGCCAATTCAAAATGAAGTTATTTAACACATTATGGAATCAGCCTGGGGATTCACCACCAACCTGGCAGCTGGGGGAAAAATAAACAATGGGTGCTGCTGCCTCCAAGAGGCTGCAAGGGGTCATGTTCATGCAGTCAGCACCCACCTGTACCTTGCCTGCCCCAACAGGTGGACACCCAGCACACATTTCAAATTGCATAAGGGAGCAGCCAATGGGGGACTACCCTCCCCCAGACTCAACTTATTCATATACATTTACCTTAATAGTAACATGCTTGAATTCCTTAACAGGTAGTAATCAGAATATGAAGCGAGGATCCTGCTTCATAAGGTGATCTGTAAGTCTTTGTTTTGCTAGCTTTGTTTTTTTTACTATTTTCTAGCTGAAAAATATAGCTCAGGAGTAATGAGTCAGGTCGTTTCTTTTGTATCTGAAGGCACAGTAATTATATTCTCTATTCCGTTATCATTAGTTTTCAATGGGGAAAAAAATCCTACAGGCAGTTTAGGAGGCTGGGCACGTTATCAGTGGAGATGGAACTACAGGTTACCACTCCTGTAGTGTGTGACTAGGAGAAACTGAAATCACAATATCCTTAGCTTGCTCTCATTTTTCATAACAGCCTCAGATATCTTTAATAAGGTAATCTATCTGAATTCATCTCCTAACAGTCAAAATCAAACTCATTTTGAAACTTGGTAACTTTGAAACTGAAATTGAAATTTTGAGAAAGGAGAACTCTTCCGTAGTTTTGGTTTTGAAATCTTTTCCTATTACTCCCATTCTTTGTTGGGACAAAAGGAAGACAATTATTACTGGAATCCTGGTTTTCATAAGTGGACATTCTACCTCTACCTTTACTATCAATTAAAGTGTGCATCACGTGAGCGTCTGCTAGGAAGTGGTCAACATTACAGGATGATGATGTGTTCTAAACTTTGTACAGAATTTGAAGTCAGTGGTAGTATATTTATTTATTTTAACTGCAGTGTAGAAACTTGGAAGTAACATTTTTAACAAAGGAATATGAAGCTTTACTTTGACTGATTTCCTTTTTAATTTTCAGTGTAGTATTAGGCAACACTTTGGAATAGAAGGATGAGTGATAAAAATTCTAAATATAATTCCCTTCTCTATTATAAAGACTATGTATGTTCCTACCCTCATTCATACAAGGACAATTAATATGTCTTTCTAATCACTCATTCTTTCTGTTTCAAAAGAATAAAAGAGGTAGCACTTAACTAGGTGTAGAGCTGCATGAAAGAAGTATTTTTGGTGATTAAAAACTGTGGAGAAAAAAAGAATCTAATGACAAAAAAACGAATATTAGCAGATTGACATTTTCAAGTGTCTGAATGACACAAGGAACAAGTGCACCGTTATACAAACTTGTTTCCTAGAACAGAAAATGGATTGAGGAAAATTACTTAGAAAGAATTGATATCAGGTTGAGTTACAGTGGAAAATTAAAAGAGGTTTTATAGAGCAGTCACTGAATGAGGTAGTGCATTAAGACTGCTGACCAACCATTTATCTTAGGGTTAGCGTGATATAATGAGTTTGTTCATTTATTCATGAGTGAGGTATATATTTACCTAAGGGTGGTAAACAATGAAACAAATCCTTTGTTTGCATTAACTTTTGAAGGTATCCTCCTGGCTGAAGCGTTAACTCTTCAGACCTGCCCTGTGCCTACATCTTTTGCAGGAATAACTGCATTATTCACAATGTGAGAAGAGTTGCTTGGCTAACGTTTGGCAATAGACAAATATATTGCCAAAGAAGTGTTTATTTGAAGCTTGTTGTGTTTGAGGATATGGCTAGGCTACTAAGATAGCTTTTCCTTTTCCTGGTAGGAGAATGAATGACCTCAGTGTGTGATTGGTAGAAGATTAAGCTTAGCTTGTTGCACTGATGTATTGCTAAATCACTGTTAGTGATCTTGGACCTCATTAATTATTCTCTTATGTCTACTTTAAGTGCAGCCAAAAAAAAAATCTCTTAAAAATTTTGCGTCATGATTAATATTTCAAATTAGTACATAATATATTCTCAACTGCTGCACAAACCTGTATGTTTTGTCAAGCCAGTTACAAACCCAGAGAAAAATCAGAAGAGGGAAACCATCAGGTCTTACAGTCAAATGCCTGGCTGCTGGCAGGTTCTTTTCTAGTTAATTGAGTACCTTCATTTTCTCAGGTGAGAGGTTGGAAACAGAGTCCTACTGCTGTGGCACATTCTCCACGTCCCTCACATTAAAGTATAAAATACAGTACTAGAGTTACAGACAAAATATAGGATTCTGTGTGGTATATTAAAGACCGTGAGGTCTAGAAGCTGGGATTTTCATCTGATGCATGTTTTGTAGCAGAAAATAAGGACTTCCTTATTAAAACATCTAGTGGTACATGAAGAAGTAATTACAGAATCTGGCATTTATTTCACCAAGAGAAATGTTTGATTTATAATGTGTATTCCATAAAAGGCACCCCACAATTAAGTGCTCCTCCGTTTCAAATTAACACAGCGAACTCAAAGTCTTGCCCCATGCAAGCAACAACTATAGCTACTGCATCATGTGCATTAATTTTCAAATGAAAAAACACAGTCCCTTTAGTCAATAATCTCTCCAGTTTGGCCTGATTGATTTACTGCACGTCATTTGCTGCCGCTTTCCAAATAATCTGTATTCATGCCAATAAAAGACAGTGTCAACAAGTGTAATAATAGTGCACTTGTTTTTTCACAACTCCAAAAAGAAAAGACATCCTGAGTTCAGAGGGATCCTGAAAGAAATACTGTTAATGAATGGCCTTCCCAGCTGTATGCACTATGGCAAGCGAAAAGCCTCCCAAAGAGTGTTGCATAACAGTGCGTCAGATGTCACTTTTTTTCCGCACCTTTCTGGGTCCTGTTGACACCAGTGTAATGGGCACAGGATACAGGTTAGCACAGAATCAGGCCTAATATCTCTAGTGAAGCCAGAAGGTTTTATCCCTGTAGGCAAAGTGATGCTGAAGAAACACAAGATAATTCTCATCTATTTCAGCTCTAGTTCATCTAACCTAATGGGAGTTAGTAGTTACACAAACTCTGAAAAGCAGGAGCAAAGAGAAAATTAAGTTCTGTAACCCTTCACAGATACTTTTAGGCTCCAACCTAGAATAGTAACACTCTCCCTGAAATAATAAGCACTCCCTGTGTCCTTCACGAGGGCATTCCACATTTTCAGAGTAGTCTGAATTTTCCTTCACACTCTCCTCAGCCCTGGACCTCCCGCAACGGAATCTGATTTGGCATCAGTCTCTAGTAGGCTACCCCCGCCATCTGGAGAAGAGGCTTTCTGCAGAGTGAATGAAACAGCTGCAAGAGTGTTTTTAGGGAGGGAAGTGAATAATATGGCAATAGAGGATTTGCAACCATTGGAGACTTTCTCCAAGTATCAAGGCACAGATTTCACTCCCTATTGAAATGAGGCAACTCCGTTCGTTACACAGACAGCTTTTTGTACCAGAGAGTGTTGGGATCGCTGGACTTTTCAACTACTGCCAGAGGCTTTATCCAAGGGCCACTATTTTTCCATGGTTGTGTAAGATCTGCAAAGTGTTATTTAAAACCTATTTACAATGGAGACCCTAATCAAGATCAGAACTTTATTGAGTTGTATCAGAGATGACATCATTTAGCTTGAACAATATACATTGTAAGAAGCAGAGATGAGTATCTGCCCAAAGGATTATGGATGCAGGAATATTTTTCAATTAAGAGGAGATATATTTATCAAAAATATCACAAGGATTTTCTGGGCCTTTGTTATGAAGAGTCAAAAAGTAGTATTTTGGTGCTCAGTAAAACAGATACTGAGTTTCAGCTTTTCATAAAAATCTTTATATTTCACAGAAATAAAAATCCTTGCTCCAGTTGCTGCGGAATTGAAATAGAAAACACACTGAGAGAAATCTGGATTTGAAGAACTTCTGCCTGCAGCTTGGAAATTATGTCTGTTTGGTAAATATTAGACCATTCCTTCTGTGTTCCGAAGAGGGATCACTAACTCCTGTTCATTGGTTTGTTTGTTCCATCCATTTAGGAACAATTTGTCCTTATTTTTAATTTTACTTCCCAGCATGTGTTTTTCTTTATATTGCTCTCCTTTCTCAGAACAAAAATAAGCCAAAATATTAAGATACTTTTTTTTCAGAAAACTAATGTGCTGTGTTTTTTTTTGTTTTTCTTTCTTTTCTTTTTTTTTTTTTTTTTTTTTTTTAAGAAAAATATATGGCTTTTGAAATTGCAAACCAAGCTACTTGTATATTGCTACTCTTGGCAGAACTTTATAATTTTGTGGAATTTACATTAGCAATATTTACAATATTTGAGGAATTAATGATTTGTAGAAAGCGATAGAAGGAATCAGTAGAAGTGAATCAAAATAACTAAGAGAATTAAATGAATAGAAATTCACTGTTTGTTCTTCTCCAATGATTATCCTGATCTTTACCATAATTTTTGTTCTACATGATATTTGGCTTCAGTTAAAATTATCGTACTAGCTATTCAGCCTTACAACTTGGTGGTAAACTTTGGATTCAGATGAGAAGCTTATCCATGGACCATCAAGTGATTACATGAACATCACCATGAGCTATTCTTAATCTTCCATAGCTCTTGCAAGACAATAAATAGTGCAGTCTTTTTTGTCTCTTCATCATATCATTTGTGTATATGGTCCTTATGCTGTTTGGAATGCACTGTTTTATAAATGACTTCAAATTTAAGGATATTAAGTTTAGTTTCTTCAAGTAGAGTTGTACAACTCACTGCAAGAACTGGAAATCCTAAGACGACTTCATATCCTGGAGCTATATCATACTGGAAGGTCCAATAGCCCAGAAGTTGAAAACAAGGGTGACAGAATGGACAAGAAGCTTGTTATCAAGAGATTTTTTCATTGATTTTATACCATAGCAGTGATTTTTGTTGTTGTTGATGGATGGACTTAGTAAGACAAACAGCAAAAGCAATACCTTGCATGAAAATGCTACACACTTACCTTTGGTTGTATATCTGAATGATGCATATTATTTTTCATTAATGTAGGGGAGGTGAAACAAAACCCTGAAGCTCTTGTGTATTCAAGCATGGGTAAGATATTAGACTTCCTTCAAAAATTTTTATTTTGCACGTTATATCTTCTACACGTTTGTAGACAGTCAAAGTCAGGAAACACAACTTCTGGAAGCACCACAGTGCTGATGATAGTTGTTTGGACTCCTTTCCTCATGCACACATACATCAGCTTTCCTCTGTGCCAGTTTAGCAGTGCAGAGATCTTTCTCAGTTTGGAGTATGAAGTCTGGGGGCCACCGCCTCTTACCAACATGTCCCTCCATTGTCCCTGTCACCTCAGGTTGCCTGTGGCAGCCATATCTGTCCCTAAGACCATAGGTACAATAGATCCCAGTGATGATCTTTAAGGTTCCTTCCAACCTCAACCATTCTATAATCTGAGACTGCTTTCTAAGGCTGAACTATATATAGTTTTATAGCTTATATATATGTCTATAAGTTCAGAGATGCTTGTTTCTCTAAAACAAAAATCCTTGAAGCTTCCTTATGGTGCTCAGAACCTTCAATATTATTTACAAAATACACTTTCAGTCTTTGATGGTCATGTCTCTTGATGCAGTCCAGGATGCAGTTGGCCTTCTGGGCTGCGAGCGCACACTGCTGGCTCATGTCAAGCCTTTTTGTCTACTAGAACACTCAAGTCTCTCTCCACAGGGCTGCTCTCAACGAGTTCTTCTCCATTGTTATAATTTCTGTCTGCTTTCTGTAACACAGGTAAGAGCCGCTTCTCTGTTTTCAAGGTATGTCAAGGTCTGTCTCATTCCAATTATCATCAGCAGTGCTGTGTTGATTCCTGCCTCTGGCCATCCCCAGTTCTGGCCTGTATCCATGTGTTGTTTTTCTCTTGGACAAGAACTTCCACTCCATGTACAGGAACAGTCTGGTTGGTGCATGCAGTAAATAGGCAAAGCTGTATGAAAAGTCACTGCCTTTAGTTATCCTGTCAAAGCTCTTTGCCTAGAGAACTTGGCAGAGCAGATAGTAGCCACTGGCCTCAGTACTCTAAAAATGAACATGTTTTTAACTTGGTTGCCCTTAGCTCTATCTCCTAAACTGCTTCTTTTTGTTTAATAATTACAAAAATAGCTAGGAGGAGGAGGTGTGGTGTTTTGTTTGTTTGTTAATTCTGTGTTTTCACAATGCCCTGCACCCTGAAGTCTTCATCTATACCTAAAGTCCCTAGCTGTTACAATGGCACAGACACTTATACTACAGCTATTGGTAATAAACATATAGAAGTGAACATAATTTGTAATAGACGGTCACTAGACTGTAGGTGGTATTTGGGGCAGCAAGGTGGAAAACGAAAAGCCATGGTTGGTTTGTTGGTTCTGAATGTTCCATGTTTGCCTTAAAATGGAAACACAAGAAATGGAAATGAATGGAAATCACTGCGTGTCTTGGGAGACCTAAAGGCATAGGACAACCTACAACTTTTCTTCCAGGTTGCAGGTTTGAACCTAACCATTTGTCAACTCTGGGTGGTGAAATTTAGAAAAAACTATAAATAATGCCATGCTGAAAATAAGACAATGTAACCAAACAAATATGTAGAATTGGGACCAATATTTATTTTTCTCATTTTTGTATAGACTTCTTTTTGCACTTTTTTCTTCCTCTATATAGAGTGTATATTTTTCTCACAAGTGCGTTCTAGAAGTACAACTTTTCTGCTGTGCTTTAGTTCTGTTTACAACACACAACAGTTTTTGATAGAGGATTTCATAGAAATATAGAAATGTGAGAGATTTTCCTTCACAAAGAAGCAGGAATCAAACTCAAGACTAATTGCAATATCCATCCACATAAATTAATGACAATGCTGAGAGAAATCTTAAGGAATGCAAGAAAAATATCCAAAATTTTTAATATTCTTTTAAAAGCTTGTTTTATATGAATGACTGTCAGAGCAAATTTATACAAAACAACATCTTAGCATTTTAGTGCAAGGTGGTAATGATAAAATATATTTTCAGACAAACAGTTTGTTCCTTTTACAGAGCAGTGAAATAATCTGAAATTCAGACATTTCTGACTTGTCTAGCACCAGAAAATAAACTGAAACTTTATTTCCACACTTATTTTTAAGATCCCTTAATTAAATAATAATAATAATAGCAAAGTAGGTTGTAGAGCCACCAAACTGATGAGAAGTTATTTCTATGCTCAGAATGAAAATCTGATCTGATTTGTAGGAAGTGGTTTTTTTGTGTGTGTGTGTTTTTGTTAGATGAAATATGCCCTCTAGTTAATGTTATCCTTTTACTATTAAGAGGCAGAAGAGGAAAAATTAAAGTCAAGGTATAGATCAGCGATAACAGTGATATTTTAGAGAAAAGTGAATATTCAAATATTTTATGACTCATGACTGAAAAGCAAAGACATTGAATCACAAAATCCTCCAGCTCAATTATATGCTGTCTCAGTGTGTAAGTCTTTGTTGACTTCTGCCTTTAGCATAATGTGTTATCTTTTTTTTTTTTTTTTTTAGCTATTACATTCTGTCCATAAGAGCAGTTTAAAGAGTTTTAAGAGAGAACTTAAATGTTGCATGTGAGGGTTAACTCTAGCTCTTTTCATGCTGTCCCCTGTCTACGCTTTGTTCCAAACATATTGTAGGTAAAGCAACACAGTCATTCATTCTTCACATCCTATAAATCATAGTATTTCCTCATTACTCTGGCCATAATATGCCAGTCCTTTTGAGTTATGTTGTTTACATGATGCTGGCAGCAGGAACTTGTTTGAAACCAAAAGACTTTTCTTTAAATAGTAACCAAACTACAAAGGAAAGGGAGCAAAGATCATTACCCTATGGGCTTGCATTTGAAACAGGCATAGTTGTGTTTTATTTGTTAGCTTGTTTTCTTTTTATTGAAAAAATTTACACTCACGGATAAGATTTTCATTAACCAAACTCAGTAAAATCTCTAGAAATGAATGAGTGGGGGTCATGATCTATGAAATGCATAGCATTCAGTAAATTCACCTTATGTATGGCTGAGGGCTCTTTCAGAAGGGAAGTCATTGCATTATTCTAACAATGCTCTGTATTCCTGTCTAGCAAGCTAAGTGTATGCAATATGGGTGTGAAGTCATCTGTCACTGATTAATGTTGTAACATAAGCCATGTGTACCTATAGGTTCAGTGTTATTCAGTGCCATAACAGCTCTTCAAACACCATTCAATACAGCAGATGTGCTAATACCTCTAGCTACCAGTCCCTGTAGTCTATACCCATTTTGAAGGACAGATCAGAAATTACATTCTGATTCTATATCACTTGCTCACATGTTCCACCTAAACTTCAGGTTTCTGCTGAGCCTTTGTAGAGTATTTTAGAGATGAAACTTGCTTTTTAAAGTGTATATATATATTTTTTCCCCTGTATGTGGTCTACTATCTATGTTAGCCACTTTATTAGCTGAGATGTGCCTCAGGTAAGAATTTAATAGTCTTATCAGAAAAGAAAAGGAGTTCGATTAAGGGGGAACAGGTGTGACTTGTAGAATACTTCTTTAATACTGTGAAACCTCCTGAAGAAAAATTCTGGCTATTTATCTCTGATTGGAGATCATTTGGATCCTTCTACACCCCTCTCAAAATCTTCTTATATATTCATGAAATAACAAATAATCCAAGCATGCTTATTTTTTCACTACTATCCAACACGTTTCCCAGTTGTTAATTTACCCTTTATGAGACAATATTTTTTCCAAGTAAAGTAGGACACATGTTTTAAGTCTTTGCTTATATATATATATATTAATATTTGCTTAATTATTGAAATAAACCCAGGCAATCTGTCACATCAGCTCTCTTAGCTTCTCCTTGCCTTTTCTAAACTCTGCTTCTCCTTACCTTAGCTTACTCTCTATCATCCTTTTTCTTCTATATAAAACGTGTGCAAAACTAGAAAGCTATGAGCTCGTATCTGTGTAGACACTAGCAGAGAATAGAACCAATCCACTCTGGATTGGACACACACAAAACATGAAAGAGACCTCTGATTTACTTTACTCTTTACTTCTAGAAGAAGGGCTATGTCTGAGCTATGGTAACATGGAAAAAGAACAAATATGACAGTAAACTAAGAGCCTGATGGTTCCTATTTCACAAAGCATTCAGTTGTGGAGTAAATGTCCATAATAATAGTCATACAGTACATTATAAAGCACTTGAATCAATCATTTTTAAGGTGATTATTAGGTTTCATTAAGACTTATCTTGCAATTATAAACATTACTAAATTGTCAAGTACATGGTATCTGAATGTCAAATTCCCCACTATTTTGATTTCAAAGTTTAAAGCCATCAGCAGTCTTGAACAAACATTTGTAATAAAAGCTGTGTCCTGGGGTTGAATAGTCTCTTTTGAAAGGAACCCATGGATTTGTCAGTGATATTCCTTTTTAAACTATGTCTTATTTTTAAAACAAATTTCAAAAATAATATGGAGGATGAGTCTTCTGTTAATCTACTCTCTGACACTAATTTGAAAAAACAATGAAATATATTCTACATTACAAAGCAGTAACATGCTATGTTACAATGCATTGACCCTCACTAACACAAACGTCCATAATTTCAAACTTGTATGTATTTATTTGTATATGTATGTATTCTGTCTTTCATGGGGCTGCAAACATATAAAAAACATCTAGCAATTAAGAAACAGTAAAAACTTCAGGGAATGTAACACAAAATCCATTTAGTAATATCCTGCCATCTAACTGGTATCAAATGTGTTATAGCACACTGTAAGATTTCTAACTATGACTGTGTCTGCTTCCAGCTATAGAATTCTGAATGTACATTAAGATGGGATTCTTTTCTCATTTTTTTCCCCTAGAGCATTTCCAAACAAATTCCAAGTTTGAGTGCATAGTTCTCCTTGATTTAATTAGTGTTTCCTCTACAGCAGCTCACTTTCTTAATTTAATGTGACTTGTTATTCAGTCAGAATAAACCAGTTTTTCATTTGCATGTATTCACCCAGGCCAGTCAAACACAGTTCACAAACAAATAATTACTGGGTGAGAAGTAAAAGTACTTTAAAAATTTACATAGAAAGCAAAGCAAACTTATTAAATTGATGACTGTAGCATATATTTAGGCATGTAATCTATCCCGTTTTTTATTCATGTAAGAATGCCATTCCTTAGGTAAAAGTTTGAATAAAAGCATAATAAATTCATGGCACAGAATCAAATAATATCAAGCTATGACATGCTGTTAGAATACAACATGGCTGTTCTCAGCTCTTCAGGGCTATAAAAGTGCATCTTTAATCCATTAGTGGAAGGAAAAAGGAAAGAAGAGAATTTTAAAAAAAAATAGATATTTAATCAACAAAAACAATCCCTGTCTTTCCCATTTTAGTTAAGGCTATCAAATCATGTTAGGAAGACTTTTGCAGTCTTTGTTGCTTTCCTGTACTGCAAAATGTTTTGCACGTTATCTGAAAAGTACAGGAACTTTCCAAAATGGAAGGATATGGAAGGGGGCAGAGAGCTGGTTTTGGCTCTCCCAAGCAGATATCAAAAGCAACTCTGAACTGAATCTCTTGGCTCTATCTGACAGTTTCATGGAACCAGAGCTCACTGCTGAATGGGAAGGTAGAGGGGAAAGAAATGTTAAGAAAATTTAGTGCCCTCATCCTAGAACCGGATTATTTTAATCTTATGTTTCCTGATTGGGCATCCTCATGACCGATACCATGACTTGCCCCTGGGTTTCCATCTGCATTGGTTTAATTAGAAGAGACACTTATTTCTTTGTGTAAAAGAAGGATAAGATACAAAGTGCTGAATGAGTGTATTTCAGCTGACATCCAGCTGTGGAAAGTAAGTACTTTGGAAGGCCTATTATGCATCTCATCCTATTGTAGCTAAAAGCGATTCAAGTTAGAAATGTTCCTGAGCCCCTTTTCTCATCAAAATGGAAATTAGACAATGGTTGATCCTATTGATAGTAAAGGATTCATATGAGTCTCCACAAGCTCTGGTTCTTGAACACTTGAGTCACCCAGATCAATATCATCTGCTTTTTTCACTCAGTCACTTTGCAAAGACATTCGCATTTACTGAAGGTATGTTTAAATGTCTTAAATACAGAAATCTTGTGGGATGAGGAAGATTTTCATACCACATTGCTTTACATAAGATAACTGTTTGTCCTACAAAGCTGTTTAAAAGGTATGTGAGCTATTGCATACATTTTGACACAGTATAAAAGGCTGATTTTAGCTATTTATAACAGCTATAAAATTATGATCGTACCGAACTTCCAAATAAAATTTTATTATTTTCTATTTATTCCATGTTAGACAATCAACTTTGAATGTGTATTTGGAGTACCACTTTCTGTTTAACACTTTCAATGTCTACTATACCTGATTATACTTCCTCTTGTTGCTGTTGTGGTTACTATTCTCCACGTCCCCTCTTTTGTATTTGTCCTGTCAGCTTTTGTCTTGGACAAGATTTCCCTAACAACATAGTCCCAGAGTGTCAGCTGTGATTATGTTTCTGTAATCAGTTTGTTACCTCAGCTGAGAATTCAATAGAAAGTCTGGGAACTATCTATTGTGTGACTTGGCATCCAGCATAGCTTTTTACCTCATATCTGTAGTTTAAATTGTGCATTTACCTGTGGGACAAATGACATAACCTAAGCCCTGAATATTATCATTTTTATTAGCATAATACTATATTCTTTTTATGATCTTACACAAAGGATAAGAATAGAGGCTGACTGAACTGGGTAGTATGAATTCCAAATAGTTGTATTATTTTAGCTAAAGAGTATGTATTTTACATGGTTCCGTGGTAAGGTTCTGCATTTTGAAACACTTTTTACTGATAAAATTAGGAAAGAGATTTGAGGATCACGGGAGAATCAAGTATATTGGTCTGAGTATGCAGATCTCCACCACAGTCACAGAGAAGGCAAGATAAAAATCTTTTTAAAAATCAGTTTCCTTGTAAATGTATTTTTCAGCTCAAAGAAAGAGAGAGCCATTAATGTCTGCAGGCTGTTCGTGGTGTTGTGGACGTGTATATGGAAACAGGGATATGGAGCTGGCAATCTTTATTTACACCATAACCTACCTTAAACTCGACTGTGTGGATCCTCTGAAGTCCAGGGGATTTTTGTCAGTACAAGCAAGGGCAGATTTACCTTTCTACTATAGTCAAATACTATGCTTTAAGTGATATTAATTCTAATTTTCCTTTACTGACACTAGTCTTTGCAGGAAGCTCCACTAAGGGCATTCACAGAGACAACTGACTCCCTCATCATGTATTAATCAAATCTTGTGTGCAAGAGTATCCTTGAAAAACATTTTACCTTCTTCTTATATTGTACACTTAAAAATTAAGTGTATTTAAGACAATTTTTACACAGATCGTGTATCCTGTGTGATGGGTCATTCAGATATTCTATATTCTCCACAAAAGTAGGAGGCATGGTTTAAATTCTACCCTGCTTTATTGCTTTTACCTAGTATGCTCAGTATTGCCATCATTGTGGTACTTCTATTTCTCTTAGTATGTATGATGGTGCAGTAAGTATCTGACATTTATTACATATTAGAATATATAATATTTATCATCTACAAGAAGCTTTGAAGAAAACTGTCAAGTTTTTAGTGATGACTAGTACTTCCAGCTAAAGCTTCCCTTTATTTTATTTATTTATATTTTCTGCTTTACTATCCTGGGAATTACTACTCCTTTATTTTTTAAAAAAGATGTTCCCTGTTCTGTCATCCACTAATACCAGCCAAACTAGAAAGTTTTACACAAAGAGTCTTTATTTGTGAATTCACATATTTATGACTGTAACACAGACAGCATCCTGTCTTAACAGAGATACGTATTTCTTATTTTATGGTACCCACCAGGGTGCTGGGAACATCAGAAGAAACAAATACGTATAATGCTCTTGCTGCAAAGGGCTCAGAACATACATATTAACTCATGGACAAAAAACAGGTACCTTTATCCACCAAAAGTACTCTGATGTGTGAAAAGGTGTTTTTTTTCTTTTTTTTTCTTTTTTTTTTCTTTCTCTGTGGTATATAGACCCTTGGAATGCTATATACTTTGCTACATATAAAAATTCTTTTTTGTAGTAGCCTGAAATAAAACATGGCCAAATACATAACCATCACTGATACTAGCACTTCTGAAGTTGTCTTTGGTGCTTTTTCCAGCTAAGCCTTTGCAGATGCTCATATTAGCCTTAATGAAATTACCTTTCTAACAGGATGCAAGACACAGCTAAGGGGCCTGTAGCCAGTCTCTTTTCATGCTCTGCAGAATTTGAATGAATATATTGAGAAAAACAAAAAATGCTCCTTTTTTAGTTCCTTTCAGCCTTTCTTTCTATTACACTTTATTCCATTTCATCCCTTCCTCTAGGTAGAAGTGAGCTAGTGCATAGAAAGTGGCTGGATGAGGAGATGGACAGTTTCCAATTTACATTGCTGTCTCCGTTGCAAAGGTGAATGGCAGTTGTTTTTGTACCCTTTGCCAAAAATGTGCCAGAAATGTGCAGAGGGCACATACTATGTATCAGGCTGAAGCGTGGATCAGAACACAAACAAAGGGCTGAGCAGTTTTCACTACCATCACTGTCTTCCAGCTCACTCTCTCCAGAGCTGCAATCTCTGCTTGCAAGAAAGAAGTTGAGGATGCCTTCACATAGATAGAAAGCACCAGTCTGAAACTCATCTAGACCTCTGTGTGTTACCATTGTTTGAAAAAACAAAGGATTGTATACTTACCTCATTCTTCAGCTCATGTGAATAAAAATCCTTCCCCTCCAAGTTGTTACATTAAATTCAAATATTATTCAAAGTAATGTCTTAACCTTCCTTTTATAAGCTACACAGATGGAGTCTTTCATACTTTTGCAGAAGGAACAAATATGTTTATGGTGGATCAAACGAATTTTGCTTACTGTCTGTAAGAGCCCTGGGGAATGTTTTTGATTAGAGCAGGCTCCTCAACACAGCAAACAGAGGTATAACAAACCTCACTGCCTAGAAGCTGAAGCTAGATCACTTCAAGCTAGAAATCCACTGCAGATTTTTGACAATGAGGGTAATTGCCTTTGGAACCATTTACCAAATAATGCAGTAGGTTTTCCAAAATTGTTAACACTTCAAATCAAGACTTGGTTGTTGTTGTTATTAAGTTTTAACTAAAAACTAATTAATTAAGGAAAGATCTATGGCCTGTTGTTATGCAGGAAATCTAACAGTTCTGGCCTCAAAATCTCTGATGTGTATATATATATATAACATTTTATTTTTCAAATCTATTAACGCAGCATTATTTGTTTGCTCCTTTTTTGTGTGGTTGTTTTTGCTCTTCTATTCTTTGAGAAAATGCACAGGAGACAGTCTAATGCCATTTTAGTCACAAAGCAATTTCCCTCCTGGTGGAAGGAAATTTCTTTCTTCTCCAAAATGCAACTAGAAAAATAAAATCATTCTCTTGTGCTTACGTTTATCTCCCTTTTTTTACTGTTAAGCATTTCACAAAGTTTCAAGCCACTTCACATGGCCTTCATGGAGTATTATGGGGATGGAAGCTAATATCATGAAGCTACAGCCATATAGCTGACGGCAGAAGTCAAAATCTTACTCTCATTTTATGCCAAGAAAAACCCAGAGCTACCACCTCTGAATCAGTAAATTTTCTCCAAAAAAAAAAAAACAGCCATACAACAACAACAACAAAAAAAAACAACTCCCCCCCCCAAAAAAAAAAAAAAAAAAGATTTTAAAAATAATCTTCAGGATTCTTTTACACATGTTCTTATTTCCCAGTGTCTTCCTCCTAAACTGCCCAGAAAAGTCAATTGTAGATTTACAGAATCCTGAAATTCTTGTGTGTCATGCAGATGCTTTTGTCTTATAGCACACTGCCAGGTAACTCTAACTATCAAAAGAAACCTATCACTTTGCAGTGTCACTTACAGCTCTCATTATAATTTCTTTTGTTCTTATGCTGGCATTAATTTATTTATGAAGAACTGTCAGCAGTTTTGGAAGAGCTGTTCCGCAGACTTGAAAAACCTGCTCCAAGCAGCAGACTGTTCTGTTTTGTACAATACATGCTGTTGAAATGATGGTGGACTTCTTCATGATCAATTTTGCAATGGTTTCTGTGTGTATCTATCTATTCTGAAAGTTCAGAACACCAAAACATAAAACTGCAAGCAATAATAAAGATAATGCACCGTAGCAATGGGTCAGTAGTCTTCTGCACCTTGGGACCTATAAAAGCCCTACCAATCCCTCTGTATTAATTTATATAACCTCTTCCCACTCTTTAATCAAGGGTTCTATTCAAGGGAATAGATATTAGTTTCTGCAAATTGATATCATGATATATATGATATATAATTGATATATGCTGTAAATTGATATATGATATTTATTGTTCAATAACCATACGCAAATCATAGTACCCACTCTACAGCATTATGTTGTATTCCAGTTTGAAACAACAACTTCTGAATGCTGTTTCCTTAACCCTCATGACTGACATATAAAGAAAATGCTGAAGATGATGCTAAAGCAGTTATGTTGTATACTTCAGCAAAATTATGAATCCAATTTATTGCAGGACATGTTATATACAACTTATAGTAATTATGATACTCAGATAATTCATTTTCCAAAAGTACTCTATGTTTCTTTGGTATGTTCTTTGAAGAATTTAAATATTGCCATAATCTCTGTTTTTTCCTGTGGTGTTTGAATTTTCTGGTTTTTATTTTACACTTCCAAGAATTTTTGTAGTTTGTGTGATCAATTCATCATCATCCATGAAAAGAGATAGTGAATACACCAGACCTGACAGCACACCTCCGTCAGTGTCTCTTGGGATTTCCTGAGGTATCTGAAGTGAGTCTGGTGATGCAAACTTCTCTGACACATCGGTTTCATTGTTCCAATATGGTGAAAGACTAAAGGTGCTGAAAGAAGTCTGGGTTAAACAATACAGTGTCAGCATTCCACCCTTACTAAGGCTTATCAAATACTCAAACTTCTCTTTGGGTTTCTACCTGGCAAAAAAATAACATCACATCAGAAACCCAGGATAGAAGTTGCTTAATGTTAAATGAGAAAAAAAAAAATGTTATTGAGAAAAGATTTATATAAAAAGCTTGACAAATGTTGAAGATGGCACTGAGGATTAAAGACGATGTGGGTGTTGTGTGGGAATAGAAGACTTTTATTTTAAAATTAGCAATGTAGTGAACTATGAAGTCTGGGATATTTTTAGATAAGCTTTTAAATTTCATCAGATCTTTAAAAAGCTTGCATTGCCTGACAAATATATAGCAACCTCCTTTTATTACAGCTACTGAAAGAGAGATTGGAATGCATTGATGCTTTTATGCTTGCAAGGTTTTGTGAGCATCACTGAAAATGTACTACTATTATTTTATTTTATTTTTTCCAGAGAAATCGCATGCAAAATTACAGCTATGGGCAAATCTTTATGATTGTGTTGCATTGCCTTTGTCAAAATGCTGAGCATACATTTGTAATCAGTATCTTATACTGAAGCACACCAAAAGGGAATTTATCTAATTTTACTTTTGATATTCATGGGCTTCAACCAGGTCTTTGGGTTGGTTACAACCACATTCTTCTATCACTATACAGATGAAGAAAGTATAAAATAAAATTTTCCAATGCTGTAACTAATTACTGCTAATTATAACATAATTACAACTGCTGGTCAGTTCTAACTTATCCAATCAAACTAATATTTTATACATAGATTAGTAATATGCCATTATTGACATTTAAATAAACTTTTTTTTTTTTTTAAAAAAGAGAATGAAACTTGATTCTGTCATTTGCAGAATAGATATACAATACAGGTTAGAAATTTCATAATGATTTAGGAAATCAAGTTTGGATTTGGATAGATTATTTTTTAATATAGTTTGAAGATAAATGAAGTAATTCACTGATTAATGTAAGCCAAAACTTTTATGGATAACACTAGCATTTTATTTTTATAGTAATCTATTAGTTATAGGACATTTAAAATGTGTCCGTGCGAGATTTGTCTTCCGACCAAGAGAGATTAGAGGAAAACTGGAGCAGAGCAGTGGTGGGGATATGAACATGGCTGGAGTTACAACCATCATGGCTGCAGGGCCATTCAGCAGTTTGAAGTGTAACCTGGCTGTATACCAAATGGAAACATGCAGGGACCCAAACATATCCTGTTTTGGCAATTTTCTGATTTGACAGTTTGTTGGTGTCTGCAGAATGTGGAAGATGTGGAGTGCCCTGACATAGCACTGGACTTTTAGATTTGGAAATGAAGTGGGACGGACATCTTCCTTGCCACTGGTTGCCAGAACAGCTGCAGTGTTTTCATTACAGGGTATAAGATACCCTTCCACCTGTACTGGTAGGTTAAAGGAAGACAAAAATCTGGAAAAGTTCTCTTAGCCCTAGACCTTTGCTTTTTTCATACCTTCAAAAATGGGGAGAAAAGGAAGGTGTTATACTCTTCCTCCTGCAGAACCAGTGTAAGCATCTGAGTCAATGATCTGTTCTTGGCCATAAATATCAGATATGAGTCTGAGGATGTTAGGTTTGAGAAATTGCTTGGCAAGATGCAGTATCTCAGACTTAATGCTAACACAGGCCCTATCAGAGCAGTGGTGGCTGGCCGTTCTCAATCTCGGTCACACTCTGAGCCCTGCAGTGAAAACTATTTGTCTAGGGACAGGTTATTATCAATATACATGGTGACTTGCCTCTCACTCCAGCAACTACAGTTCTGTGTCACTCTTTTATTTGCATGCTTAGATCAATTTTCACTCCGTGCTTTTATAGATGTTTTAATCCCCATATGGGTATACAAGACATTAGAATTTGAAAAAACATTCACCTATTGAATAAAATGCTTCCCACCCATACTTCACCTTTCCAGACATTTTGCATTTATTTCCAGGAAAAAAACATAGTTACCACCAAAACTGCTTATTTAAAAAAGAAGGAAATGAAAATGTTCCTGTTGCTCATTCTCTTCTTCTGAGGGCTAGTGCAAAGCTCTTTGAAATATTTCCTCAAGTAGTGTTCAACAGCAGAACACACTGAAGCTAAAATATGTAGCAAAATCTAGCTACAAGGTCTAAGAGAAGAAAGATTTGTGTAAAACTAATACAGCTTAGTTGTTTTTTGTTGATGGTGGATCATTTTATTTTATAACATACTTTATTGGATATATGATACTTGTAAATCTTTGCACTGACGTTATTTTTTTTCTGTTTATTTCTCCCTCATATTATTATTATTATTTTTTTTTTGGTAGCTTGTCTTTGTTGCGCAGCAGAATTTTAATTTCCAAATGTGATTCTATTGGAGCGTAAGTATACACAGACACAGACACAGATTTCTAGGTTGGAAGAGACCTCAAGATCATCGAGTCCAACCTCCGACCTAACACTAAGTACTCCACTAAACCATATCGCTAAGCTCTACATCTAAACGTCTTTTAAAGACCTCCAGGGCTGGTGACTCCACCACCTCCCTGGGCAGCCCATTCCAATGCTTAATAACCCTTTCGGTAAAGAAGTACTTCCTAACATCCAACCTAAAACTCCCCTGGCGCAACTTTAGCCCATTCCCCCTCGTCCTGTCACCAGGCACGTGGGAGAACAGACCAACCCCCACCTCGCTACAGCCTCCTTTAAGGTAACTGTAGAGGGCGATAAGGTCGCCCCTGAGCCTCCTCTTCTCCAGGCTGAACAATCCCAGCTCCCTCAGCCGCTCCTCGTAAGACTTGTTCTCCAGACCCCTCACCAGCTTGGTCGCCCTTCTCTGGACTCGCTCGAGCACGTCCATGTCCTTCCTGTAGCGAGGGGCCCAAAACTGAACAGAGTGCTCGAGGTGCGGCCTCACCAGAGCCGAGTACAGGGGCACAATCACTTCCCTAGACCTGCTGGCCACACTGCTTCTTATACAGGCCAGGATGCTGTTGGCCTTCTTGGCCACCTGAGCACACTGCTGGCTCATATTCAGCTGACTATCAACCAATACTCCCAGGTCCTTCTCGGCCAGGCAGCTTTCCAGCCACTCATCTCCCAGCCTGTAGCTCTGCTTGGGGTTGTTGCGCCCCAGGTGCAGGACCCGGCACTTGGCCTTGTTGAACTTCATACAGTTGACCTCAGCCCATCGCTCCAGCCTATCCAGATCCTCCTGCAGAGCCTTCCTGCCCTCGAGCAGATCGACACACGCACTTAGCTTGGTGTCATCTGCAAACTTACTGAGGGTGCACTGGACGCCCTCATCCAGATCATCGATAAAGATATTAAAGAGGACTGGCCCCAGTACCGAGCCCTCGGGGACACCACTTGTGACCAGCCTCCAACCAGATTTGGCTCCATTCACCACAACTCTCTGGGCCCAGCTATCCAGCCAGTTTCTAACCCAGCGAAGCGTACGCCAGTCCAAGCCCCGAGCAGCCAGTTTCTTGAGGAGAATGTTGTGGGGAACGGTGTCAAAAGCTTTACTGAGGTCAAGGTAAACCACATCCACAGCCCTTCCCTCATCCACCAAGCGCGTCACTTTGTCATAGAAGGAGATCAGGTTCGTCAAGCAGGACCTGCCTTTCATAAACCCATGCTGACTGGGCCTGATCGCCTGCTTGCCCTGCAAGTGCCGCGTGATGACCCTCAAGATAATCTGCTCCATGAGCTTTCCTGGCACTGAGGTCAAACTGACAGGCCTATAGTTCCCCGGGTCTGCCCTCCGGCCCTTCTTATAGATGGGCGTCACATTGGCTAGCCGCCAGTCAACTGGGACCTCCACCGATAGCCAGGACTGCCAATAAATGATGGAAAGCGGCTCGGCCAGCTCCTCCGCCAGTTCTTTCAGTACCCTCGGGTGCATCCCATCCGGCCCCATCGACTTGCGCACATCCAAGCTCCTTAGCAGGTCGCCAACCATTTCCTCATGAATAGCGAAGGCCACATCCTGCTCCCCATCCCCTTCCACCAGCTCAGGGCACTGGGTATCCAGAGAACAACCGGTATTGCCGCTAAAGACTGAGGCAAAGGCGGCATTAAGCACCTCAGCCTTTTCCTCATCCTTAGTAACTAGGTTTCCCCTCGCATCCAGTAAAGGATGGAGATTCTCCTTAGTCCTCCGTTTCGCGTTGATATATTTGTAAAAGGATTTTTTGTTGTCTTTAACGGCAGTAGCCAGGTTGAGCTCCAGATGAGCTTTGGCCTTTCTCATTTTCTCCCTGCACAACCTCGCTACATCCTTGTAGTCCTCCTCAGTGGCCCGCCCGTTTTTCCAAAGATTATAAACCCTCTTTTTTCTGCTAAGCACAAGCCGCAACTCTCTGTTGAGCCATGCCGGTCTTCTTCCACGCCGGCTCGTCTTTGGGCACGTGGGGACGGACCGCTCCTGTGCCGTTAAGATTTCCTTCTTGAGGAGCGCCCAGCCTTCCTGGACTCCTCTGCCCTTCAGAACCACCTCCCAAGGGACTCGGCCAACCAGCGTCCTGAGCAGCTCAAAGTCAGCCCTCCGGAAGTCCAATACAGCAGTTTTACTGGTCCCCTTCCTGGCCTCGCCAAGAATAGAGAACTCTACCATTTCGTGGTCACTCTGTCCAAGACAGTTTCCGACCACCACATCTCCCACCAGTCCTTCTCTGTTTGTGAAGAGAAGGTCTAGCGGGGCACCACCCCTGGTAGGTTCACTGACCAGGAAGTTTCACTGCGTCAGGAAGCTATCTCCCAAGTAATATACATATCTTTTGTACCTTAGTGATTGCAGTGAATGGAGAGTATTTTACAGAATGCCTTTTATGAAAGCAAATGCAGTGTTTGAATGCCATAGCTAGCTGATAGGTGATATTTTTGTATCTCCTGCAACGGTTCATTTACCAGAAGTGAAGGGGGTGGATTATAATAGTAAATGCCAATGTCTGTTGAAACTCCACTGAAACCTGAGAGATCTACAATTTGTAAAGGCTTTTCCTCTTTATCGGATACTGAAGTATTGATGGCACATTTGCAATTCCTCTGCTTCCTCTTCCTGGAAAAGTATCAACTAGAATAAAAAATGGACCCTAGCTTCACAGCTGCTTTTTTAAACGTGCAAATCATGGCTTATTGCCTTCTGTATTCACGAATATTGTCAATAAATCTTTCAGCATGCAATGTAAAATATTTCCTTTGCTCCTTTTACTCCCCAGCACTTTAACGAAGTTAATCTACTTAGTGGAGAATACGGGTTATCAAGAAGCCTTCACTGCCTTTCATTGAATAGTTAAATGGCTGCAAGGCATGTACAAAGTAGTCCTTGGCACTCCAGCTTTATTACCTGTAAGTGTTCTCTTTGAGTGATAAGGATAAACAGGCAGGTTTTCTGACTGGGGCTGCATGCACATCTTCCACAAAACTACCTAACTATGGTATACCCTCATGGGAGCAGAATGCAGATGCTGAGGCAGGTGAAAGCCAGCAGAGCACCTGTGTCTTGTTTGTGTTGCTGCCCTTTCATTAGTGGGTTCCTCATTTGCCCATCGGTAGCTTGCCACTTCTCAGAGCAGTGACTTTTATGTTTGGAGTGCATTTAAAAATTCAGTGTTCTTTTGAGAGAATACAATTAACACTGTTAGCACTAGCTCCTCATTCATTTCTGATTATGTTGCAGAAGTGATTATCGGTTTCTGGATGAAGGAATTATTAAAGTAATATTTTAAAAGTACAATAAAATGCAATCTAAGCCAATGTAGCAAGTGTTTTTCCTTGCAGTCTGAAAACAGAAAGTAAATGGATTAATTAAGAGAAAATATTTAATTCTTTGCTTACGAAGACTATACAGAGACATCTGTAGTTAGCTTGCTTTAAATGTGCCTGTGTCCACAAGAATCCTAACTGTACACGAAACTGCTTGGTGCCCTAGAAGTTACAGAGTAATCTTCACTTGAACAGGAAAACAATCCATTTCAATGTGACCATACAGCCTGGAGTGATCCTAGCTGCTACTTAGTGGTATTGAGTTGAATGTCTGTGGCACTTTGATGATGCTGAAGTTGCATGTAGCCTCTTCTTCACCTTATGGATGGGGGAGCTCCCTCATTCTCCACGGCTCAGCACATGGAAAGGCTCATTCTCAAAGAGCCACTTGCAGGTTGTACTCACCACCTTGTGACTTCCAGATTTGTAAGTGTCATTGACAGACTACCTGCACACACTGCTTTCTAGAGTGTGTAGAGTGTATATACATCATCTATAGAAGAATGAAAGGAAGATGGTGTTTCACAGCTCTGATTTCACTCTTAATAACAGGAAAACCTAAAAATTAAGTCTACTAATTCCTGCATTTCTATACCATGGACTTTAGGCTCTAACCACCAGCCATTTTTAGTGCCTTTTTGTTGTTGTTTTCCTTCTCCTTCTCCTTCTCCTTCTCCTTCTCCTTCTCCTTCTCCTTCTCCTTCTCCTTCTCCTTCTCCTTCTCCTTCTCCTTCTCCTTCTCCTTCTCCTTCTCCTTCTCCTTCTCCTTCCCCTCTCCTCTCCTCTCCTCTCCTCTCCTCTCCTCTCCTCTCCTCTCCTCTCCTCTCCTCTCCTCTCCTCTCTTTTTCTTTTCTTCCTTTCCTTTCCTTTCCTTTCCTTTCCTTTCCTTTCCTTTCCTTTCCTTTCCTTTCCTTTCCTTTCCTTTCCTTTCCTTTCCTTTCCTTTCCTTTCCTTTCCTTTCCTTTCCTTTCCTTTCCTTTCCTTTCCTTTCCTTTCCTTTCCTTTCCTTTCCTTTCCTTCCCTTCCCTTCCCTTCCCTTCCCTTCCCTTCCCTTCCCTTCCCTTCCCTTCCCTTCCCTTCCCTTCCCTTCCCTTCCCTTCCCTTCCCTTCCCTTCCCTTCCCTTCCCTTCCCTTCCCTTCCCTTCCCTTCCCTTCCCTTCCCTTCCCTTCCCTTCCCTTCCCTTCCCTTCCCTTCCCTTCCCTTCCCTTCCCTTCCCTTCCCTTCCCTTCCCTTCCCTTCCCTTCCCTCTTTCCTTTCCTTTCCTTTCCTTTCCTTTCCTTTCCTTTCCTTTCCTTTCCTTTCCTTTCCTTTCCTTTCCTTTCCTTTCCTTTCCTTTCCTTTCCTTTCCTTTCCTTTCCTTTCCTTTCCTTTCCTTTCCCCTTTCCTTTCCTTTCCTTTCCTTTCCTTTCCTTTCCTTTCCTTTCCTTTCCTTTCCTTTCCTTTCCTTTCCTTTCCTTTCCTTTCCTTTCCTTTCCTTTCCTTTCCTTTCCTTTCCTTTCCTCCCCTTTCCTTTCCTTTCCTTTCCTTTCCTTTCCTTTCCTTTCCTTTCCTTTCCTTTCCTTTCCTTTCCTTTCCTTTCCTTTCCTTTCCTTTCCTTTCCTTTCCTTTCCTTTCCTTTCCTTTCCTTTCCTTTCCCCTTTCCTTTCCTTTCCTTTCCTTTCCTTTCCTTTCCTTTCCTTTCCTT
Organism: Cygnus atratus; assembly: GCF_013377495.2. Lineage (NCBI taxonomy): Eukaryota > Metazoa > Chordata > Aves > Anseriformes > Anatidae > Cygnus > Cygnus atratus. Next base: position 30,483,138 of record NC_066365.1, on the reverse strand, counting down.
TCCTTTCCTTTCCTTTCCTTTCCTTTCCTTTCCTTTCCTTTCCTTTCCTTTCCTTTCCTTTCCTTTCCTTTCCTTTCCCCTTTCCTTTCCCCTTTCCTTTCCTTTCCTTTCCTTTCCTTTCCTTTCCTTTCCTTCTGTTTTTGAGCCAATCTTTCCTTATTTGCCATCATCACCTTCATTCAAAACAGAAACCCGTGTTCCCTGCCTTGGAATAATAAAGTAGAACTGAAAAGATGCATTGAGTCACTGATTCAGGAGTCTCTTCAGGTTTCACTGGATGCCCTGAACTTTGTATAGCACTGAAAACACGGTTAGGAAAGGTTTATATGTTGATTATGTAGAGGTGTGTTATGTTCATAAAACAATCATGGTGATAATATCTCCTTGTCAAACCTTTGGCTATTAATATGTATCTGACAATATTTAGTACTGTTCAGCTGCAATATTTTCTTGCCTGCTTGTCCTAGGCATCTTTTGAATTTTTCCCCAGTGCCTGTGTAACACCTCCTGTGCTTGGGAATGAGAGAGATTCTGTGCCATCCCCACAGCAAGGTGCCCAGCTCTGGGATGGGCTTTCTTCTTGTACAGCATGTCCTAGGTGCCGTCCATCCCTCCATGGTGCCTGGCTTCTCCACCACTTTTCTCGTTGAAGCTCTTTGTCAGCTCCTTCCCCCAGCATTGAACATGAATACTAATTGGAATCTGACAAGGCTTCACACTCAGTGTTTCTCTTTATTCTGTCCCAGAAGTTCTTCAGGACTTTTAATTCCTTCTGCAAATATTTTCTCCCAAATTCAATGCCCTTATAAAACTTCCTCCCATTTCTATTGCGTTGCAAATTTTGTCCTTTCTTTGAGCTACAGGCAGTCTCCTAGTGCTTGTTGCTATGTATTTTTGTTGTGGATTTTTTTTTTTGGTTTGGGGGTTTTTCTTTTGGCCCATTTTTCTTTCTTTTCTTTTTCAAATCTGAAGTGCACCATAATACAGCTAACAACTTAATTTCTCTGTGTTCAGGCTTGGTAACATAAAACTGAAATAACAAACAGACATTGACTTCTGTCAATGTGCATAATAAAACTTATCATCCAGAGAGATTGAATATGGAACAAGACAAAGCCAGTATTCACTGAAACATGAAGCTGTCGTTACAGCCACTGTTATAGCCCCATATTAAGAAAAATTACTGTAAATTAACATTTTAAAGAGATGCAATTGGAGTCCTAGGAAAAGATGCTTGTGTTTTACCAAGAAGCAAAGCTTTCAGTCACTGTATGACTGAGGCATCCTAAAAATACTGTGCTTTCTTTCCTCTTGTCACCTGGGGCCAGTTGCAATGTGCTGAGAAAGATATAGTCTGCACTGTTACCCCTAGGAAGGTTTTGAGGTATAACCAGGTTTGGAAGTGATTTAAAGGGTTTGTTTCTCTCAATATTGGAGACAGAAGTCTAGGACATGGTTATTTACCCTATTCTTAGGTACTAAATTATGATTTGTGTTTGCATTTCCCATTAAATCTGGAGTTGTGCCTTACTTTGCCTCTATTCACACTGTTAAGCTCCTTTGGTGGTACCATTGAGCAAATACAGAAATGAAGGATTTTCAGGGCTGCAGAACTACTTGTTTGGGGGGCAAGGAAGTGCTGCCAGCTGCTCTGCCAGGTGCCAGGGAGAAGAAGCAGAGCAGCTTGCATGCAAGGATGCTTCATGTTTTAGTGTTTAATATTGTGTTTACTTTATTATTATTTAAAAGCATAACAACTGCTTTTAAACTAAATATTGCCACTTTTTTATTGGGAAAATGACATGTTGCTGGACCTGAAGAAAAAGCCTATGCAGAACGTTGTTGTTAATAAGCCTGAAAGCTCACCAAATCTAAACAAAAATTCTCCTGTTCTGGAATGCTTGGTCCAGCAGTTACTTATAATACTGTGATCAAGATGACAGAGGTTGCAAGGTCAAGTCCAGTTATTTACTGCTAAGAGCTTTAAAACAAACATTGTTTATGGTGATGCACAAGTTTGGTTATCTAATTTTCTCTCTCACCAATAGTACTTGCTTCCTAATATTCTTTTTAAGATCCTTTCTCTAGAAGCTGACCTACATAAATGAACATATAGCTGCATAAGGTTCTTGTGTCCTTCCCTAATCTAAATATTTCTTTAGTCCACTGGAAAAAAAAAAAAAAAAAAAGACTAAATGTAAGCATATTTCTTCGGTCATTTATCATTCATCTTGAGATTCCTGAAACCATTCACATGGTCTGAAGGTACCAGTACTGATGCAAAATACATTTCTGGGCTTTGAATCTGAAACCACCAAAGAAAACTTAAGCTATTGTACTATGTAGCTACAAGTACACACAGCAATAGCCCTTCCTAGTAGTTTATGATAGTAATTTGCCATGAGTACTGGCCTCTAACTTATTTCTAAATTCAGAAGGAAAAAAAAATCCCCAAAAAGTAATTGTTCCTGATTCTCATTAGTGCAGAAAAAGCATGCTTAAAAAGGTGTTTTTCATGAAAGCCATATTTCTTTGGTTTTAACTATTTCCTTATGTCCTTGCAGATTCAGTTTTGATATGAATAAACAAGCTCCAAATTAAAACTGAATGCAGATCTTACTAAAAGCCATAAATTGAGAATTTATTCCAAAAGCTGTTCTGATAGTCTTATTTTGAACTTCAGGACATGCCTCAAGGCTCTGTGTGGGGGCTTTTGCTTAAGCATGATAAACGAAAGAGACTGATTTTACCTCGTGTAAAATTTTACCAGACATTTCAGCTGATACTTTCTGAGTTTATTAAATACCCCCTTTTTTTTTTTCCCAAACATTTCACATGATTAAGATGTTAAAAAGGTTTTCAAAGGACTGGGAAGCAAGGGCTTGTAGACAATCTGCACTCAAAAACTGGAAGTCCACGTTGCTTGATATAAGTATTTTTAACTGCGTTAGGAGTATACTGCTGGGAGAGCCAGCTGAATGCAGAGGTGTGGCCAGGAAATCAGCACACTGTTCAATTCTCTCATACAAAAGACTTCAGTTATGTTAGCTTGTAGTTTGTACTTCAGTGGCACCTTCCCAAAAGGAAAATGGGAAAACTGATAAGGAAGCCTACACCAAGATCAGAAGAAGTATTTTTGCCTGTTGCTGCTTTATGTGGCAAGACAGCGTTGTAGGACTAAAATAATGTTTATGTCTTTATCCTAGGTATTCATTGGTTGAGTCTGCAAGTTGACTGTGATCTAAAAGCTAATCTTTTTAAAATAGCTTTATTCATAGTATTATTGACCTGGAACAGAGGAGATGAACAGTACAACCTAAACGATTTTCCGTGAAAATATAGTCTCAAAACTATATGACTTTACGGAGAGTTTTTTACTGAAAAAGTAACCCAATACATCTTAAAGAAGGAGATGTAAGTGAAAGAATATAGATGCAAAACATGTTTTAAGGGATGAAAAATAGATTAAATGATGAATGTAGGCAAAGTTTAAATTAGCAGAAAGTGATAAGTTGGCAATTTTCCAAAGCTGAAAAAAAAACAGTAAGCTTTCATCCTTTGGAAATGACAACTAGTTAGATATTCTATTAAGAAAATACTGATGTGCAAAGAGGGGGCAATACAATTAGAAAGTAATTTAAATTTGTATGAGACAAAATGTCCACTGAGGTCAAAACCATAAATATTATGTTTGTTCCTTATCTGAGGTGAAATAATCAATTTAATACTTAGTGTATATGTCTCCCTCAAAGACAGTCTAACACCGAAGAGGTTTGGACCTGCGTTTTGGTAGAGAGAGTGTACTTTTATTTATTTATTTAACTCTAAATTATTAGGTAGGCTTTTACCTGCTTTCCTTAACATAAGAAAAGTTTGTGTGCAAATCTGACATGGATTGAAATTCTGTAAACATGTTATTGTTTTTTCTTCTAAAGACAAGGTAAAAAAAAATCAAGTCAAGGAAAAAGCCAGGGAAACAACAACAACAAAAGCTGTTTAAACCAGACGTTTCAGTAAAGAATGTTTATGTATAAATAATACATACATTTTTATACCAGTCTTGTCTAATGTGCTAAGATATTCTTTTCACTGAGGTAAAAATAAGCAGAGGTTACCTCAGAGGAAGATCAACAAAATAAACTGATGAGAGAGTTTTGCTATCATGCCTATTTGACTTAGCATTTTCGAAAGCTGCTCTGTTAGAGGAAATTTTTTCCACTCAGTTTGCTCTGTGAGGATGCTTTAGTGGAGATGAAGTGGTCCTTGCTGAGCTTTAGCCCCTCTGAGGGCTCTTCAGCATCTGCCCTTCAAGCAGCTATATAATCAAATTCATTATATCCCCATATTCCTCCTCCCACAGATGGTAACAGCTTGATCCCTTCTTCATGGGCCATCATGGCCATTAGCGCTATCTATCTCAGCAAGGTCCTTTCAGTGTTTTCTCCCAAACACTAACTGATGTGTGTTTGCACTATGTACGGCCTGTGACCCCACCACATGGCCCAGGTTTCAGGGCACCTGTCTGCCTTACTGCATTGCCCCTCAGGGCCTTAAGGACTGGGAGATAGAGAACAAACAACTGACTGGATCTCTGGTGGCCTTCAGGTTTTCCAGACTCTACCTTTAGGACATAATTACAGGACATGGATTTCCTGTAAACCACCTGCACAGGGATGTCCTGCATCTGAGAAATCTCAAACAGGATATACCATCTTACTGCTCTTCCTCCACAGGCTCCTGAGTACCCTCCAAGGCCAAGACAGTTTGAACCAGGAGGCACTGTCACTCCAGTGGTGTCTCCAGCAATGTAGTGTAGATAAATATTCTGCTTAGAAAAAGAAAAGAGCGGAACACGGGATTTGCAGAAAAAATAAATGTAACCAACAAGCTACTGTAAGAAGGGGAAGGCGTCTTTGCCTTCTGACACCTATGAAAGCTGTCAGTAAGTGGGAGCAGCAGGATCCATGATATACAGTAGATTGCATGGAGAAAAAGGACTTTTGTCCAGTTTAGACCTTTGAGGTTAATAACCTCTTTTGAGGTCATGATGCACATTGTCAATATTGTTACTGTTCATATTTGTTCAATTGTGGTATCTATGTAAGTGCTTTCCAGGACATGCAATAACACTGTCTGTTCTTCAAAGTACCTATTCTCCATAACAGGAGTGAGGAGAGAGATCTGGATTGTGTCTACCTTGGGGGTCGCTTTCTGTGTGCTAGACAAAGTAATCCATAAGTAACCCATACGGGATCCATTAAATACCAACTTTGTGCACGTAAGAGAAACCTATGAGAATTTAATTTTCCCCTACACCAGTTTTATTCTCACAAGAAACAATACACATCTTAGTCCTGAGCCACAGTACAAAATACAGTCCCCTCTGAGTGTGGCTCCAACAGTGTAGTCCTCTGGCTTCTATACAATCTCTGCGATGAAACACAAGCTTCTGTACATGGAATTTCTGGAGTTCTTAAATGGGGAATGAAATCCAGAGACAGCCATACACAAAGACTGGAAGGCCAATTGCATTACCAAATATTTTCTTTTTCTTTTTTTTTTTTTTAAACTATGAAAACAAATTATTTTACTAATGACCAATAGTTATTTCACTTTGACTTTGTATGCAAGCTGTTTATTTTTTAATCAATCTCCATATCTTTCAGATTGTTTAAAAGATAAAGCTAGTGAGCTTATGGCAAAAAACATACCAGTATGAAGTGAATGACCTGAATCTGCCAGCATAAATTGGAAACATCACCACAAGAACTTGCCAATCCATTCCTTTCTTATTCAGTCTTGAAACAGAGGACTGGACAGGAGTAATAAACACTGTGTTCTATTCATAGGAGTTATTTAACTTTATCTTGAGGTTCAAATTGTTTCACTATTCATCAGAGAGGAAAAAAAAAAAAGTCATTGGTTAGCCAAACTATGGTATTTCTGATGTAAATGAAATATTGAATTTCAGTGTAACTTCTTTCCAGTAATTGATCTTTCACTGTATCTTAGAAAACATTAATTTTCATCAAACTATAGAGTTATACTTTTAACTTTATTTGGATACAGAATTCACTCAAAGCCTATTAAAGCATATTGTCTGCTTTTTTTAAATAATATTCAATAATTTAAAGAGTAAAAAACAACAACTTTTGTAAATGTTCTGATGCCACATTTTTTGAAAATACACTGTACACAGTAAAAGTTTGGCCTGAATGGCAATTGTCAGAACATAGTCCTGTTTGCTCCTGGAGATACCAGAATGATTATTTTTTGTCTTAACACAAAGGGCTGTATCTGATGAGTATTTAAGAAGGCAAATAGGAAGAGGACTAAAGATGCTCTTAATATCAATAGTCACATCTTGTTAATATAAAAGTTTGCTGTACCTCAGGTAGACTAAGCTAGCTGGGCAGTGGCAAACACATAGGTTTATATTTGATAAAAAGTTGTTGTTTATTTTCTGCAAAGAAACCTAGAAGTGGAATAGTGGTTAAAGGAATTTTATCTTTTTCTTGTCTCAGAGCAAGCAGATATAGATTGGATATATGTGGTGGTGTAGTCCCCTCACCCCCCCAGCCTGAAACTTTGTAATCTTAGCCAAGTGATATAAAGGATTGATTGTGCATGTAGTTCTTTAGGCATGAGCTGTTCAGTCTGGGATTGGGATAGGATCCGGTTGTATCTAGACTCCCTGGGGTTTAGATGGCAAAAGGGACCCCATTCTGAACCTTGTGACTCAACACGAGTCACCCTGATGCTTTTAGTCTGACCCTGTCCTCTATGCAGTAAATAATCTAGTGACCTTGCCGTCACGAGTCTTGTTAATGTCACATTTACAGTGATTGTTAAATCACTGTCTCATTCACAATTAAGCCCTGATAGATCACTGTATTCATCAATAAACATATTGCTGCTTATTTCTTATGAGTGAAGTGTACAATTCTTTTCACAACAAAGTATGAGATTGCACTGAGTAAATGCAGACTGTGAGACAGTTTTAAGTGTAGTTTTACTGTTTGACAAACCATATGAGTCTTTCTGTTTTGCTCTTCCATCCTGTAAGGTGGGAACAATATTCAACCTACATATATTTTACATATATTTTATAGGAGTGCTATGATGAATAGTAAATATGTGAGTGGATTGCAAAAGTTATCACTGCTTAAGAGCTATTATGCATGATTACCATATGATTCATTAATCCTCTAATGGGTAACTTGCTTCCCAGTTGAGCACTCTGCAACCTACTAACAGGATATATTATGACCAAATGGAAATTTATATTTTTAAAGCTTTATCTTGGATGTTAAATCAAATAATTTATTGTAGATGCATTCTATGAGTCACTAACAGTACTGGAATCCCTTTAAGTTTAGCTGCAGTTCTGAAATAAAATTTCATCCTTGTCAGTTAATGAGCTGGACCAGACTGCAGTTGGAAACTAAATGAAATTAACATAAAATTATTAAAAACCTTCTAATATAAACAACTATAATTCCATTTTAAAAACATTTCCAGCTACCCGGCATATAAAGAGAAACCTCACTGATGGTTATAATTTTGGTTTCCCAAAGATCCCTATCAGACCCCGTATTTTAGCTTAAGAATGTGAAGAGAACTGTAGATACTGCCTCAGGGGGTATAAAGGTAGATTATAAGTAGCAAGAACAAAGCTCCAGACTTGACATTTTTTCCCACATTTTCTATGAGCATATGCATAGACAGCAGACCATGGTGTCAGAGAAGAGATGCCCAGGCTCGCATAGCTTTGAGGTGAGCAGCATTAAGAAACACCACGTCTTTACCTACCCTGCTTTAGCGTGAGTTCTTCATGAAGCTCAGGGTGGTTGTCGTGAGTGCAGCAGTATCAGAGCAAATCCATTTTGAAAATGGGTACCCTGGTGCCTTTCTCCTTCTTCCTTTTCATATCCTCTTCAGAGGGAACTGGTACTGCTCTGGATGTGCTGCTCCATGCAGCTGCTGTGCCACTGCCTTCATCTCTTCATCTCACACTTGCCATTCATATTAAGCAGGATATAGAACAATGAAACTACAAAATGAATAGTATGAATATGAAAAAGAGCACTCAGCTGAGTGTGTCAACATTATGCTTGTATAATTGTATCAATCATAATCTACTTCAAGCTATTTTTCTCATTTTTAATTTTTTTTCCTACTTCGATGCACTTGTTATACTTTTCTGCCACCTGTCCCACTGATGGGTAATTTCTGCAAAGTACTGAGGACCCTCAACTGATATTAAAGTAAGGAGGAACAGGACCTATATTTGTTCTGGGGGACCAAATCTTTCAGTATCAATGCCCCACCTCTCTGGTTACATTTATGGAAAAATGTTCCTCAAACTTTAACCTGTTGAACAGAAATCTCATGATGTTCACCCTAACCTCAGCAAGGACAAATATACAGGTAAGTTAACTTTATATGGATGCTTCTTTACCAAGCGTTGATCTTGCTTCTGTAAACTTTATTCTTTTCTATTCATTTATTCATTCATGGATTAAATTATGCATATCAGCCAGAATATGTATATTTTGCAAGTTCTGTTGAGAAGCCAGAACATTTTTGACTAAGGGGAGAACTAGTACTGCAATCATTGATTTCATCAGAAGCTTCCATTAAAAAACAAACAATAGCAAGGACCTTGATGTTTGACTCTAGATCTAAACTGTGCACAGACTGAGAAGTATTTTGGGGAAAAAAAAAGGACATGTAAATGTAAACTATGACTCCTGTTAGTGAGATGATCATCAGGGCTACAGGTAGATCCATTAGTGAAAATAAATAATGCAACCCTGTCACTAACATTTCAGGCCTTCACTTAAAATGCAAATATCTAACAGTGAAAAGGAAAAAAAAAAATAAAAATAAAAAATAAAGCTTGTTGTCAGTGCAGGCTGGCATGAAATTGCTCCTTTTCACTGCTAAAAGCATTTGCATCTCAGTGCACACTAACTCTCTATTTTCTTTTCCAATGCCCTCTAGTGCTAATTGAAGATTTTGTTACTAACTGTGAATATGCAGGAAATGCCTACCAGGAACTCAGAGCTTTAGAAATGAATGAAATTTCTTGCTAACTTCTTACTTACTGCCAGCATTTGGGTTGCATTACTAAGCACAAGTCCTCCTGAAGTTAGTTGAAATTAATACCACTTACATTTAACGATGACTCAGAAAGAGTGGGTGTAATTTCATATGTTCAGATTAAAAAATGTATTGATGAAGCAAAATTGTGTGATGTAGATATAAATCTGTAGGAAAGATTTTGCAAAGACATGAGATGAATATCAACACCTAAGTTTTTTGCTGGCTTGCCGCTCTTAACATTTCAGGCAATCTTATTTGCAAAATTGGCTTATTTTGCCTTTTTTTTTTAAATTATATATAATAATTTCACTTAAAATAGTGGAGTAACATTGACATCACACTGGGAAATAATGCAATAAAGTATGAAATAGGTTAAAGAAAGGAGGGGCTGAGGTCCCTTGGTTTGTTCAGCCCAGAGCAGAGCAGGCCGAGGGGAGGCCTCATGGCGGCCTGCAGCTCCCTCACGATTGGAGCGGAGTGGCAGGCGCTGAGCTCTGCTCTCTGGGGACAGCGACAGGACCTGAGGGAACGGCATGGAGCTGGGACAGGGGAGGGTCAGGCTGGGTGCTAGGGAAAGGTTCTGCACCCAGAGGGTGGTCGGGCACAGGGACAGGCTCCCCAGGGCAGTGGTCACAGCACCGAGCCTGCCGGAGTTCAAGAAGTGTTTGAACAATGCTCTCAGACACAGGGTCTGATTTTTGGGTGATCCTATGGGGAGCCAGGAGTTGGACTTGGTGATCCTTGTGGGTCATTTCCAAGTCAGGATGCTCTATGATTCTATGAAAGTATTTAGCTTATGTAACATTTTAGATTGGCAGCACAGCTTTTATTGCTTTAAAAGTTGCTACTCAGACTAATGAAAGCTAATATCAAATTAATTAATTCTTGGACTAAAAGCACATGCATTTCATTATCATCCAGAATAAAATCAACAGATCAGATGATATTTTAAAGCCCAATTTACAACCAGGTTAGGAACCAGGAAAGAAATAGAATTTTTTTTATTATTATTTTTTATTTTTTAAGTTGAAAAATAAGAATTTCTTATTATAAATGCCTCTTCAGGGTAACAGTATCAAAATGTCTCTGAAATATAGAAAATGTCTGTGTGAGAAAAATTATGCAAAGCAAATCTAGGGAAATATATGGATGGACGATAAGAGAATCGCAGCTGGGTTGGGGAAAAATTATTCAATAAACATTCAGTAAGGCATGGAGAGCTCTTTTCAGTATTGCTGATGGCAGTTGTGGCAGCAATTCTGAAGAACGAAGTTGGATATTCATTAACTAGTACTTTGCATTTCACACGGTACTTCTGCATTCTCAAACTACAGAGATGTTGACGAACAAAACCTCCCAACCCCATTCTCATAGCTGCTGTTATCCTAATTTTATGGGGGAGGGAAAAAAAGGTATGACAAATGAAATGACTCGAGTCACTGTGTCTATGGCAAAGTTGGAAGTAATTTAGATCTGTTACCTCACTGTTATGTAGACAAAGGGCAGTACTGATGCATTTCCATGGGTTAACAACTAGAAATCAATTATTAAAGTTATTGTTTAAAAAGGATGAACAGAAGTGGATTTCTCTTAGCTATTGCTATAATTTCACTACATTGATGTCTAAAAAATTCCCCATCTCTAAAGAAAATAACACTTCTGTGAAACTGATGTTACCTACTGTTCCCATCCTGTACCTAGAAGTAAACCAGGGAGGGCTATGTTCCTATGCAATCGCCACTGTTTTTCAGAAAATCCTTGGCAAAAACTTAAGCCTGCCAGCCTTCATGTTCCTGCTGGTACAGCTGTGAGCAACTGGATGTGCACAGAGTACTGCTCAGGTTGCAGCAGTACTTGGTTGTTCAGAGGCTCTGTCGGCACAAAGCACAGTCGGGAGTCATCAAGATGGTTTGTGTCCTGAAAGTGCTAAGGGGCAGACTGAGCTCTGTGTAATCAATATGTTCCTAGCTTGTTAACTTTTTTTTTTTTGTCATTCCAATTGGCATAAATATAAATTATGCATCTGACAAGTCAGATCACTTGAACAGCTTTAATTTCTTATCCTTAATCTACTTTTCTCTAGCCACTGGACTCTATTTTGTCCAAAATGTATTGTCATTTTCACTCAGGAAAGTGCATTCTGGCTGCAGATTTTCATTCCTCATTACCAAAAAAGCAAAAGACTGTGCTGCATCAATGCTCTCTGTCTTACTGCTGAAAGTTACATACATTGTGTGAAATTGGATTGATCATTGTGATAATACAGATTTTAAAATGTCATTTGAAGCCTCTGTGCCCAGCATCTAAGTATTTTTTCTGCTACTGGGACCCAAGAGACTGTATTTGTTTCTGTTGAATTTCTTACATTCTGTTACTTCTATGTGACTGCAGCACACTGCCATGAAATAGCGAATTGATTTTGCTCTTCTAAACAGAGAGTACTGACAGTCATCAAGCTTTTTACATAAAGGCCTTTCAGACTTTATTAATTTAAAATCATATTAGATGCCTTCAGGGCACGCGCAGTAGTCATTTTTTCAATTGTTTTTCTTTTTTCTTTTTTTTTCATTGTGCTTATTTCCACCAAAAATTCCCTAAGGCAGGACTACATTCCCGATGCATTACAGACTTCAACTCTTGTGTTCTGGTCTGCCTTCCTATATATATCTTGCTAGCTTTTCTGTTGACTGTTGCCTTGTATGTGAGCCAGACTGAACATAGAAAAACCCTAAGAAAATAATTGGTTCTTGGTGTTTGAAGGAGGAGGAGACAGGTTACAGTTTGCAGGAAAGAGGAAAGAGGCTGGTTTCACCTGGCTTGCCTGCCTGCAGAAAGCTTAGAGTATCTTCTAGAAGTGCTTCTCTACACAGAGCAGCATCGTTTCAGTTCAACATGCTATTTATTTGAACCAAGTGCTCTTCATGTATTTAGGACAACATTTCTTGTACACAGAGCGCTGTATAAATAGTATTGTTAGAGGTGAAAATGAAAACAGAGACACTAGTGTCATCTGCTGAAAGGTGATAAACCACGTTGTAATGAGAAAAAATGTAATTTATACAGTATTTAAATTGCTTAACACATCTGAGCAAGTAGTGCTCAGACTTTTTTTCCTGTCACAAATTATCGTTAGGCAAATAATAAGCATAGAAGTTCCGATGGAACAACTGACTATTGAAATCTCTAATTGAAAATGGAGCCATAATGGAAACAACATTTCTGTCTGAAGTCCAAGTATGGGTGAAGATGACAGGGCATTAAATAGATGTTGTTCATGCTCAGACAGCTTGCAAACAGAAGTGATATATCTAGTCTTTCTGCATAAATCTTTTCCATGGGTTAGTAAGATGTTTTAGTGTGGCACTATAGTAGTTTGACTAAACAGCACAGATTTCACTAAACAGCCATAATATAGTGGTTTGTCGTTTCCTTGTAATTATTTTTTCCCATTTGACATTGATTTTATTGTGAGTATATACCATGTCTTCCTGAAAAAAATCTCACGTAGTTCTGAAAAGTAAAGCACAGACTTAATCTCCATGACTGATACATATTATTTATGAGGTCTGTGTTAGTGTGCTCTGAACTAGATGGTCAAGCTATTTCTCTCCCTCTGTACCCATTGTTTATGGAGTAGTGACCTTCAAAATATCATGTTATAAGACAGCACAGTGGTTTATGTAGGTTGATAGACAAATGGATGGATTTCTATTAATAGGCTGATTGCTGTGACTGAAAAATTTAGTTATGCAAATGATCAGTCTTTTCCTCTCTGCTGAATTAATTATTAAGGAAGAAGAACAGAGACTAAGATGTGAATTTTCAGCAAAGGTATAACTCAAGGTGTCCTGGTCCTGGCTGTGGCTCTGCACATCCTCCTACACCAGTTTCTCTCCATCCTGACCCCTCACTGTGTGCTGCCCCTGCAAGTCAGAGGAGTTTTCCTTGTGCTCTTTATTTCCAAGGCAGAAGCATGGTATTCTGAAAAGCCTCCTGTGGGGTTTCTTTGAAACCAAGTGCCACAAATCTCATCAATCACATGTTTTGGTCTGCCAAAGGGAGGCAAGGACTGGCCTGAATAACATTGGGAAAGACTTTAGGCACTTCATCACTCCAGCTTGACTGAGATCATGCTGGAAAGGTGATGAGGAAGAAAAATCCAGCAGCACCAGTTCATTTGGGGTTAAATGAATCAAAGTCGAGCTTGGGCTTGCCGGGCTGCTGCTAGGCAACAAGTAACTTTCTGCATTCAGAACTTTCCCACTAATTGATTCTTGACACCATTCCCTGTTGGTTTATATAAATAGAGAGCTGTTGCTGGGAGGAGGAGAGGGAAACTGGGGTGCAAGGACCTGCAGTTTGGAGGTGCAGAGCATCCCTTCCCATGGCAGGAGGGATCCAGTCCCTACAGGGGGGGTGGCAACCACTTCAATTCACAATTGATAAAGCAATACCGATGCTGAGGAACAAAGAAATCCACAGGAGAAATATTGCAGGATGTCAGCCTTTCAACGTGTCCACGGAACACATACCTCTTACATGCATTTATGCCTCAGTTAAATGAAAGCAATCCACAAATAATAGGAACAAGCCTTCCTTACAGGACTAATATTTGGCTGACTGGCAGAGCGAGTGCAGCACTAACAGCACTTTGTGCAGGTCTACCAGCATAGAGAGGGGAGAATTGGAGCAGGGATTTATAGGACCTTGAGATTCTGGGAGAACCAGGCTAATGACAAGAAAGGGGAAGCTTGCCTGAAGGAGAAAAACGAGCCCAGCAAGTGTCTGAATGTCAAAATCCTCTTTTATAGATGGCTCGTGCTCACCCCAATAAGATTTTACCCTCACTACTGACTTCAAGACTGAGGCATTTTAAGGACCATTTCATGAATTAAACTATTGTTCCTTATAAATGAACTCTGATTCTTTTTTCTCTCATAAATTATTTATTTCCTAGCTCTTTATTCTGCTGCAGAGAAGTGAAAGGCATAGAGAGAATGAAAATGGGATGTTTCAAAGTTGACAGAAAATTCAGTTATTTTTTTACAAGAGTGAAAATTCCCTTTCTCAACATATATGTAATGGGCAGGTGTTACATTTCTATATCCAGCACGTATATGCTAAATGTTACATGATATTCTCACTTTACTTGCTTTTGGGCATGTTAGAAAAATGTATACCATTATGCTTTTTCTGAATCTTTCCATATGTTTCTGCAGACGCTGGGGGGGTATTTCTTCCTTTCTTCTTTGACATCCTCTCTGAGATGCTGCACTGCAATAGTGCTGACCTTGTGCTGCTCGGGTCAGGTGGTCTGTTTCTCTAAGCAGCTGAGAGTTGGAAGGCAATATTTCTTCCTGGATATTGTTATTCATCTCACTTGGACAATACCTTCACACAGGATTTTGTTATTAGGGTGAGGGAATTGTAATTAATTGTTTATGACAATATTCATCCTCTTTCTAGATGAGATGGAACTATTGCCAGTGAGCACTGCACCCTGTTTTTGATAGTTTCATTTATAAATCAGTAGCTATTCCATATATATTTACATGTTGGGAAGACTGCATTAATGTATTTTGGCATGCTTTTCAAATATGCTGCTGCTGCACTTTTTGTTTTCTTTTTTTTTTGTATCTTTTACCTCTCACTATCTTCTTTTTTTTCCTTAATAGTGACAAAATCTATTTAAAGATTAAATCAACTATTTATTTTTTTTAATTGCAGGTTGTCTTCGTGAGGTACAAACCAGAAGAAACCTGACTAACATATGCTTATTTATTAGTAAACATATCCTGATATAGTTACCCTTTTTAAAATAGAAAAGCATTTTGAAAGTACTTTGGCAAATTTAAATCCTAACCTCTGCTGTTTGCAATTCCTTGTGGAACAGCAGAAGTGAAATGCACTACCCAGGAGAGTGATATGGAGCTCAGAGAAAAATCAAACTGACATATTTGTTCCTTTTTCTTTTAAAACTACATCTATTTCTCTCTTGATTATTCTTGCAAAATACTTATGCTTCCACTTCATTCAGGGTTCCAATAAAAGCTGAATAAGCTCTTCTGAAACACTTTTTTTTTTTTTTAAGACTTAGACCCATTTTATCTCAAAAGTTACTTGCATATAATACAATTTACATTACCTAGTTACTCAGAAATGCCTACCAGTTGGATACTCAAACTAGCCTTGCCTACATACCAGCACTGCTAAGTTCACCCTGAACTCTTCATATTTTCTGAATATTTAGGATTCAATTTATATTACATGCTTATCTGGATAGCAATGCAAAGTTACTTTTTGCAGGGACAGAACAGATGACAAAAAGCCAGTGGGCTGTCGACTGCCTCCCAGGATGTCTGGGAAGCCCTTCAGGGAGGTACAAAAATTTGTCTCTAGTGTAACTGCAGAGACTCCTTAGAGAATTCACACGAGACCAATTAGTCACGGTGTGTTTACTCCAGTTGCAGTGCTTTTCTGCCTCATTTTTCTACCAACCTTTGACACTTTTTACAGGGTCTTTTAAGCCTTTAGAATAAAATTTTTAAATCACAACATGGAGATGAATTGAATGTTTGGTTAAACAAGTTAAAGCTCACAAAGAATGTGAATATGAATACCCCTGATCATGCTTGAAGAGCCAAAACAAATCTACATGTGCTTTTAAACAGGATTTTAATCTCAGATAAAATGAGGTTTTGGTCAAGATTAAATAAGGAAGAGATAGCCACTATTGCCTGTGATGTCTTGCCTATGCTTGCCTCACTATTCCCTTCACTGTTATTATTAAAATATGCGTGCACTGCAATAAAAAGTTAGCGATGACTTAGAGGCACTGGAGAAGGTTTAGGTACCCTTTTATATTGAATCTTAAATAGAAAATAATAGTAATGATGGCTCTGAGTATCCTCTGCTTAATGAAGGAATTATAGTTGTCTGCATTTGGAATTCTTGCAAGGCAACCATGTAATAGATAACAATATCTACTAGGTTCTAAATTCCCTGTATAAGCATTATTTATGACTGCTGCTGACAAAGCAGTTACTCCATTTTCCAAGCCAAGTTGCAGTGAAAGTTCTGGCAGCAATCAAAGAGGAGCCTCTAAAAATATATATATGAAATAAATAATATTTTTGGTCTTCTAGACATTATTGACATGAAAAGGTGAATAAATTTTCAAACTGTTACTTTTATTAATATATTTACACTTTTTCTTGTTCTTTTGGATTTTGTCACTAAGGCAAAGGAAGATATAACCTCCCTCTACTTGAGGCCTGGATGATCTAATATTTTTTTCAGTAGTATAACTTATTTTTTCATTGCTGTTGGAGAGACTTTTTTAATACATAAAACTAAAATCTATATGTCTATATGTAGTTTTTTTTGGAATATTTTTGAAGTTTACCTGATCTATGTCAGAGATTTTGAAAAACAGATAGAGAAACAAGCAGTCTAACCTATAAAGATGTCTACCATGGAGTTAAAAATCACATACTAACTATAGAGTGCCGACATTTTCCAAAGTGGGCAGTGATTGTGGATGCATTCCTGCCCAAGCTGAGCTCCAACTTCACGTCTGATCTCAGCTGCAGCTCAGCTCCTTCTGGAAATTGGGCCAACAATGTCTCAAGTTTGGGTGGAAGAGATGAGATGCCTAAATAATGAGTGCTTATTTTTCAAAAGTGGCCTGAATTTCAGGTTTTGTTCCAAGAGTGGAACAAAAATATTATCCTAGTGGTTGTTATATGTTTTCCATACATTAGTGGTTTCAAAGCACTGTGAGATTTTCAGAGGGCTCTAGAGCACCAATAAGTAGGACTATAAACTAATACACAGGAAGATATTATATGTGTATTTATAATACTGTAGGTTTTATTTTATGCTTTTCCCACTATACTGCATGGTAGAGTGAGCACAGGGAACAATAAAGCAACACAGCATTTTATGACTGGGGTTCAATATCACCTTAAACCTGGATGCTTCACCTCCTGTCTCATTATGCCACCCATGAAAGGCAGGTTTCCTTGCATCTGTGAAAGCAACCAGGAAGTGGGATGGGTATATCTGACCCAGAATATCCCCAAAGAGCTGCCACAAGGGTTCAATGACTGCTAACCAGACTGGGGAATGGCTTCCAGAAGGATCAGGGTGTCCTTGCAATACACTAGGTGCTTCCCAGTTGCATGCCTGCAGAAATCACTTATATCAGCTGTGCCAGCCCCATGGGCAGCCAGGCTTGTCTGTATCTTCTTCTGATGCTGAATTCACTCATACTGTCAAGCTCATGGTTAATATCCTCTGTCTATGAGGGACCTGCCAGAGAGGATATCAACCTGCCCAGAAGCCTCACAGCTATTCAGATGAAACGGGGCACAGTAAAGAAGGACTAGATAAATATTTCATGCTTGCTGCAATGTGATTTTTGAGCAAACACAGTTTCATAAAAGTAAGGAAAGAATGAGTCAGTGACTGATTTTACAATCAGTTTTTGGAGCTTTTTTGAAGAACTGTCTGTTATTGGCATAAGAGCATGATCATTTCAGAGTCTCACATCCAGCATGCTGAGATCTTTGAGGCAGAGTCTCTGGATGCTGTAAGCAATCTTGGGGACAGAAAGAAGGCATCCCACAACACCAGAGCAACCACAAAAGACTAACAGAAAGCTAAGTACATATCGAGTAAAGAAAAATAATACAATAAAATATTGTCAAAGTAACGTCAATAGTCTGCCAGGCCCCAGCAATGGGAATGACCTGGATGGAGCATGTCACACAAGCCCCACAAAACTCCTGATGAACCGTAAGTTGACATCTCAGATCCTGCCCACCCCTTCTTAACTGTGTTATAATTTTCCTCATCTGCTAAATAAGAAAGTAGAACATAAAGACCTAAAAGAGAAATGCTGGCAGTCACTAGAGAAAACGTGCTAAGATACAGACAGAGTCTGAGAACCGGTGAAGCT
Source organism: Cygnus atratus (assembly GCF_013377495.2). Classification (NCBI taxonomy): domain Eukaryota; kingdom Metazoa; phylum Chordata; class Aves; order Anseriformes; family Anatidae; genus Cygnus; species Cygnus atratus. The sequence goes on along the minus strand of NC_066365.1, from coordinate 30,465,068 downwards.
ATGCAACAGCAAAGGGCCTCAAGGTAGGATAAACAGCTGCAAGTAAGTGGAAGAAGAAAAGTAAGAATACACGGAAATTTTTGCTTCCTGAAAGTTTAAAAATGGAGTTTCATTCTAAACAAGATGTTGGTTGGCTAGTCTGGGAGGTGGGAGAATTGTATTTTAAGTGTGAACTTCTCTATTTGGAGCAGCATTTCCAGGCCATTAAAAAGCAATTATCAGTTGTGTTTACTGTCATTCTGCAATTGTAAAAAGTTACTGACTAAAATGTGTGGGAGATGAAATGTCTTCGATGACAATATCCCTGCTAAAGAAAAAATTGCCTTTGCCTTGCCCACTAATCTGCCAGAAAGTAGTTTGCATTGGAAATGTTCCATTTTTATGCTAATAAGATTTGACAGTAACTGAGATTTCAGCACTGGGACCTATATAAGTACCAGCTGGGAGAATGTACAAAATATTATTTTTAAGGAACAAGACTATGGTTTGGTTATTTTTTAAATAGAACTAAAGCTTCCCACATTCTGCATAAAATAATCTAAACCTACATTTAACGCTGGAGATAAAACCAAACCTGAGGGCCTTATTCTCTGCTCATTTCCACCATGGCTAACGAAGTCTGTGAAACTACAATGATCCATAAGCAATTTAAAAGAAGAATAATTATTGCAGTAAGTAGTAAATAAAATTAATAATTTAGAAACAATTAACTTATTCTCAAGGAAAATAATAAAATGAACAAGATTTTTTTTCTGTATACCATTAAGAGGTAGAAGTTCTAGCTGATGGACATAAAATATGAGGGGCAGAATCATAAAAATAGGTTACTTTTTAATATGTGCATATTCTAGAATGAAAAACAAAAAGATGTTGTTAAAGCAGTTTCAAAAGCAATGGAAAAATGTTTACATTCTTTCAGAACTTTTCCTTTACTTTTTCACATTTCAGACTTTCACAGGAATGTTAAAATGGCATAAGAATGTAAGGCAGTGCTGAATCAGACCAAATGCCCATCTAAACCAGTATCTTTTCTCTACCAGTGGCCCTTGTGATGCCTAAGGACAAATAAAAAAACAGCAAACTTATATGATATGATGATTCACAATCACAAACGTGAATTGCTTTCATTGCTTAAAGGTCAGTATACCTCAAAAGTCATATTTTAGTCCTTGAGTAACATTACTGAAACAATTAGAATTATACTCAGATAAGTAATTCATGCAGAATTCCCACTGAGTAACAAATATTTCTGTTTATCAAGCAACAGTTGTGCTTCATAAAACATACATGTTGTTTAAGAAAATAGGTACTTTTTACAGCTAGAGATGAAAATGTAATGTAATTCACAGATTACCATTTACATTACCTTCTTTCCCCCCCATCATTACTGCAAAAACATCACTCACAGGGAGGAAAAGGTTGATGACTATTGAACTACAAATTCAAACAATAGTAAATATCTTTGTAATACTAATTAAAGTAACATCACAGATATCTGCTTTCCATGAATTTTGGTGCATGTTTCTACTGAACAGAAGCAAGTGATACTACATAAAATGTACTGCTGCTACCAACATAATCCTTCTCCTAATACAGATGCTCTGCTCAGAACACATCATACTGAAAATTACTCCTGCAGTCACACTGGTACCCAAAGAGGTATGCATAGGGAGTGTCTCCTACTCCCGACTCCTTTTCAACGGCCAGCAGGAAACTTTACACTCAGCAGATAGCTATGGATCAAAAAGAGCCTCTTTGTGTAGTTGAGCTGATCCCTATTTCATATTCACATCACGTCCTGTGCTCAGGTGGATCTATCTGATAGCTTGAAGACACTTTTAATAGGTTCCTCACCTCATTTTTGGACTAGATTGATCCAATAGCTCAATCTAATATATGTTTGTAGGTCTTGCCTCCCTTTGCTCATCAAAGCTCCACCAATCTGCTAAATCTGTTTTCCTCTAATTTCAGTATTTATGAAGGTTTGAAGCAAATAGATGTCCATCTTACAGCGGGTTACACCACCTTGTCTGCTTGTCCCCTACCATGAACAAATGTAGAGGACAGTTTGGAAAGGAGGTGTACAGATGGAAGGGCTGGTTCTGAATCCCCAGTAAGCAGTGTGTGTGCCACATTCACCTTGAATTATGAGAACCTTGTAACTGGAGAAAACAGCTGAATAGCAGTGCTAAATTGCTAAGAGATACCCATTACAGTTAATGAGAGGAGAAAAAAATGTGCATTTTGAAATAAATGTTACCCTTTTCAATAGCAAAATAACACATTTCTTCATTTTCTGCAGTTCTTTAACTATTTCTCCTAATGTTATTTTGGGCTTATTCAGGAAACTAACAGGTAAAAATAACATTTACCCAGTAGTAGCAAGTCTTTCAGTCTGCAGAAATAAACATGAAGAGATAAAAACATGAAGAGCAGTAAGGGGATTATATCTATTAAATAGACCATTTTGTCATCTCAGCTTGTCATTTACTAATTTCAGGTGTTTGTTGTTGTTTTGTTTTTTGTTTGTTTGTTTTAAATATAATTACCCAAATTAGTGGTAATTATTACAGTATCTACATCCGGGTATGCAAAAGCTATGCTCTGTGACTCCTGAAAGAATGACTGTTTCAGCTGTCAAAGCATAATGCTAGCACTAGTCCTTTATTTTGATATGATAACAATTTTTGAAATCATTCTGGAAAGATAACGAATTGTACATTCAGAGTAGTGCAATTGCTACTTTGAAAACAGCTCTTCTTGAAATGTTTTGCTTCATCGAGAATTGGCAATGCTTAAGTGAGCAGTAAGTGTAATATTATCTGGTTTCCAAGCCACGGCTACATTGTAGAGCTAATTAATGACTGGGAAAACATTAAGAGGGCTATTATATACCCACCATAAAAATGATCTGTTAAATATGTACAAAGAAATATATTTTTATTAATTATCTGAAAGTATATCCTCATTGAAATACAGACACGTCACAACACAAAGTTAGTATGCAGCAAGAATGTTTCATATAGTGATAATATTTTGCTTTATATAAGGTGGGAAAAAGACTTATTTCAGCAGTATGCATTATTTTCACAACAGAAGCTGTTCTGTGGTCGTTTAATGAGCATCTGTGCTTTCTATATCTAAATAGCTACAGGATTTAATAAAATTTGAGTGCTAACAAGTAGCCTGAACTAGATTTGTGTGCTAACCAGCTACTATACTGGAATTGCCCTGAATACTAGAACCTGCCAAAGAACAATATACTCTAAGCGCCACAAATATTTAGTGAGGTAGCCTTCTAGAAAAATAGTAAAATTGAGATGTCTTTGTAGTATATCAGCTTGCAGTAACATGTTTGGGAGAGACTCAAATGATACATGAGAGATGGATGGTAGGAATAATAATTTTAGCAAAACTGACATGAAGTGCCAGATACCACAGATAACCTTCCAGCCCTAAACAAATCTTTAAAAAATAAATCTAAAGCCATGTTTATTCATGGTCTTATATTCAGAATTGATCTATTCTGCAGAAGCCCTTTGCTGGTGCTCCTTCTCTCCTGCAATGATGCAGGATAATTTGAAATGTCCTTGAGCCAGGGTGTATCTGTCTGTTGTGAGAAGGATCTTATGCAGGTTTGAGAGTGGAAATTAGTTGCACATAGTCACAGCAGATTTTTTTTTTCTTTTCTCCCATGCCTCCTCAAAATATAACAATTATTCTACACTTAAAGCTTGTACTCAGCTTCCTTTCTTTCCTTCTTTCCTCCCTTCTTTCCATTTATTTGTCTTTCTAATTTCTTTGACTTTTTACCTTTTTTTTTCTTTCTTTCTCTTTATCCTTCTTTCTTCATTCCTCTTTCTGTCTTCTTGTTAGTCCTTTCTTTGTTTCTTTTTCCAGTGTTCCTCACAGAGTAAAATAGATGCTGAGGCCCAGATGAAATTAATGTAATTGAATAATCCTCATTTGTCTCATTATCTTCTTGGCAAAAGAAAGACTGCATCACTTGCGGTTAGAGATCTTCAGAGTTGTTCTACTACTGCTGTAATTAAGATATCATGGCTGGCACTGCTTATGAAGGTCTTTTCAGATATTAAGGAAAAAACTGAGGGAGAATCTGAATAGTTTTTCAGAGACACATGAAAAAAATATTTGTCTTTTTACATGTACCCAAGATAAGATACAGTGCACTAATGTCTATAACAGTTCATGTACCTTTGCTCGCAGTTTTGTGACCTTTCCATATCTGAAAGACAGTCTCAGTTCAGTCATGGGAAAGTTCTCCTGAGCATTCAAATGGGGAAACACTCATTTGGGGGTGATTTTCATAAAACACCAGACAGGGAAAGAGAGGTTTCCTGTACAGAGCATTAAGAAAGAGATAACTGCTCCGCTAATGAGCTATGGTGTATTCCCTTGTAACCAAGGGGGAAAAAAATAACCAAGGTAAATATCTTTCTCTTAGGGAGAAAGCTTTAAGTGCTTATTGCATGGATTTTGAAGAAAATCTGCTCTGCATAAACCTTCCCTGCTCACAGAGAGTAAAATTCAGACCTTAACAAACAGCTGGAGGTTGATCTCCAGAATCACACGCTGCCTCTGCCTACATGCTTGTGTTGAGATGAAGGCCCTCTGTGAGCTGGTGCTCAATCGTCACCAAGGGGCTGCATGCAGATGAGCAAGAACTTCCAGAAGCACCAGGAGATAATGTCCTGCCTGCCACACTGCAGCTGTCCTCCACACCTGAGACTCAGATATCAGCAACGCTCCAAAGTAGGCCTGGGGTTCTGTTTCTGACCAAAACATTATCACGTCTTGTCCCTACAAATGTGAAAAATTTGGTGGGGAAATAGCATGTTTTCCCAGTTTCAGCTGTTAACTTTCTTCTTAGTAGCTGATATAGCACTGTATATGGTTTAGGATTAGAACAATGCTGATAACACACTGGTGGTTTAGTTTTTTGCAGAGCAGTGCTTACACTAAGTCATAGTCTTTTGTGTTTCTCATGCTGCCCTGCTATCGGGGAGGCTGGGGGTGCACCAGGAGCTGGGAGGGGACACAGCCAAGACAGCTGGCCCAGGCTGACCAGAGGGATGTCCGACATCATGCTGAATTCTGAATCATACCATCATACTGAACTGGTATTTTGATATTTGATATTTTGGGTATAGTTCTCTTTATGCAAATCAAGGACTCCTGCGGAGAATAGGTGATTCTGAAATCCCAAAGGGCAGCCAGGGGCTGAGTCAGCCTTCACTGTAATTTATGGCCACTGTGGGTCTGCCCTAGGTCACATGGAGGCTGCCGGTGGGATCACACATGAAAGAGCTAGATTGCTCAAGTACAGTGTGCTCATCCCACATCTGTCCTCCTAGCCCAAGCATCCAACCCTGAGCAAAGGGATAAAAAATCCAAAGGCTTAAAAGAGGGTAACTGGGCAGAAAGTAGCTGGAGAGATGCTCTAACAGAATACAATCTTCAGATTTCTCCAAGTTTTCTAGGTCAGTTTTTGTTCTGCCATTATAGGCAGGCCAGAGCTTATTTTCACAGATGTTTCATTTAGATATACGTTATGCTATGACCGATTATATGGTTATCCAACTCATTTAAGGATGACTTAGATTCATTACTTTGAATTTTTTTTTCCATATCTAATGCAATAACAATAGACCATATTGTCTTTTAAATTATTGCTGTTAGAGAATGCCAAACAATTCTGTAGAAAAACTTGCATTTATACAACAATTTCTGTAAATATCCAGCTTGCTGAAAGGGTAGCTGAAACCATCACTTGAAATTGCTTGGATTAATGCATCACTAAGGAACAATTCAGGTGTTAACGAGACACTTTCATGTGCACATCGGAAGAATAAGATGGTCAAGCAATTTCAAAAGAGTCAGTGAACCACCTACATTAACTACTAGGTCAGCAGTCTACAGGTGAAACACGTTTAAAAGCTATTGAACTGTCCACTCTCCCTAGTGCATTGTATGATCATAAAGCAAAGAAAATGCCACTTTTCATCCCTTGTGACTGCAAAAATGCTTTTAACATTAGAAACTCACTTAATAGAGCACATGCATTTAACAATATAAGGTTTTATTTTATTAACTCAGATGTAGGAAACTTGTATTAAAATCACAATCCTGCATAAGATGTACTGAACTTAATGTGATAAAGCATGTTTGTAGATGACAGGAGATACTATATTTCCCTGCTTGCTTTGTTTTATGATTTAGGGCCATTTACTGTCCATACTAAAATAACAAATCCAGGTTTCATTCAACCTCTGTTCAAATACCTGGAAATAGATTTTAAACCCATCACATTTTTTGTCTTTCATTTAAGCATCATGGAATACTGTATCTTGACTGGACTTTCAGGAAGCCCTCTGGTCCATCCCACATACCGCAAAGCAAAAGCAGCTGTAGTCTGTGTCGTGCCTGACAGATGTTTGTCTCTTACTCTTAAAACCCCAAGTGACATCAACTCAACAACATCCCCAGGCACTCTGTTCTCATGTTATTCTATATTTTCTTTTGGAGTTTTTCCTAAATGTCTAATCTAAATCTCCCTTGCCACAGTTTAAATCCATTATTTCTTCTCCTACCCTCAGTGGAGATAGAGAATGGATTAATTACTCCTTTCTTCCTTTCAGCTGTCCTTTAGATATCTGAACACAGTTATCACACTTCCCCTCTGTCTTTGTGGTCCCCACAGCAAAAGCATTGTTATTTAGCATCATTGCCAAACTAGAGGCAATATTTTCTGTAAATATTTCTGTAATTACTGTCAAGGGAATAGCCTTTCTACTGCATCAGTTTTCAGTGGTATTTGCAATGGGATTATCTTAGGAGAAATGACAATACTGTTCCTTTTTTGTAGTTCTATGGGGATAAAAAGAATAAAGCGGTCTAAGGGGAACAATTGCAAGAGAGAGAACCCTTCAATGAATTTTTGGGCTGCAGCTGGCTGCGATTTTTTCCTCCAGTTAAACAGTAGGCCTTGTCTTGCCTTGAACTCTGTGTAACAGCATGGTAATGGGAACTTGAGGGGCTGAAACAAAAAGGTAAGGACAGCATTTAAGTGTGTGGTAAGGACAGCACATGTGAGTGTGTGTGTGCATGAGGGTGGGGGGGGGAGTTCTGAAAATGCTCCAGAAAAATGTTTCCTGTCTCATGTGTATTTTAATGCCAAGTCTTTGTGTCACAGGGAAAGAGTGGTAACTACAAGAATATTTGTTTCTACTGACTGGTACTTTGGCACCTGAAGAAACTGCTTTTCTGTCTCACAGTCACTTCTCCATTCATTTTGACTTGGACACCTTCCAGCTGCCTCTGGGGATCTATGGCCTCTCTTCCAGTGTATTATCAGCAGCATCCTTGGAAACCTGAGCATCTTTGCCCCTTTTTCGTGCTGCCATCAGAGGACCCTCTTTGTCCTACTCTGTTACAACTTTGCCTACAATGTAAGCACAAGGTGAAGCCAGAAGTATTTTTTGCATCAAAATTTTCTTACATTTTTGTCACTGTATAAACATATGCGTCTCCACTGTGGTCACATCACATGTGCCTCCTCAGTCTGTTGAGGAGAATGACTATTTTCAGGACATCTGTGCGCACGCTGTCTACAAAGTTCAAGAGTCTTTGCTTAGCTTTCATATTTTTGTTTTCAAGATATTTTGCAAGGACCTCTCAGGATCTGTTTTGGTGTTTAATAGCTTAGTCTTCAGATTCATAGAACTTTAGAGCCAGCTATATGCTCCTCTGCAAGTTGGGTCAATGAGTCATAACAATCTTACCTTACCTAATCTATAATTGTTATTACTTAATGGTCTTGAAAGTAGTGAAATTAAAATGATAATAAAATAAACAGCATATGGAGATTTAACTGAGATACTCATTAAAATGTTTTAGTAATTTTACATTACAGAATATAATGATTCATATATGATATACAAATGCCATAGCAGCACTTGACATTTATAACACATTTTAGAAGAAATTGTACTTACAACTAATTTACAAGCAGATACAAAGGGATGCCAGAGCTTATTGTTTAATTTGGAAGTAGGGCATGGACTGCTGGGACCTTAGAGAGACAATGCAGACCTGAAAAACAGAGCCATATTTTAGACACTTGTCTCTCCCTTTTCTTTACGGGGATGCTTAAGCCACTATTAAGTCTGTGTAGGAATTACGTGCCTCAAGGGAAAATACCAAAACCTGCATACACGAGCTACCTGCAAGAAAAGCTTGGCAAAAACCCATTCTGAAATTAATCATTTTTTTATTCCAAAGCCCACTTGAAAACCTACACCCACTCTTCGTAAGCACCAAGAATTGTAAACCTTCCTTCCTTCCTTTCCTTCTTCCTTCGTTCTTTCTTTCTCTCTCTCTCTTTCTCTCTCCCCCTCCCTCCCCCCACCCCCCACCCCCCTGCCTTTGCTCTGCAGAAGTCATGGAGTTGGTGGTCATTCTCATCCACAGCCTCATGCTGTTCATCTGCTCTATCATGAGGTCTCATCTGGCTGCAGTTCTCCTCAGCCTTCATCTCAGTGGGGATCTGTTTGCCCCTTCAAAAATCAATGGAATTACTGGTGCTCATCTTTTGCATATCTTGGGTTGTACAAGTGCCTATGAAGCAGCCAACCTAGGTCCAGTTTCTTCCTCTGGCAGGGAGATTAATCACTTAACTGCTTTTGATAATAAACTGGAGATCGCTGATGAGCTCTGAAAATGATGAAAAACAGCAGCCATGAGATTCTGCTGTACTTGTTCAAGGCGAAGAGAGAATGCCGAGGAAATCTGTCTTCCCAAATCATCCTCCCAAGACTGCAATGGGAAGGATGAGCTAGAGTAAGATATTTTCCATTTTTAAAATCTTTTAGCTGACATACCTTTTGAAGAAAGAGTGATTCTGCACTTGAAACACTGGTTAGAAGTTTGTTTATGTCTCTGTTGACTTGTTTTATGCTCTTGTGAGGAATTTAAACTGTTGCCAGAATATCTGTAGGTGTCAAAGTACTGGAGGCCACTGAGGGGCTGCATCTACTGTAAGACCTAAGTAACTAATCTGTGAGGTGACTTCTAATAGGAGCAAGGATCAGACTGTACATGAGAATCACAGAGAGCCCTTGTGGTGAACCACATCTGTCTTAAGACCTAAAGCAGCTGGATGCCTCACATCAGTCTGGTGGGTCCATGGGATTTGAGATGTCAAGCTACCAGCCAATTTTCTTCCTATCATGGGGGGATGATCAGCACCCCCAGGAACTGGATGTTGCAAACTATTTGGATTGTGTGGCTCCACACACTGAAAAACAGGTCAGGTTTTAAAGGATTAAATTCATTTACAATCAGTGGAGCTCAGTATTCAGCTTTGACTTTTGCACTTGTCTCGTATATTAACTTCTAACCTTAGCAAGGTTTTTGCATTTGCCCTCTCTTAGAAAAATGTTGCAGCATTGAAGGCATCGCTCAGTGGCCACTATAGTGAAGCAAACACTGAAATATATGATGATGCATAATTCTTAATTCTTGTTTTGCTGGGTTAGCTATTTATTTACCATGGAGAGGTCTGAATGGGTGCCTACATCCCGGTGTAATTTGTAACTCAGGAAGCATTTATACTGACTTGGCCCTTGAAGACCACCTCATGAAATTGTCCTAATGCGGACAAGAATATCCCATGTAAAATTATTTTCATCTATTTTCCAACCATTGCTCAGAATTCAAATTATTATGCAAAACTGAGATTTCCCATAAAACCCCTGATAACTGTACTTGGCTGTGTTGCTTCCTGTAAGGGTATAAAACGGTATCCTAACAAGATTTTACGGTTAATCTATCACAGTAATTATGAAGTTTATTTACCTCACCACAGTATGTTTGAAACTGTATTTAAAGATTCATGTGGTGTTTATTCGGTTCCAGTAACAATTTAGTTTTCCACACAGCAACAAGTCATATCCATAAAAATAAGACTCATTTTAAACTATTGCCAGTACACCAAATTAAATTTATGAACTTAGAAATGTGTTTGAAAGCTGACTATTTCTTATTTCTCTTAAACAAACAAAATGAAAAAAAAAAAAAAAGTCACTAATGCATATAGTCTGCTGTTTAAAAAAAATCTCAAAGAAGATAAAGGCCCTCCTTGAACATCAACTATTTTCCATGGTCTCTCATTTTATTTTATTTTATTTTATTTTTGGTTGTTTGTTTTGGTTTTGATCATCTGCTTAAGGAGCAAATGTTCAAAACGTGAAAGTTCAAAGTTTTGGTGCTCTTATTTGACTAGCAGACTGGAGGTAGTCTAGACCTAGAGCTTGTGTCATTGTTAGCAGCCTACGTATTTTTCTGCTAGAAGAAGAGAGATGTTTTAAGGTGGCAACCTAGAAAAACCAAGCAGTCCATTGGTCCCCACTAAACTTAATGGTCCTTACTATCAGATTATGAGATTCCTACTGAAGTTCAGGCATATTTCTGAAACAGAAATAAAAGCAAACTGCCACACTGTTCAATATGGTCCCCATGACTTAGGACTTGACCTTTTCTGGTCTTATGCTACAATTTTTTTGGATGTTTACATCAGAAACTAAAGATCAAGCATACCTTGCAGAAGACAGATACTTGCAGCACCAAGAAATAAAATGAGGAAGAAATAACTGTAGATACATCAAATGTTTTATTTTTCTTAGATATAATGCCTAAATTATAAAACAGAGAAAAAAGTATAACATTATATTTTTAGTTCTCCTGCTTGCTGACTTAAAAATACTCATTTCCTTGAAACAGAGCACAGTACAGAATGTATGGTTCAGATATCTAAAGGCATATCCAATAGTCTTCTGTACTAATGTGCGTATTTGGCACTTATGTATATTGTCTGTTAATCAGGAAAAAAAAAATCTGTCATGAGCCTTACTATTGTTTCACAATGAGAATCATATTTGATTTCAATATCTTTCTGAAGCTATGTGCAGCATCTGTTCTTCCTGTTCTCTTTCTGTCTCAAACTTCCCATGGAATCTTTTGTAATTGTTCATCAGACTTCCCAAAGCTACATTAAATGTACAACAGTTCAATTAAATATCACTCCTCTATCAGAAATGAATCTATTTTGCAATCCATGCATAATGTGTGGCTGAACCTAAATTAATAACTATTTCCATGTGCAAGAATAAAATTTACTGTAATTATTTTCTTTACCTAATACACAGAATTTACCATTGTATCATATTCATGTATCTGGTCAGGTTAGCAGCAAAAAAGACCTGCAAACCTGAATTTATGTAGATAACTGCTCATCACTGAGGGCAGACATTTGGAAATGAGGAGTTGCACATTTTTTCTAGTTAGCCTCTGAATTTTTTATGGTCAAAGGCAAGTCTTTATTATCTGTGCTCTAGCTTTCTAATATGTAAAAGGGGGATAATGATGCCTGATGACCTCTGTGAAAGACCTTTGAGTTTTTATTTTATATAAAGTATTATTGCTGCTGTTCTTCAAGAAATACATACCATGGAACTGTGGAGAAGCTTCAAACTACGTGGAAGAGAATGAGAAGAATGCAAGAATACCGGACAAAATGGAAATTAAACCTACAAAACTTGGGATCCTTGCTAGCGCTTGGAATCCTGTCCTATCGGGTGTGAGAAGTGAAAAGTCTTTCCTGTGCCAACCAAAGATATAGGTAAATAGGATAAAGATCTTTCCTCACAAAGGTCTGCAAATGAGGAGGATGTTAAACCATTTAGGCTATCTGAGCATTGCTAGAAAACTTTTTGGTTGCTTGGCTGCTGACTCACTGACCACAAGAGAGCTAAAACTGACTGTGATTTACACGTAACCTCCACTGTGAAATTGGATCTTATTCAGAAAAATGCAAGTATCCAGATACAAAAACAAAGAGAGAAAGAAAGAGAGAAGGAGAGCAAGAGAGAAACTACGTGAAAATAGAAAGATAAATCTCCAAATATCAAGATATTAAATTACATCTAAAGTTGGAAACAACTTATCAGTACACTGGAGCACTGGACCAGTTTATCACTAGAACTTGAAGAAAGTTGGCAAAGTGAGGTACTTCTAAATCAGGCAGATTTTTAGCTTCCTTTCAATCACTTTGCTACTTACGTCTACAGAAGATGAAAGGAAATAAAGAACTATGCCTGAAAATTATATTTCTTCTTACTCTTACTAGGCCTCTATACAGTACATGTCTATACAATCATAGAGAAAACAATGGAGTGAGAGATATGAAAAAAGATGTTGGAAAAGATATTAAGGAAAAAAAAGAAAAACAACAAATTCTGTGGATATATTTGATTTTTGTTTTCTGTACAGAAATTACACAGACATGTACTGTTCCAGCCAGGCATCAGGGGGTAATTAATTCCAAATGTAAGCTAATTATATAAAGCAGGTTTATCTTTTTTCTTTCTTTTTTCTTTCTTTAAACTACTTTTTAAATTTCAAACTTCTCTGAGAAAATTGCAAACTTTCATGTCCTACCAGCTAAATATAATAACTTGTTAATAATTTATGGGAAATTATGAAGTCTTTCAGTCTTTTATGTTTAGTTTCTGCTTCTGTTTTGGAAAACATCTGCATTACTAGTATTAAAATTACACTCATTAAATTGTCTGCTTATTCTGTTTCCACATTCTTAATATTATCAAAAGCAAGGAAATAGTATAGTAGAAAATGTCTTTAGCCTTAAGGCTAGAGAACTGATAAAACAGGCTCAAATAAAAACCTTTGAGACTCTCCTTATTTATTTCAGCAGACTCTGTCTGAAGCACTGTATCTGGAAGGATCTGTGTAACTCTGAGAGACAATCTCTGCCGCAACAAGGTTACAGAAGATAACTGAGTGCAATTCTCATTTGCAATGAGTCAGAGAACCAGGATTTGTCATTCTGACTCTTGCCATCCAACTTCATAGGAGTAGAAACTAATATAAAGATGGGTTATCATGAATGTACAAAAAATGCATACATTAGTACAGCTGCACAAATGAATAGCACTATCAAATTCCCTTGCATTTCCACCACCAGCTAATCAGTCTCAATAAAATTATCTTCATGTGGCTACATTTAGGAAAGAACATTTTTTCTATACTTAATTGAAATTTAATTGTTAATTGTGATGAGAATGGTTCATGAGTCATTTCATGGAAAACAAGCTGTTTTGTGAGTGGGGTAACTAACATATCTGGGTTGCCAGAAGATTTGTGACTTGTCACTTTCCTCCCATTAAAAAAAAAAACAACAAAAAAAACCTCTCTTCACCTTCTGATGTCTCTTGCCACCTTCTCTAAAGTTCCCTCAGGATCCTCTGCCTCTTCTCCTGTTTCTTATTTATCTTTGCCACACCTGTGCTAAGGTTGGGTTAGAGATATGCGTGGTGGATAGGCATGCAGCTTTTAATCAGCAGGCTGATATTTGAATGAAAATTACTATATTTTTTCCCTGTCTCTCAGTAGATCAGGAACAGAATTCTGCTGGGACTCTACCCCTTGGTCACATTTAGCTGAAATTGGCTAATATATTCAAAAGCTATTAGAGGAGGACAGATGATCCCATAAGATGATACAGAAAATCACACCATTCCACTCTCCACCCCAAATTTTGAGCATGAATGTTATGACCACAAAATGCATCTCCATGTTTGCTGACAGTAACCTAGATCTGTGAAGCAAACACTATGCTAGCCAAATAGGTTACAAAGCTGTTGCAAGCTAATATCCTTCAGCAGAGCAATGTTTTTACTGACATATTCTATAGTTGCATACATACTTCTGCATCTCCAAAATCAGCCTGGATAAATTGGTCTTGCACTGGAAGATGGGGATTGTTTTTCCTTGAAACGGGACTGTAAGAATGTAGTGAAGGTATTATACTGCACAGGCGCTGCTACCATTACTAGCAAATACAAGGCTACAGCTATGATCCAAACACCTGAGTGGAGGCTGATCCCCCTCAGACAAGGTCTTCCCACATTTTGCCATACAGGTGTATTAATTTTTATGTTTTAACAACAATTTGCTAGTACAAAGGAAGTATTACAAATGGCCAGTTTCTTCCTACTTCCTTCAGTAAAAAAAAAAAATCCAGTCTCTTTCTGTTTTGTCGACAGTGTTTTGTTTTGTCAACAGTGAATTGGTTGTGATGGGGAAGACAGATACAGCATGCAAGCTTAATTTTTCTTGCAGCATAAATCAAAAAATATCCAGGCAGTGAAGTGTTATCCATCTTCTCCAAAGACGATGAGAAGAGGATAATTTAGTTTTCTAGTGGTATACTTTCATATGTTTTGGCAATCTTCCTTCCTTAAAAGGCTAACCTTGGAATTTAGAGCACTAATCAAGATGACCTTTCAGTAAAGGATGTGGAAAAGAAACATTCACATCTGAACTTCAGCCACATAAATTCATTGCTCTTCATTTTTGAAGCTTACCTAGTAATCTCCCTAGATAGAAAGGTAAAAAATCCTGTCATAATTGTCCCAGATCAGACTCAGTCAAAGCTAAAATGCTGTAGCTTCAATAAAGCATCAGGTGATGTATAATGATTCAGACTTACTTACAGTGGCTTTATCTCACAGCAATAAATAATGAAATGCCCTAATATAATAAGGAGCTGGCTTATGTCTGAGGAGCTTGAGCTACCACCCTGGGGGGTTCCAGGTTCATGTCTCTTCCCTGCCACAGACATCCTGCTGTGGTGGAAGGTGACTGACAGCTGGAGAAGGTGATTTATTCAGGTAGGCATCTAGAAAAAAAAGTATCTGCTTAAAAGTTTGTGTTTTGAGGCTTGTTACTGTATATTCTAAAAGGCATTTGGGGCAAATGCTCCATTTAGTTTCTGGAGATGGGAGGAAGACTCAGGGTGAGGCAACAGGCTTGCCTGCAGGAAGAAGGCCCAGGGTAACCACCAGCATTGGCAGGGCCCAGAGGTCACCAAGAGGCCCTGATTGCCCTGAGCAACCTCACCTGGGACCCACACACTCTCTGCCTATAGGTCCGGGGCACTATTTAAGCTCAAGTCTTCTATCACTTTCTTTCCTGAGTCATGGTGTAAGCATGCTTGCTTCTAGTTCTGCTTAGCTGAGTCTGGGACCCACCATGTACTTTTGCCTCCTGTGTTGCTCCTGTATGGACCCTGGACATCAGTCATCAGCTTGCAGTGCCTTGGGCTGTCAATGGACCTTGCTTTCAGCACACAACTTGGATGCTGCAGGACTACACTCAGGTCAGTGAGAGCACAGCCTGTGCTGGGCTTGCTCTTAGTTCATGATTCTGCTGCTCCCAGCCCTGTGGAGCAAACCTGCTTGTGCTGTGCCCTGGCACAAGAGCCCTCTTGTACACACCCTGCAGGTACTTTACAGGAGGCAGGGAATATACTCTGAATTTTCCCATGGAGGCTTTTGGACCTGCTGTTTTGAAGCAGTATTAGTACAGTATTAGTACAGAATCTATTTGACTCTTCAGTTTCTTCTTAAATTAAAAAAAAAAAAATCTAATTTTTTTCTTTTAATTGCAAGGCACTAATTTCCAAGTAGGTCACTGATTTTGTAGGCAGCTTATATGGTGACTGAATATGATGACAGAGTAACAACTACAAACACTTGCAGAAATCTTCAGTTCTAAAGAACACACAGAAGAAATCCTCTAAAACTTCCAAACTGCTGGAGTAGTTCCACAAAACTGTTTGAGATGAGCACAGCAGTAATTTTACCAACTGCAGCCTATCTTCCTCTCCACAGATTTTGCAGCTGTTACTACTTCTGTAGGTGTTGCTTTGATCAGTAATGTATCAAAGCAAAATTTTGTGTAGTTTTAGGGGACATAATAATAATTTTCTCCCTATATCAGGCATTAGGAAAATTTCTTATTGCTCTATAAAGACAGTGATACTTCCTTGATTGACATAATACTGTCATACCTCTTTACTTTAGGTAGTTGTCAGGAAAAAAGTTAACTAAATACTTTCTACAACTTTATCCCTCAGCAAAGGAATATTCTGCTGAATTAATTAGACTGTCTACAAATCAAGCTTTGTCTCACAGTAGACAAAAGTTTTAAAGGGCGCAACTCTAGAGCAGACACTAACTACACTGCCTTCAGTTTGAGTTAGAATAGAACAGTTTGCTTAGAAGGAACCTTCAAACGTTATCTAGTCCAAATGCCTGACTACTTCAAGGGGATAACCAAAAGTTAAAGAACATAATAATATGCTTTATAATAATGAGGGCGTTATCCAAACGCCTCTCAAACACTGACAGGCATGGGGCACCAACCACCTCTTTATGAAGCTTGCTCTTTACTGTGAGGGTGGTCTAACACTGGAAATTTTTCCTGATATCTGATCTGAACCTCCCCTGGTGCAGCTTTGTGATATTCCCATGCATTCTGTCTTTGGTTACCAGGGAGTAGAGACCAGCACACCCCTCTCCACTTCATTTCATAAAGGCCCTAAAACATATCTTTCATCATATTTTGCTTGCATATATTTTTCAGGATAATCCATTTATAATATTGTAAGGTTAAGTTATAAAACTTCAATTTTGTGCTAAGGTAGCAATCTACTGGTGATTACATTTTCAACATGATAATGGGATTCTAAGAGTAATTTTGTGTAGGATTTCTGATATTTGAAAGGATAGATATGCACAGTTCAGCTCTCTACACTGCGCAAGAGGTGTTCTGCTTCAAATGAATCATGAAAATAAACTTTGGTGCACAGTGCTTTGCACTGAAAAACATGGAAGCATATTTTTTAAAGCAATATTGCACACATACTCTGCTGTGTCTGCTGTAGGGGCAGAGCTCTTCAAATTCATCAGACTTCAATGCAGAATAGTAATTCTTAAATGTTAAGAAAGTTGCATAGATCATGACTTTCAACTACTCTTCAAAAAAGAATACTTCTGTAAAGATAACAAATACCGTCCCACCCAAAAGCAGACCATTTCTCCACTGCTTCTAAGCTAGTGTGGGTGTAGCAGAAAATGTAGGAGACAACCAGTTGTCTAGTGGGATTCACTTTAAAACTCCACAGTTCTCTGACTCAACCAGACAGCAACTCAGAAGTGTAGTGAAGGAGCTCTGTAAACTGTGTTGTCTTGTCTGCTGGAGTAGGAATCATAATCCAGCTGGATACAGAAGATATGTAAAGTCATCTTTTAAGCCCCAAAGGAAAGAAGTTCAAGATACTTCCTAGTTTTCTCTTTAACATTTGTCAATGGCATAGCTTTCTGATAGTCTTGTATATCTTATTCTTACTTGATCTATGCATTATATATGAAGAAAAGGTGTTTACCAGGAGACTTTGGATTCCAGGAGGCAATAGGTGCCTCAATGTGAGACGAGTGCTTCATGAAACACCTAACATGTCAATAATTCAGACTGCCAAACTATAGGTTTCTCAAGACTTGCTAGTTCCCATCTCTACCATGCCATGTGAAAACTAATCCAAAGCAAAGCCATGCTCCAAAGAACTCAGCCCAAAAACACATAAGTGTCACAGCAGCTGCTGGAGGCTTTAAAAACCAAAATTCTCATAGGTTTTGGCTTAGGACAAAATTTGATTTTTAGGGTAGCTTGGCGTTTTTTCCATATAGTGTTCATCTATATGGGAAATATAATATGCTTTTCATTAATTTTGATCAATGAAATATGTTTTGGGCAACAGCTCTCAGTAGATTGGAGATGGAATCACTTGTTTGGAAGGTGGCCAGTCTTTAGAAAAGAAAAGCTTTCTCTCTCTACATTTTAGCTGATGGATGCTGGTGAAGCATTTTAGCCACGTGAACAGCTCTCATATTACTTTTCCTCTTGGTTCTCGGAAATGTCTAGTAATGAAGCCTGCATGAGATCAATCTCATAATTATAGCTGTCACCACAGTCTTCCCCCTTCCCTGGATATTTTAGACCATAATCCACAAAGCCAAAAGTATCTCTAAGGCTAAATAAGACCACTACTGATTGTATTAAACAAACTACTTAGTAACTACCAAATAAAAGGGTCTTTGAAGCAAAAGAGCTCAGGTGTGTCTAAAAGAAAAAAAAATCTAGATGAACACAGCCCTATGATTAATTACAGTTTATTTCCATGTATTTTATGCTTGAGTTCTGATCTTGAGATTCAGATCTTAAAACCTAATTCGAAAGAACACTACTGCAGAATAATTGGTGAGGAGTGGTATAAAATGAGGTACTCTAGGAACAAAATAAAAGTTGAAGCATTATACAAGAATTAATTCCTCTCCAGTCAGATATGTGGTCTGAGCAGATTTTTCTGGTTGAACACTACCAAAATCATGACAAACATGACACCACCAGCTAAACAGAATTGTATAATTTAGTATATGTAGCATTGTTTTTCCATACAGAATGAAGTGCCAGTTTTTATTTACAACTCAAATATTATAAATTCTTTATAAATTATAAATATTTAGGTTTCAGATTTGAAGAAGTGTAGTTTGTCAATCATTCTTAATATTAGCTACCTTGTGCTAGTACTGCAATAAGCATATAGCAAAAAAATAGACTACACCTGAATCAAAGGTTTGAGTCCAGACTGACAACAGAAACATGGATAGATGTAAATTATTAGGAGGAGTTTACAGAAAAATCAGTTTTCTTGTTTAGTAGATATTTATAATATTCTTGTCTATCCGATATTTTAGATACAAGAAAATATTCCTGCTGTAGTGAGTTTTACTTAAGTGTCCTTTATTCAGGACAGGCAGTCTAAATGTTGCTTCAAGCAATTTATGACCTCTGTTCTGTCTGAGCAACTATAAACAGAATCACTTAGAGCTGAATGGATAATTTATGTATATTTTTATATTATTCAATGCAAACCTGCCAGGAAAGACCAGATGAAAATTTCTGGTCGTCTTTTTCTTCTGTTTCTCTTAATGTGGACACTGCTGAATTAAAAATTTAATAGGTAGGAGCATGCTTCTATATAGCATGTAAAGAAATTACTAGACTACTTGCAAAACATTAAAAAAAATATGCTTGAAGTTGAAGGAGGTTCTAAATCAACACAAGTAATGCAGGCTAATTTCATGTGAGACAAGAACTGTACATAGCAGTAACAAGTTTTTTTATCAGACAAACTGTCTTTCATGCAAATCCTTCTTCAGGTCTGAGACAGCAGTAACAGACCTGAGAGCTAAATACATGCCAATTACTTGCAGGCTAAGTAGGTACATGTTGGTCAGCTCACCTCTGAAAGAACCCTAATGGCAATGAGCTCAGGTAGAGGGGTATGAAATTGTATGAGTAGATGAAAGACAATGAACTTGCACTTATGTACTTAACAGTAATAGAGGAAGTAGGATGGTGGTTAGGAGTTTGGTAAGGTACCACAAATGTTTTGATATGCTTCAGATGGCTTATTCTCTCGTGTTGGGTCCCATCTAAACCTTCTTTAGCTGCAAATCTTTTTTATGGGTTTATATAATTTCCAGTAAAACATTGCTAGACTAATGTCTTACAATTTCTACAAGAATATAGGCTTGAATGTTTAGACACAGATACTTGAAGTACATGCTTAGAATACTGTAATAAATCTTAAAAAAAAAAAAAAAAGCATCCTGTGGCTGTTTACATACAGTATTTAGGAATAGCTTGTGTATCACAGGATTGAAAGTAGAAGGGACACCGGAAATAATACACAATGTCATATAATGGCATAGTTTTGTGTTTTC
This sequence comes from Cygnus atratus, assembly GCF_013377495.2. Taxonomy (NCBI): domain Eukaryota; kingdom Metazoa; phylum Chordata; class Aves; order Anseriformes; family Anatidae; genus Cygnus; species Cygnus atratus. The sequence continues at coordinate 30,445,341 of NC_066365.1, read as the reverse complement.
TGAAGCTAATGATAAAGCTTTTTGTTCATGTGCAGGATTAGGTTTTAAAAAAGCATCAGTAAGAACAACAATATTCTCTAAATATTTTAGATAATGTCAGCTCACATAAGGTAAGCATGTAACTGTCAAGACAATTTTGCAATTTTAAAGGGATATAGGATTCTTTTATGGATTATCATTGCAAGGTTATGTCTTAGTCTTTTTAGACACTGCAGATGCTATAAGATTCTACCTAAAAATGTCATCTTTCAATTGTAATCTCAAATGCTTCAGGCCAGTCACATCATTTATTTTATGATGCTTCTTTCTCACTTGACTCATCTTGTTTGCATATTTAAGGAAGCATATTGTGCTTTGAATATAAAATTCTTTAATGCATATAGAAGTTACAGACAGGGAAGACTTATGTTTTTACTCAATGCAGTTTTAGGTGTGTTCAGTTGAAAAGTAGACTTAAGAGACTAACAGGAAGCTCCAAACTCTTTAATGAAACATGATTATATTGGATTTACATCTTTGTGCATGTAGATTGATATGAGAAATATTACCACCATAAAAGAGATATATACTTTATTCCTAACAGGAAAATATTGATGTAGTAAGTGATTTATACTTTGGATAATAAAGTTGATTTCCTAGAGAAACCAAGTTAAGTTGTGACTTGGGATTTGTGTAGATGCTAAGTTCTGGGAATTGCATAAATATATAGTTGTAAATATATATCTGTTTATTGTTCTAAATGTAAATGATTAGCCTAGATGAAATTAAATGAAAGGCTTTTCATTTATGAGACCAAAACACAAACTCTTGAGTAATACATACGCTACATGAATGAGTATGTAACATTCACAGTAACATATGACTAGCAGGATTGTAAAATGGCTTTTCATGGCTTGTGGATTTTGTACTTAGAGGTAAAATTTTTTCATGTACCAGTCACAACTGTGCTTGCTGAACCTATTCACCCAGCAATGAATACTCCAGATGACCTCAATCTCAAAGGCTCTCCAGGAGAAAGAAGACCAAAATGGCATGACTAACCTGATCTGAAAGGCAAGGTCTGTCTGTGCTTGTAAACACGGTATGTTACAGAGTAAATCCACATTCTCTTAACTGAAGTAATGTGGATTACTAAAGCTGAAAGACAACCAGTTGTTTCCCCATGCACACCAGCAGAGTTAAAGAATTTTCAGGCTCAAGGAGGCCAGGCAAAGAGAGGTGAGTACAATGTAGCACCAGTGACACATTCTCCTAGGAAGGGTGGTTGATGACAAAACAAATTCTGTGGGCAGTGTTGGTAATAATCTGCTTTCCCGTGGAAGCACTGCACGTCTGCCAGTTGTAGAGGCAGAAAATGACTGAACTTAGCCAAAGAGGACCTTTGGGTCCACTGGAATCTGCAGATAAATACTATGTGCACCATATCAGGAATACCACACCATGTGGGCCACTACCCAAGGATGAAAGATGTCAAGAAAAAATGGTGGAATAGGCAGAAGGGTGTAGCAAGCAGAGGATTGCCAGGCCCTGGTGATGGGCCAAAAGCCCAAACAGCTAGAGCAGTGCTTCTTCCCATTGACTGCAGTCTTTTTTTCCCCTCCTTGGGAGTGCCAAGATAAACGTAGGATTGACCAATTGAAAGGTGGAAAGAAATCTTGGTGTAGCACTCTTTTTGTATGCAAGGGGTGTGTGGCGGGGAGAAGACACAACAAAACAGACATGCTTAAGATGGTCACAGGACAGAAGCACAAGTACAGTCATATACTGTTTCTTACAAACAAACCATCACTTTTGTCACTTTTGTCTAGTGAGTGTCTTTAAAAAATACCTTTTCAATTTACCTTTGTGTTCATACCTTCTCATTCATGTTACTGATTTGCAGATTAATTTCTCATCTATATTAGTAAAAAGGAATGTTTTAGTGCAAACATCATTTGGGGGTTACCTGAGAAAAGTAAACTTAATTGATATAAATTGTTGCTTCCATGATGGGGGGGGGGAACAACTAATGAGAAGTGTGGCTAATCATTCTTTATTACTGTACCACCACATCTGCCCTGTATACTTTGTAAGAATGTTTTTCAAATGTTGTATGCTACATTGTACATTTGTACAATGTTTGAACTTTTTCCCGGCTTCATTTTCCTTCTATTACTACTACATGAGGCATTTGATATTGTTTCCCTTATTTGTTACTGTGCAAAAACGCTTTCCCTTAGGAAGACTTCCCAAAGTGCAAAACCTGAGAAGCATATTTAAAAAGATATGTTTGCTGTCATGAAATATGTAAGTTTCTCATTGCTTTTGAAAACAAAGCCCTATTCTTCACAAGCAACCAAACCAATTAGTTTGACTACATTATCTCTTTAGTATTGACCCGAGGAAGCATGTGACTGAGGCATCCCTGAAAGAGGAGTTAATGTTGCAGAGTATCTTCAGCCGCAGTATTTTCTTTGTTCTTTAGCCAACGGTTTTCAGGAATAGTTCTTCCAATCACTAGGGAAAAATCAGCACAGACATATTTATCTGTGTACAGTATATACATAAAGTACATAATAGAGCCAAGGAATATGAGAGCACTGATTACTTAAAATTTTATCCTTCAGATTACAGACATGAATTAGACAGAAATCCGCTATAATAAACAAGGCATTTGTGGTGTTAGCAGTTAGCAAAGAGCGTCATGCTTCCCAGTTTCTAGAGAACAGATGTGCATAGCATTTAGCAGTCATATTTGACAACATTTCAAGTTAAAGGAGTAAATTTGCATGAAAATTTAACCAGCTTTCCCCATCTCCTCTGACTTAGACATGGCTTATCTAGCTCAGAGATCAGATACACAGGGGGAGATGTGAAAGGAGCTGCCTGCAGTATGGCTGCTGACATATAGCAGCATATGGCTGCTAGTCTTTGTGGAGAGCTCTGAAGCTCTGCACCCAGCAATTCTCTTTCTCCAAAATGAATTTTCCCTGAAAATATAAAATTTTGATGGGGAAAGTAGAACCCAGGAATGCAAGGAGATGAGCAAAGGAAATCTTTGCGGTATAAACACTGCTCAGTTCAGTTCTTCAACAGAGAGCTCTTGAGAACTGTGGCCTGCCCTCAGCTGAGCAGACCCATTGTGTACACTGTGAAGTGTTTCAACATTTTTTTATCTAAAATGAGTTGCTTTAAGTAAGAAACCAGAAGTTTAAAGCTGAGATGGGGTTAGGTTATCCTCAGGAAAGTGTTTCTGATGGACATGAACAAAAGCAAGGAATCACAGCAGTGACAGTACTGCAGTAGAAAATTTCAAACAATTACTGCCCGTTACTTTTACCAACAGACAGTTGTATAACCTACAAGTCTATAGGTGCACATCCATTCAAATCAGTGAATAAGCATGAAGCATACAGTGTGTGACTCAGGATGTGGTGGGAAGGTGTTCTGCTACCAGTATCCAAAAGACTGCACTTAATTTCCAACCGGTCTTTGAGCTGCAGTGGAAAGGCTGCATGCAACAAAGAGGCTTGCTTTCGAAGCTGGACTGCTGAGAAGGTGCTGAGGCGAGAGGTCAGAGGACTTTTCTACCATTTTGCTTCAACAGAGGAAAAATTCAATACAAAATACGTCCCAAAGAGAGTTCAGATGGTAGCATGTGAAAAACAATTTTAAAGTTAAGTGCAAAACAGTGGAAAGCATACACCAACCCTTTTTGTCACCAGAACCAAGAGAGGTTTCAGCTATCACCACCCATGGGGAGGTGTGTCTCCCTTCCTGGAACAGATTTTTTTTTTTTACATTTTTAGGTGATCTCAGACTGGCCATTTTAAGCGGTGAGTTAAGTGTGGTTCAGTGTTGTGTATGCTGCAGAAAGCCCTATATGAAATCCCCTATTCTTTCATGTGTTTTCAAATGCCAGTTGAATGTTAATCAAGGTATAATCTTCCAGCTTGTCCTAGTAAAGGAAGATTTTTTTAATTAATTTATATATCTTTAAAAATGATCTAGATTGCTAAATACATGGTAATATTTTAATTAGTGAGGAAAAAATAACATAATTCAAGCAAATCAGGATTTCAGTCTTTCAATGCATTTACATTAAGGAAGTGGAACATAAACAACCCATGCCAAATCACTATTGATGGAAGACCAAAGTTGTTACTGTTCTGAATTGACTTCAGTTTGTTGTTACATGCCCAGAAAACAAACAAAAGTAATAAAGAGGACTCTTGGAAAAATAAAAAGTTAGGCAGCAGATAGATATAGGTCTTAAAGTTCAGTGATCGCCTGCAAATTGTGCTCGAACTTGCACTGACATCTCATAAAAAGTTAAAAGTTTCACAGAATTTCTTTTGGGCTGTATCATATCTGATGAAATACTAGGGCTTCTTGCTTTATTGAAAATAACTAGTCAGGTTATCTTTAGGACAGTCTAAGACACACTGTCTAAATTGAATCCTTATCCAAGTGGAAATTCAGTATAACATCTTTTGTTTGATTTCAACTAAACATGTTTCAAGCGCGGAAGCAAAATCAGCTTTGAGTGGACAGATTTACTTGCTTACTTTAGGAAGAAGATTGTGTTTAGATTAGGTTTGACTGGCAATGCTGCTTTCTAGTCAGGAAAAATCTTTAAAGGAATAGTTACAATTCTTTATAGATGCAGCCCTAACTCTTCATTTTCTTCACAATCCCAAGGAAGTCCACATTATCCTTACTGTAGAATTACTTCATGTTTGTATCTCCTTCAGCTGAAGAATGGGACACTTTGTGGTCCAAGTGCACTGAGTGTCTTAACCAAAATGATTCCCACAGATCCAGACATGGATTACTTTATGGGAGATGTTCTTGCACTCACTTTTAAAAGCATTTTTAAAAGCTATGTAGATCAAAGCAATATTCTCTAGTGCTGGTTGAATTATTTCCACTAAACAATTTTACTGACATATTTAGTCACTTTTTCTGTTTATAGATTATTTTCAGACAATTTATCATCAGTGTACATAATTTTAAATCATTCAGACTATGGTTTATAAAAATGTTTTGATCTAAAGCTTTGCCATTCCAGTTTGCTTCAACTGCTTTTTACTTGGCATATAGAATATATGAAATTTAGTATAAAAGTGGTATAACTGGTAGTTTTATCTCCCTGTTATTCTCTGATTGCAAACCTAGAGGAGCCTTTGAGTTGAGCAGGTAGTTTTTGTGTGTAAATTCTGTTCCTCAGTTTCTGCTAAAAATACTCTGCAAAGTTTTGTGTAAGCGTTTGTTGGAAGAAAACTTGTTTATACTGCAGCAACACAGTTGGCTTCATCTTGACATCTGTGTGTTTCTCTTCAGGTTTCATTTATCTTTGTACTTCTCTTGTACCTGTCCTCTACTCTACCTGCAGCATGTTTCTCAGATCTGCATGCTTTGTGTTCAGATGATGGTTTGATGAATGTCTCAGATGATTTACAATGAATTATGAGACAGTTACTTTTAGGCTTTCTTGAAAATGCAAATGAAAGAGTGAAAAATAAAAACTCAGAGTAAATCTGAAAGAAGAGGGATTTACTTTTGGTGTGTGAGATTGCTTAAAGTATCATTTAGCAGATTTTGCCATCCTCCTTTGTAGAGATTATTTGAAATTAATTGCTGCTACTAGAAAATAAATTGCAGTGCTGAAAAAGATGCCATGCACATTTTAATTACAACATTGGACATGGCTGAATAATTTAAGAGGTTTGGAGACTAAAGAAACTTAACTTTCTCTCCTTCTCATATATATGTAGAAGGAAAGAGATAATGAGAGAAATCCAAGAATGAATTACTTCACATGTGAAAGCCCAAATGCCTATTTAAACTCTGAACAATAACAAATAGAGGTACATAATATTATTTTCCAAGTACTGAGTCTTGTTTTACAGATTGATCTCTCGTTTTAATCCCCCTTAGATTTTTCTAAGTGCTCTAGATAATCTGATATAATAAACACATTTCCTTTGAAAACAAGGTGACACTGCAGCCATTTGATCACTGCTCTATGAATTCAATTTTCTACAGAATCCAAGAAAATTTATTTTCCAATAATTATTTTCCTCAGGGTTTCTTCCTGCTCTGTGAGAACCTGACACGCTGTCTTAATCAAACTATATGACTGGTTCCCAGAGTAGGTCCTGGGAGGTGTAGAAAACCAAGGCTGTGCTTGCAGAGGATCTACTCCTTTGCCTCCAAGCTGTTGTGATCCCTTATGCTGGTTTGAGCATTGAGTTGTTGGGTTTTTTTCTCCTTTCCTTGTGGTTTAATCTGAATAATCCAGTCAAAAATAGTACATTTGTTTTCTAAGGCAAAGGCTGTAGATATTGAAGAATTCCCAAATGTTCATGAACACACTTACTGTGGTCCAAGCCATAGAAGTGTCTTCAATTGTTTGTTGCTTCTCCACCAGCACAAAGTTTCCCCCAGCAATCTTAAAAAATGAAACAGGCTCTGAGGCTGTACTGGCCCTTTCTGTGGAGGCAACATGAAGCCCATTTAGTAATACTCATTGTCCCCTACTTAGAAAAAAGGGGATCATCATAATGAGGTTTCAGGTCAACCAGGGTCGCTCACAGACACCTACTGAACAGGTGTTTCATTGCCTGCTTTTAAATACAATTACGAGGGTTTTTTGGTGTTGCTGACAATTGACTCTGGAAATGGCAGAACAGAATTCTGAGTAAAAAGAATAACCCTTAATATTTTTTTCAATACAAAGGCAACTATGAAATGTTGAGGGGAAAAAAAAAATGAGCGTACTTATTCCATCCTGCAATGGAGTTGTACACAAAAAGTACTTAGGATACCTGGAACAGAGGGGGAACACAGTGGTAGGAAAGTAGGCTTTCTGTAGAGGAAATGGAGGAGTGGGCTGCCTAGAGCCACCTTATAGGAAAAGCAGGACACAGGGCTGTGTTCGCATTGAGATGCTACGGTCAGGAGTGTAAGCACATTCAGGCTTCAATGTATGGCTATATTGCTGGGTCTGCAACTATTCTAGCTGAGCTTACCCAGACTTTTTTCACACTGTAGAAATGATGGTCCTTAATTCTGCATTAACATCACAATTTAGAAATAAAAGCACATAGTCCTGCAACACTTGGTATTGTTTTCTTATGTGGGTGTTCAGCTTTACCTCCACTACCCATCCTTTTCTCCAAAGAATATCGTCTTCCTGCCCACCTTCCTGTCAGGAGAGTGACTTTGCCATTAGCAAGTGCTCCAGTGCTCTTCTATTCTGGCTTTTCTGCCCAGTGAGTTGTAGCTATTCTTCCTACACAACAGTACACTTTCAGTGGCAGAACAGAGAATATTATAGGTGACTAGATCTGTAAGCGATTCTAGTTCTTAATGTTAGTTGTTGCTAATGGTGATAGTTCTAATAACTTCAGCCTAGAAACTAAGATGACCCTTTATTATTATTATTATTTTGAGTGATAATTCACTGTGCCATTAAATAAACATTTAACTATATTGATCATACTTGAACAATTATAATCTACTGACGCATGCTTTCTTAAAGTATTCAGATTATGAATTCATACAGATTAGAATTTGAAATCTCTTCCTTCTCCCACTTAGATGATAGAACCTTCTTAACTTTATCATTTTATTCTAAAATGGGCAAGACACTGTTCTCTCTAAATTATAAGGAATATGCTTTTGAGTACTGTAGACAAATGTCAATATAGGAATACTCCCAGCTATTTTTAGAAATTTTGTTCTACCTAAATGTTTAGTCTTTTTAAGAATACTGGAGGCAAAACCGTTCTACAAAGTAATCCCCAATTTCTTAAAGTAAGACTTCTTACTTTACTTTTTTTCAGTGTTAGAGAACAAAATATGTAGCAGAGTGCTTAAAATAGGCTCTTTAAATTGATTTTTATCATTTTTTTCATCCAGCTTTAGTGATTAGAGAGGTGCCATGACAACAGAATTTGCTTTCACATGTTGCGTCACGTTGAACCACAAGGGACTTAGATGATTATTCAGGACAACCTAAGATGACTCTACACAACTTCCAGTGAAAAATACTGTTGGATTTATTGTTTTAAGGCTAAATTATTGGAGTAATAAAAGATATATAAAAAGATAACAAATGCCATGAAGCCACTATATTTTATATAGAAAACAAAACATTTGTTACAGTTGTAATCTCCCATGCTTCAAAGAATATATCTTGGTCCAACTTCCACTGAAATTGTTTTGTATGAATTCAAAGAATCATTGAGCTGTATTTACCCAGTTTTGTAAACTAGATTCCTTCCTAGGATTCCTCAATCCCGTGTACAAATGTATTGAATTTCAAAGAATTTAGAGGATTTAATACTGAGTTCTAGTTTCACTAACAACAACTTTTTCCTCTAACTTAAATGCGCACTGATCCACGGTTTGAAGAACTGAAAATCTCTCTCTGCATGTGGTGGTTTGCTTTCAACTGCTCTTATAATAAATTAAAAATTACTCTAACTTGTGTCACAGGAAAAAAAAATCATTTAGACGTAAAGCTAGTTTAATGGGCTGATTTCCATTTTCCAAGTGATGAATTTGTGCATCTTGTTCAGCATGTTGGTTTTATAACCAGTTTCAACACCATGGTGTTGCTCATTTGTCCCATTAATCTGTCTAGGGACAAGTAAGGGCAGGTCATGTCCTGCTGTAACTGGAAGTCCAAGTCAACAGGCTTGTGGGCAGGGCAGAACTCATGTCTTCTGGCTGTGGATGTAGGGTGGACCACTGTCATGGTCATGTTATTTTCCACAAATGCTTCAACTGCTATTAACAATTCAGCCCTGAGATGTCCTCAAATATGCCTGTATTAATCCTGTTGGTATAAATGAGATAGTCATTTATTTGAATGAATCATCATTCAAAATGAGCTATACATTGCTTAGAGATGCTGATATCCATTATCTATAATTATTAGATGCACCTGTGGCTTCAAGACATTTCTAAATTTAAGTTCTCTATTCACTTTTTAAATAGCCTCAAATGATGCCTTTCTCTTTTGTTTTAACCAATGAGCCTCATGTGTTCTCAAGTGCTTTTACATTATATTTGGCTGATGCAACAGCATAATATGGTTCCTCTGGAAGAATCAGTGACAGCAAGTAGGGCATACGGTTACCAGGGAAATGAAGCATTCACTATTCAGTTGCTTAGATGGCCTGTATAATAGATAGTTCACTGAGCATTTGATTTGTATCTATAAAAATCACTGATGAATATGATAGCATTATTAATAAGATGTCCACACTTATTCAGATCATTACAAATACCACATTAAAATTGACAATGTTTCCAATACTGTTGCAGGATTCACTTGTATGTGCCTCAGAGTTGGCAGAGCTTGATGCAAGATTGGAAATCAATGACTGCTTCAATGAAGTTCTGTCTGTGTATACAAGAGAAGAAAAAAATCAAGCATTCCAAGAATTAACACACAAAATATTACCTTTTCGAACGTAATTATCCACCTTTTTGGTTGGTTTTGTGTGTGTGTTGGGAGTGTTTAGATATACCACAGACCTAAAAAACATAGCAGAGCTCAATAGATCTTGTTAGCTTTATTTTATATGAACACTATTTTTTCCCTTTAAAAGTCACCTAGGAAAAAGTTCTGATTTACTGAAAAAATTATTAGTTTATATACGTATATTTTGCCAGTAGAAAAAGTAGATCTTTCCATTCATTTTAAAGGATTTGGATAATTTTCCACCTATACACCTCCAATATTTTTTCATGGTAAAAATCATCATTGTGCTTGTATTTCTAGCTCTATAAGCCACCTATTTGCAGACAGTTTATAATGCTATTGTTACACCTGTGTCTTGAGCTGAAAGAAGAAAAGACAGCTTGCACACAATACATGATATACAGACAAAAGAAAGATCATGAGCAAGGTTTTATTCTTTTACAGAAAGTGCTCTGGATGCTTTACTGTCCAGGCAGGTCCAGATCACCAGCACAGTAAGCCTCCAGAAAGCCATTAGAGTGCGTGATCTGCTGTTTGTGTTTAAATTCTGCTGTTGTCCTACCTTACTGTTGTGGGAGCAGAAAGTAAGGCTTTCAGAAGCATTTAGTAAATGCATGAATGTATTGATGAATACCTCTCTAAAGAGACTCTTAAAATACTGAATGGGAGTTTCCTGTTAAACACATAGTCAAAGCAGTGAGATAACCTGGCATATTGGTAAGAAGCCAAGTCAGTCTACAAATAATCCACTCCTAACCCTCCATTCATTTTATCCTCCTGTGTAAAATCTAAAAATTAGTTATGCCAGGTGTGCATTGCACTCTACCCTCTTTTTGAGCATCCTTCTGTCAGGCTTCACTATTTAAAAACTCATTTCTGAGAGCAGAGGACCTCTGTTGCTGCACTGGGTGGATGTAGCACACTGTGGTTGGGATCAATCTGAAAATCCCATCCCCTCATGCCAATGCATCCATGTGAAACAGAAAACTTGGGTTATTATTGCATCACTTCATCAATAAGTCCTTCATTGTCTCTGAAAAAACTAAATTCCTCTTTCAAACTTCAAAATCATTTTGATGTCACAAATAGGAATGGAAATTGGTATTTAAGTAAATTGATATTTTCCTGCATAAAGAGAACTATAAAACCAACTTCCACAGCAGTTACAACCTTCAGAGTTGAATCAATAGATGAAATGTGTAACTGAAATATTTTAAAAGTTGGAACAGCTCTAAAACCCTTTACTTCCTGCAAAAGGAAGATGTGAAAATGCCACAGACTAATCAATTCTGTATGGTTTCTGAACAGCAGTTAATAAAAACAGATATATTTTTAAACATCTATCTCCTTTTCACAAGCAGTCTTTAATCTTACCTCATAAAAATGATAATCTTTAATAGCTAAAGAAATCGAGGTAGGTTATGCACTGCCAGGAACCTGTTAGGAAATCCTAACTGCTATATAGGCCTCTCAATCAAGTTCAGGGTTTGTAAAGCAGAGTACAAACTTAAATCTAAAATTGCCATAAACAATTTATATCAATAAGTCATGTAAGTTTCCTGCTAAAGGTTTCATTTAAATATAGATTGAACTAAGAACTGAAGCACAGCATATTCATGCAGAAAAACTGTGTACTGAGTAGTTATACAAAACAAATTCCAATTTCCTCTGTAATGTTTTGTTACCTATAGCTATAGCCATTGAAGAAAGCCTGGTGAGCAATAAAGGACATTATACAGCCTCATCAATCTTGAAGAACGATGAAGAACTTCATTAACCATATATCTTCAACTCCAATACATAACAGTCCACTGGCTGGCGGTTTGAAACAGACATGGAAACAAGTACACACCATATCAGCAGGCTGATAATCATGAGCCTACAGGTTTTTTCCACAGCAAAATCCTCAATATCAGAATTCTTGGAGTTCAATTTTGTTTCCAACTCCATTATAGCCTGGAAAGATTTTTTAATTGTTCATTGAATCTGAGGGGGAGATGGGTTGCATTTGCACAAATGCCATATTAAATGGTTGACTTGACAACAAAAGAGGAAGGAACAAGATCCTTGATATTAGGCCAGAAAGCATTTTACAGCCATTCCTTTATCTCAGCTGCCAGCTCTAGCAGTGGCTGCATCCCTGAAGTCTCTGGTAGCCCTGTAGGTGGGCTCATGTGATGGCTACGAATATTGCCAACTTCCCCATCCTCAGACCTGTTTTTTCTTTTTATAGCCTTCATGTAGAAAAAGCTAAATTGTTTGCCAGAGAGCAACGTTTCTAAGAAAACAAGGCTTTCTTTGCTTGATTCCTCAAAGGCATGCCTCTTTATATGTCTGAATTCAGATCATCATCGTCTCTAAAGGCAGCTGAGACCACCGTGAAGTAGACACGCTTTTGGCTACCAAGTGGTTATAATCAAGAAAAAGGAACCTCTCATTTATTATTAGAGGTGAACATTGTTTTCTTATCATGTTATTAATTACCAGCACACTATCAGGGGTTTCACAGAGCATCTGGCAGGATAAGGGCCTTTATGAACAATTTCAAATCCACAGGTTGAAAAGTTAGGAATTCTAAGTCCTACATGAATGCTCTGGATCCTTTTTATGTTTGGAGATTCAACCTAGAGCCCACATCCTGTGGATGGAAGTCATCTGTTTTTGCTAAGGAATGTAAGTTATTCTTAGACAGTTATAGTAGTCAAGCCAGTAATTAGCTCACTTAGATTGAGTGCCCTCTACTGCAACTATGAACAGTGCAAGGTTAACAGAGGTACAACAAAGCATTGATCAACCACTGTCCCTCCTCCCCCTCCCCCCCCCCCCCCCAAAAAAAAAAAAAAGAGAGATTTTAAAGGTCATTTCCACTAATCAGTCACAGACCACCAAAAGGAAGTTTGGTTCAACCTGTTCAGGGATAGCAAATCATCCTTCAAAGGACAGGTTGTTCTAGCTTGTACGTTGTCCCAACAGCACAATTCCGCTATGTAAGTGTTAGTTCTCAATACACTGCATTTTGAGTGTTGCCTTCAGCAGGATAGCTCTCTTTTTATGTACACAAAAACTAATTGAGTATTCCCAAGCCATAACCTCAGTCTTCAAAAATGTCATGAGAAAACTGTAAGCGAATGAGAAAAAGATACTTGGCAATGCATACCTAAGTTATCACAAAGGGCAAAAACTATTTTCCCAAGCTAAAACAGCTTTTTAGTTCCCTGCTAGTGCCAGGTTTAAATTCCCAGAAGTAAAGAAGTGCTGTTGATGATAGTATTGGGCTAATGAGCTTTTTCTTCAAGGAGTCATGGACAATAGCCTGTAGTATATTAATGAGTTTGGAGCTGCTGTTTGGCAGAAAAGCTGCTGGAAGCTATTGAAAAAGCAAAAAGCAGAAAAGGAGTGATAATTTTGGTCAGTGTTATCACATTTGTAGTATCAGGGTAGGTGATGCTATTATGTCTTTCTGTCTCTTCACTTTGACGCCTTTAGAAAGTGAAATGTAGTTGCTAATCTAAAACCATCTGTGACGTATGATTGGTTATGTGTACCAGGCAGCACTTAAATATTGGTAATTCTTCTGTCAGAGTCATTTTTCTTAATTGCCAAGTGTCTGCTTGACACTGGCTTTTAATACGCCGTCAAACAATTTGAAGTATGTTCCTTCACCTAGTCCTCCTGCACCAAGCACACTGGAATTTTTCAAAGGCAAACTATTTTGCACAGATGTACAGCTTTAATAGGGAAGTGTTTCAAGTGCAGGGTGGCCAGCTGTTAAAATACATACTGTGGATGTATCACACCACTGTGAAGGATCTGGCCCAAGTCCCCTGAAGTCTGGCACATGTTGCTAGAGCTAAGCAAACAGGCAGAACTGGTGTTAAATGGCAATGTCTCTTTTTTTTTCACACACAAGGAATGAAAATATTTCATTTCTGTTCAGTTATAAAATGAAAAAAAATATATGAAAGTCTCAATTTTATTTATTTATTTTTTTTTAATTATGACTATATTTTCTATCCAGCACAGATCAAACGCCATTGGTTTGTCTCTATATTTACTGGCATTTCCTTCTTTTATCATTATTGTAGCCAAATACCTCCCTCCTATCCCATTACTCATCATTTCTGTGACTAGTCAATAACACGCTGCAGAGCTACACCACAAGCAAGAGGAAAGATGCCAGGGAGATTGTGTTTCTCTCCCTTCCACAAACACATCTGCATGCATAGATATGCTGTTCATTGCCAAAACACACTTTGCTTAATTTTTGTTTTTAGATAATTAGATTTTTTTTAAATTTGTTTTTTCATTTGTTGTAAGAATGAACTCAACCTTGTTCAAGCAGAAGTCTGGCTGTCAAAACACTCAGAAGGATGCAAGGACAGATTCGAGAAGATAATCAGGAGAAACACTTGAACAGACAAGTACATTGGTTACCCTGATGACAATAGTTATGACTGGAAGATGACACTTTCATTCTATGACCATGAATCTGCAAATATATTCGGGTCTTGTGCCACACAAACAAAAGTGCAGTGGAAAAGAGATAACATTAAGTTTTTTGGACCTAAATAACTATTTTCAGATAACAGTTTCTCCTGGCTGATCAGAACCATTCTCATTACTCTTGTGACAGTGTTTTGTTAATTTTAAGTAAGGTGTGGTTGTTTTTTTTTTGTTGTTGTTGTTTGTTTGTTTAGTTTTTTTGTTTTGTTTTGTTTTTTAATAGGTTCCTATTCTGGTAGGATTTAGCAGGTATGACTTCTTACAGATTACTTACTACCTTTCTGTTGAAATGTGGTTTACACTGAAAGTGTATACCTGCATCTGAATCATAAAATCCCCATTCATTTAATTTAGATCAGGATTGGGCCATTACCTTAACCTCCTCCTTTGCAGGATCAATGTAGGACTTGCAGCTTTTATATTACCTAGCTTGTATTTTCCTTAAGAATTACAGCTTGATATGAGAAATGGAAAAGATATGTGACTTCCATATGTTTGTACACTTATGTTTCTGCTATTTGTATGACAGAATGCATTAATATACTGATGTTGTTGGGCAAAACTATAAGAAGATTGTTTTGAACCATGAGATTATCTCATAAAAATATTATGAAACTACCTTCAATCACATGTAATTTATGGCAGGAATATTCAGATTAAAGAGAGAGCCTAAGATAACCCATTTCATATAAGGTTATCCAGCAGAAAAATAAACTTAAAGTGGATGTAAGACTGATTCAAAACATTGAAAACATTAATTTTCTAATTTCTCCTTTGAATAATAGAATTTCTGATGCAATAACATGTAGAATCTTATGCCACTGCTGACAGTGGTGGTTCTAATGTTTATCACCATGTACAAATATACAATGCAATGGAGGTTTAATGGAATGATATCTTACAAAACGAAAACAGTGTAATTTACTTATTATTACTGTAATACTAAAAGGAAGTAACATTTAGTTGTGATATGCACTAGAAAACAGAAAAAAGAAATCATTAATCTGTAAAAGACTTTATACCTTCTTTTTGTGGTAAAATTCTTTTCATGTTTAGTCTGATCTGTCATGTGCCAGTCTTTATGAGCATAGGGCTGGTCAGTGAAATCCCTCGAGAGAGTGCACATGAATGTCTGGTGACTGCAGTGTTTCAGTGCCTGGAGGGAAGATGAGTTTTTTTTTGCTGCAAGAAATTGTTAGGTGTTGCTACTTATTGCATACTGTAATAAGTTTGTAAACAGTTTGTCATTACTTTTGTTGTGTTACAATACCTACAAAGGTCTGTACTGTTTGTAAAGTTCCACAGGAGATGGATCTGACTGTTCGCAGCATAAGAACTGCCTCTGACTTCAGGGATCTACCTGTTCATTTCAGTATAAATATACGTAAATCCACTCTGAGAAATTCAAGAGCATCTGAGCATCTTCCTGTTTCTCTCTCTCTTCCAAGAGCATAAGCAGCATTGATGTCAAAGGCTAGCCAAAGAACAGAAACAGATAATTCTGTGAGGTGGCAGCACTATCACTAAAAGAAAAAAAAAAAAAAAAGGAAAAAAAAAGTCTATTTCATGGCAATTGAATATTAGCTACCTTGATTAATTACCGGCTCCAGAATATGATGTCTGACCAAGCTTTTAAAGCAAGTGAGTCTGAAGCGTTCTCATCGATATTCAAATATATACCCCATTTTTTCTCACCTTCAGTATTCACGCAGGATTTAAAAGAGTTAAAACCTAACAATGTTCCCTCTAGGCAATAATGGTACCATTTAGCTACAGAAAATTTCAACTAATAATGCTTTGAGCTCTCTAAATTACCTGCAAATGCATTTTGCTGCAGAGCCTGTCAAAATCTCACAGATTTCAATATCCAAAGGCTAGGCAGGCAAGAGGAGGGTGGTCTGCTAGGGTGAGGTTTGCCCAGGTAGCCCAGCAGAACATGATGTATTATACCCTGCTCTGCTAATCCTATTATTGGAGCAGGGTTGGGTATTACTCACTGTAGGTCTCAGACTAGTGGAAGCAATATTTTTGAAAGGGCAGATTAATAATCAGGGGACATTTTGGGAGGGGTCTGTCAGCTTGATGTGAATTATTATTTTTTGTTTGTTTGTTTATTTTGTGTGTTTGAAGCTCCTCTGTCAGACATTTTGAATGCTAAAATAAACCGTGAGGAGGTGGGTTAGCAGTGAAAGAGCAAATAGTAAGAATATGTGCACAAGAAAGGCAGTCGGACATCTGTCATTTATCACACAAAGCACATGATAATAAAGTCCAAAAATGACTTTGAAAAGTCTATTATTTTGAAATATCCTTCTACTTCTGGTGGATTTTTCCAATAGTAAGAATATTGTATAAAAATGAATTCTTACAGAACAGTACATATTTTAAGTGGCTACACTATAAGTACATTTTTTCAAGCTTTCCCTTACACGTTTATTCATATGTAAATAATGTCAGAATTTCGTAGAGAGTGAATATGAAGTGAGAGATATTTTAACAATACTCTAGTATTTATCCAGAAATTACAAGTATGGAATCAGAAGTCAAACTCCTATGTTCGCTATAACTCATTGACATAAAATGGATGTTGGGCAGCATTATTTATCATCTCTACCTCACTTTAGTCCTTCACAACATTATAAAAAAATAATAATAATACTGTCTCATTCAAAAATTTAGGCTGTTCTTTTCTGTTGCTACTGAATACAAACAAATGAACTAAATGGTGCATCAATTAGACACCTTTGTATTTTGTTGAACTCAGAAAATAAATTACTAGAAATAGCCTATGCTATTGAATCTGCATCACAAACCTGGTCTTTATCATTGGTATAAACACTTGTATCTTAGGCATTCAAAATTTGATGTTAAAAAAGCTTGCAAAAATGTATTTATGTAGCTGGGTGAAGAGCCATAAATATGCCTTTTGTCTGTTAGTACTGTAATGCTTGAGGTGAGTGGTTAGATTGCTACAGTTTATGCCTAACATGTACTTAGCCTAATTAGCAAATGAGATCAGCAATTAGATAGCTAAAGGGGATCAGTGCATGAGCCCAGCTATGCCATAAATATTATAAGGAAAAAAGGAAAAGCTAAAATCTTAGCATTAGCCTTAAATAGCAGTGATGCAGTGCCAGCAAGAAAAGACTGCCACAAAACTTGATCACAGAGGACAGAAAAGCCATCTGATAAATGCAGTGACTGATCAGTAGGGTAATGATTTGCGAAATTACATATCAGTGCCCATATCCCACACATCCCCTGCTAATAAACCTCCTCTCTGGCAGGTGGGGTGGGCAGGGAAGGGGAGGTGGTCTGCTCTCTTTTGATCTTGAAAGACTTACCACAGGATGCCTGCTTAGTGTCAGCAGGCACTGACAAACAATACAGATTTGATCACCGTACCTGTTTGGAGTTCTTTAATCCTCATTTTGCATGACTGTGTACAGCTTCTCTGGGTCCCCCATCACCTGCACGCTAAGCAGGATAAATGGTCTAAAAACTCCACCTGCACTTGAGAGTACCTTGAACCACTACCCATGAGCCCTTATCTTCAAGTAGTCCTGGAAATATTTCACACTGTTGTATAATCCATTTCCTTGATGAGAATCACAAGGGGAGGCACATCATATAAAGGGATAAAAGAGAAGCTGTCTTTAATGAGCACACATGGCTCTCTGTCATAACAAATTACCCTGTGATGCTCATGATTAATTGTGCTGCCACTTGTTGTACGGCAGCACAGTAATGCAAGCCAAATAAGCACAATGCAAGACTGTCTGCAAAATTAGTAAGCTTTTTGCATTTCATATTTATCACTGTCTGCCAGCTGTGACAATCTTTCAACATATATGTGATCTTGCCTGTGGTGTCCTGAATTAAAATGGATCATATAAAGCCTTGGTTCAGTGCAGGGCCAATGAGCCTATGCAAGCTGACAAGCCAGAAGGCAGTACAAATTAAAATGAATTTGTGCCAATCTCTCTTGAGCTAGTTGTGATATTATGCCCCACTCTGCCTCTTTTTAAGATAGTCTGTCACCAGGCTTTTCTAAGTATGCAGTCATTTTTTATTCTTTGCAGACAATTTAGAGTAGAATAGAAGAGTTCAATTGGAAGGGGTTTCCAAAGATCATCTAGCCTGATCACTTCAGTGCTAAACAAAAGTTAAAGCATATTATTGAGAGCATTGTCCAAACACCTCTCAAACACTGACAGGCACGGGGCATCATCCACCCATCTAGGAAATCTGCTCCACTGTTTGGCCACCCTCATGGTAAATGTTTCCTAATGTCCAGTCTGAACCTCCCCTGGTGCAGCTTTGTCCCGTTCCCCTGTGTCCTGTCCTTGGAGACCAGCACCTACCTCTGTGCTTCCCTCCTCAGGGAGTTGCAGAGCACAGGGAGGCTGCCTCTCAGCCTCCTGCTCTCCAGGTGAGACAACCCAAGTGCCCTCAGCCTCTCCCCACAGGACATGCCCTCCAGCCCTTTCACCTGCTTTGTTGCCCTCCTCTGCATGCTTTCAAGTACCTTAACACCCTTTTTATATAGTGGAGCCCAGAACGGCACACACAATTCAAGGTGAGGCCACACCAACACTAAGCGTGGCAGGAGAATCACCTCTTTTGACCAGCTGGCTATGCTATGTTTAATACATCCTAAAATGTGGTTTGACCTCCTGGCTGCCAGTTCACACTGCTGACTCAGGTTGAGCCTACTGTTGACCAGCACCTCAGTTTTCTTGTAACTGAGATATTCTCTTCTTTCTTGTACCTGGCACTTAAATTATGCATGTTTCTGAATTACTAATGTAGTGCCATTAAAACTGAGTTACAACACAACAGCAGAAATCCCAGTCCAAACAGGATACAAATTCTTTGTTCAAGTCAAAATATCAGTTACGGGTTAAGACGCCAGATTAGCTGCAGGCATTTTATTTTCTGGGTTTGCAGAATAATCATTCTGCCTGAGACAATAACCCATTTATATATATACATATTAAGGAAAGCATATAATCTGAACAAAAAAGTTCCTAAAGTACCACATTGTGACACTTATTACTAGTTCATCTTCTAGTGCTTTCGATTATGTTGCTTTTCATTATTTTTCAAGGAAAAGGGAAATCTGTCAACCTTTTCAGAGACTGAAATTTGGAGGTATTAAAAATTACACCCCTCATGGGAGATTATGTTTCTGGAGTGTTATTAGGAATTTAGATAGTCTTTGAAGATTTGGACTTTGATATTTACTGAGCTTTGCTCTCCCCAGGGTGCTACCATGGGAAGGACAATCCAGCCAAACTGAGTGCTTTTGAGAAATTCTTTCTTACATTAAGGGAGGCTATAACCTTGGGTTCTGTAGTAGACACAAACATTTTTGATCTCCAACCCCAGATTAAGTGTATAATCAATAGAAACTAGCATCACTAAGCATTTTTTTTCCATTTTCTGGAAGAGCAGGTCAGTAACAGAGGGATGTATGTATCTCTGAGCACTGTATGCACTTCACAGCTACACTGCAAACCGCTCCATCTGCTTTTGCACAGTTGTATACAGAGACCGCGTCTGTCCTAAGGAATCCCATATATTTTCATTTGACAAACCACTGGGTCCACAACATTTCACTGGAGTCCTTACTAATACCTTCAGTGCAAGACTTAAGTTTCCCATTCACTGCTCAGTGAAGGGTAAGAGTTTTAATTGTCTGCTCAGCAGGGGACTATGGTGTTTCTGTTGAAACAATCACACCAAACTGCAAAAAGTCAAGACAAAGTGATCTACAGAGTTATATGATATAGCTAACTAGGAGTATGTTATGTGAACCAGAGTCTTAACGTAAAAAAGATACAATTTGTAATTTATCTCTCAGTAAAAACTATTTAAATGAATGTGTTTTTTTTTCTGCTAAAGTTATCCAAAACAAGACAGAGAGCTTTAGAAGAAATATTCCAAATTATAAATTATTCTGAGAAAGAAAGTGATGGGTTTTCAGCAGAAACTATGTAGCTTTGCTTCTCGAAGGAAATGCATTATTTAGCTGTGGTGGTTTTACTCGGGTGGGTGGCCGAGCTCCACCACAGTCCTTTTTGGCACCCAACGTGGGGCTCGAGGAATTTGAGATAAGGATGATAGTTGAGAGAAGTAACGGGCAAAACATGGACTGGATGATTGTTATGAATATAGAAGTTGTGACGAATCTAAGAAAGCAGTAATTATGAAGGAATATATTTCATGTTAGTGTGATGAAGGGACGAGGGGTGGTGTGTGTGTGTAAATTGTCCACTTCGTCGGTGTTGTGATGATGTTATGTTTTTTTTGGTGTGGGGAATTCTTTTTCTTTTTGATGTAAGTGAAGTTTGTGAAGATTGTGGTGATTGTAAAGTAAGAGTATGTTGTGATTATTCTTAAATATGCTTTTCACTGAGGCGAGGGGTGAAATGTAGTGGGTTTACATGGCAAGGTTTTGGTAGCAGGGGGCAATAGGGGTGGCTTCTATGAGAAGGATCTAGAAGCTGCCCCATGTTTGGTAAGGGCCTCACTGCTGACCAGAGCTGAGCCAATAAGTGATGTTGTTTTGCGCCTCTGTGAGAGCATATTTAAGACAGGGGAAAAAAAAAAGCACGCTGCGCCACACAGCAGCTGGGAGAGTGAGAGGAGTGAGGAACAGCCTTGCAGGCGCCAAGGTCAGTGAAGAAGGAGGGAGAGAGGTGCTCCAGGCACCGGAGCAGAAGTCCCCTGCAGCCTGTGGTGAGGACCATGGTGAAGCAGGCTGTCCCCCTGCAGCCCATGGAGTACCATGGTGGAGCAGGGTTCCACACTGCAGCCTGTGGAGGAGACCATGGTGGAGCACGTGGACCTGCACCGATGGAGACAGCGGCCTGTGGAAGACCCATGCTTCACAGCCGGCTTCACCATGGTCCTCACTACAGGCCGCAGGGGACTTCTGCTCCGGTGCCTGGAGCACCTCTCCCCCTCCTTCCTCACTGACCTTGGCGCCTGCAAGGCTGTCCCTCACTCCTCTCACTCTCCCAGCTGCTGTGTGGCGCAGCGTGCTTTTTTTTTCCCTGTCTTAAATATGCTCTCACAGAGGCGCAAAACAACATCACTTCTTGGCTCGGCTCTGGTCAGCAGTGGGGCCCTTACCAAACATGGGGCAGCTTCTAGATCCTTCTCATAGAAGCCACCCCTATTGCCCCCTGCTACCAAAACCTTGCCATGTAAACCCACTACATTAGCTTATTAATGGAGGGCATAAAAGCACTAGCTGAAACTAGCAAAGAGAAAATTCAGGATAAATAACTGTAAAAGTAGTGACTTCAGTCTTTTCCTGTAAATTATTTCAATTAAGTTGAGAAACCACTAGTAAAGGTAAAGTAGCAAAATATTCAGCACTGACAGATGGAGACATGAAAGTATTCATCAGAATTTTCTGAGACATCACTTAGCTTCTTTAATACTTGAAACAGAAAAATCTTGCTTTCTGGAAACTTTGATTTTACTCTTTTTTTTTTTTTTATGATGATTTTTCACTTCTAAATGAATCCCTGAATTATTTGGTAAGTTGATGTCTGGTTTACATATAGTATATATGTAATGATAGTTATAGGCTGTGTAAATGCACCACAGTTAACTCC
Organism: Cygnus atratus; assembly: GCF_013377495.2. Classification (NCBI taxonomy): domain Eukaryota; kingdom Metazoa; phylum Chordata; class Aves; order Anseriformes; family Anatidae; genus Cygnus; species Cygnus atratus. Next base: position 30,423,729 of record NC_066365.1, on the reverse strand, counting down.
AGTCTGTATTATTATTTCTGAGGCTCCGAGCTGTCAGGAAAAAAATGATGAACGCTGGATACATGATAAATTGGGTGAGTTAGAAAAGAATCCATTGATGCCAGTGCTCTATTAACAAGGGAAGCAATGAAATGTGTTTAATAAACCCCAGCCCTTTCTTGGGCTTAAGCACTTTGCTGAGTGTAACCCCCAGTGTTATTCCCAAGACATGAAAGTTATGACTCAAAATTCTGAATAAAAAACACCTTTTATTAAAAATAAAAAATAAAAAAGCTGGAGCAAGAGATAGTTCTGTTCTTCTAATCCACAATGGAGAAGCAAACAACCATTTTATAAAATAGAGCTCAGTAGCCAGAGCACAGCTGCAAATGCAGAATGAGGACATCCAGGTTCAGCTGCCCTAAGGTGTCTAAATCCACATCTGTGTTCTTGGGAAGTGCTATTACCTCTTGACCAAAGGCTGCTTGAGGGGCATTGTTTTCCTCACCCGTTGAAACTCTACACTCCAAAAACCTCAGGTTGCTTTGTGCAGGAAAAGTGTGTCATGCTGCTGGAAGGGTATTCATTTGAGAGGAGAAATGGGCTCCAGTAACCGTGCTTGATCATTCATTTTACACAGTCACTGTTAATTCTTATATACTAAAATAGCTTTACAGAGTGAAGTCTGTATGCGAGAGCCAGAAGAAACCTGCAGCCTGCCAGGCTGCTGACTCCTGGGTCTCTCTCAGCCCATGAATCCTGTCTCCTTTCCTGCACTGTGGGGAAGACAAGGGGAAGATTCAAAACCACATCAAAACTGAGATGCTTTGGATGTCCAGGGAAGCAGGCTTTAAGAACACATCATAAATGGAGGTATCTATGGAGCACGTGTGCTTCAGGGGTAATTGGTAGTTGACTGGAAGGATTTTGAGACCAAAATCAATATAAGGCTTCTGTTTTGTATCTGTAAGACTTTCCTATGGCTTAATTGTATTCTAGAGAAGCTAGACTTTTTAGAGAAGCTAAGAGAAAATGCAAATAGACTTGACATAATTTAGAAGGCATTGTTAATCAAATCAAATTATTAAAAAAAAATTTGTAATGTCTAATATTGGGCTCACTACAGCAGTATCCATCCAATTACTCAACCAAACTATCAGCATTCATTTACCTTTAAATATCCTTTTTCCAAGATCAACTAGATCCCAAGCTAGAAATGACCACACTTCACCAAAACATTTTATGTTCTCCCACACAACTACACACAGTTTCCCGACATTGGTTTGAATTACTCTTGGGCTATCTTCAAGGAGCAAATCTTGTCAGTCTTGCTGAGATTTGTGACACCTCACTGTAACCAGCTGCATTAATTTCTGAGCGTTTCCTCTTCTCGGGCCTCTCCTGAGTTACAAAATCACACAGTCTTTCGGCAACATGCTTGACACTGACAGCAATTAAATGTGAGAAGTTCTGCCAGTAATCTTTCACTCTGGAAAGGGTAATGACCTTGCTGAAAGGCGGGAGGTACTGTCAAGCTGTGCACAGCCCAGAGTAGGAAACATCCCTTCTGGTCGCTCCTCTGCCATGGTCCTTCTGGCAGTCCTTCAGTGGCTCAGTTCCCTAGTTTGAGTTATTCTTTTCTTGCCTTGCATATGAAAGCTAATTTCTCCATGTGACATACTATGTTCAGCTACTGCAGTGATGAACACCAAGAGACACAGGATGAGAAAAAAAAAAAAGTGACTATGTAATTGCCTGGTATAGCAACTATTGCCAGGCCTTGTATCTATGTCCAGTTTTTGCTGCTACTTCAGGGAAGCACTGCAGAAGGTCCTGTTACACAATCCAGAGCCTTAGGATATGCAAAGCAGATGCAGTAAAACCTGGCACCAAGCAAAGCATAAATTTGATCCTGTCCCAAATTGATTATTAAACACAACAATAATTTTCCCTGTAGTTCCAAAGTCTGAATCAATCCTAACCCTGACCTTACTTACCCTAGTGTGACTCTATTGATTTAGCACAATTTTACATCAGTGAGGGCAGAAAAGGGTCATAAAATTTAGCCCTAAGTGACTTGGTACAGTATAATCCATGATTAAACACCAAATATAAATGACTAATTTCATATTTGTTAAGCGATCTTCACTCCTTTTTAAATGGAAAGGAATTGGTGGTATATAGTATGTCTCAAAAGCAGTCTATTCTTTACTCTGATGCCCAGCTATGGCTTTAGTTTGCAGTGATTATGACTAATACGTCTAAATACTGTTAGTGAAAGAGGGGGTTCTTTGGAGTTCATGAGCATGAGAAACTAAATGATATCTAATACTACAATATAAATACACTGTATTAGGGACAACCCCTAAAATCGTTTCATTTTATTGTGCAGTCTTCTGCTTCATACCTAATCTGAAGCAATAAAAATATAAGGATGAGCTCTGACATCTTTCTACTTCTTTATAATTATCCTCTGTCTACTTCTACTTCTACTTCTTCTTCTACTTCTACTCTGTCTACTTCTTTATAATTATCCTCTGTCAAATTCCTTGTGATTATATTGATTAAAGTTTTCTTTCAGTTTTGCCTGAAACACATTTCTCACTTATAGAGTTTGATTTTATTCTGTCATTTCATTGTGTCATAAGCACAAATTTAATGTTTGTTTATAGGGATGAAAGTGAATTGTATTACAATGCAGTCATCCACAGAGCTATTAAAAACTGTATTTTCTCAGCATGCTCCTGACACTGCTGAATTTTGTTTTTCTGAACACAAGAGATAGAGCTTATATTTGTGAATGATTTTTTCACATTTTTTCCATGAACATATATGTACGATGGCAATGATTTTAAAAGGTCACAATCAAAACCTGAAAATATTTTTGGATGGATAACAGACACAGAAGCTATAAACAGTCATAAGCTACCTTCTGATAAGAATTATGTTAAAAATCATGTTAAATTGAAGTATAGATAGAGACTGCAAGAGGAAAAACAGAAACATCTTTCCCCAGGTGAAAAGCAGCAATACTTTGGCAGCCTTCACTATGGAAGCACACCATGCTGCCAGCAGTATGGCTCTCAGCCCTTCTTCTCCAGAGATCCCAGGAGTGTGCATCCCCCTCTGGCTGTAACTTCACCAGATCTGTGATAAGTATGGACTGAGGGGGAGAACAGCAAACCAAGGGTGCAAACCAGGAAGAAAACACTCATTTCCCACCGCCCAAATAGTCCATCCTATACCTTCACTAAACATTCGAGCATGCTTTTTCTGTTTCAGACTGACAGACTCCTGCACCCTGCTATATATGAAGCCCAAATGTGCTGCAGACAGTGCATGTTACTTAGCAGTGGCACAGTTTTCTACTGCTGTTACCCCTGGCAGAATTTCTGAAAGCCCTGTGCCCACTCCTGGCATTGGGAGAAGCTGTCTTTCCAGAGAACAGCAAAGCCTCATGGCCAACCCTCTGTTTTGCTGAGTTGTCTTGAGTCTCAGTATTACCCTTCATAATTTTTGGCTTAAAATATTAAAGAAGAATTGTGTTAATAAACATCAGCCAAATAGGCAATTCCATGAAACTGAAGGGTTGTTACTTCCATCTGACCAAGAAACATGCTGCTCTCTGTTCCTTCTGGCTGTGGACCAAGATACTGTGGTTCACAGTCTGTCCTCTCCAAGATGTATTGCTGCAGACTCCCCCTTTCCACCAGCAAGGGAAACAGACTGTGTCGCACCAATTCTGCATGCACACCCTGATGACCCATCAATTGCCAAATCCCTTTTAAGGACTCCTTACTCAGTCCATCGGTTCTTTAAAAGGCTATGCCTAAAAAACCTCCACCTGCTTCTCCAGCAGTTTTCTGCTATCAGGCAATATGGGAAGCCATTAGGAAATGTGAAAATTTATCCTTTTTTAAAGAATTTTTGCTTTAATTCATATGTATGCTTCAAAAAGAAAAACTAAAAAATCTTAGAACGTGTTAATAATAGAATTATAAGTGCTGCTGTTTAGTCCTTTAACACTTTTTCTGTAAGTAATGAGGACAGAAAATAAAATTGTTTTATTTCATAAACTTACACTTTTAGCAAGTTACAGTCCTTTTATTCATTTCACCAAATTACAGTTCAGTTCTCTAATTCATTATGCCAATACATATCTTGTTCATTTTCCAGCTTACTAACATCTTAAATTCTGAACTTGAATTGTTGGGTGCCTATTTACATTTTAATTCTGAGACTACAAAAAAAAATCCTTTTATTAATAAGTCAACAATTCAGGCATTACATTTCCAGCTATCTCATTTTCTCTTTACGTTAAGAAATGCCATTGGTTAATACATATTCATATGCATATGAATATGAATTCATATTTCATATGCAGAATATCTCCATTGCTAATAGCAACTATTTTTTTCATTACTCAAAAGAAAAGGATCTGTACTTATTTCATAAATATAAGTAAGCCTTTCTGTGTTATACCTAATACTAATAATATATAATGCAGAACTGCATATACCTTACGTATTTTTCTAACTCATGATGTAATTACATTTACTTTTAATAAATAAATCCATTCCCACAGTTGTTTTACTTTCACAATTTATGTTTTTCCTGGGAAAGAAAGAGGGGGGAGTACTTTTGCTTTGCTTCAAAATTTACAGATATTTTATCTCTGAAAGAAGCTTTGACGAAGCAGTTATGAAGAAAGGAAAACCTTTTGAATCTCTGAGGCATGGGGCAAAGGGAAGAAAGGTCTTGGGCCTTTCTGCAAATAGCTGAGCTTTTCTCCTGATAAATCAGGGCTTCTAGAAGAATGGCAGTGTCCCCACCCTAAGGATGTCACTGTTGTGGTGAGATAAGTGATCAGGAAACTATCTAGTATATGCACCTTTATGGGTACTTCCTCCTGTGGTCCCTTCACATCAGCTTCCTCAAAGAAGACCACATAATTCCCTGAATACTGAATTCAGAGTTGAAGTCCTCTATTATTCAGTATCACGCATCCTTCCTCATTCTCTGTGGCAAAAAAAAAAAAAAAGAAATGAAAGGAAGAAAGGGACTGTGCTGAAATAATCATGTGGAAAGCCCACAGGTAGGTCTCAGACTGAAAAAAATAACACCAAATACTGACAACTGAGACTCCTTAACCATGTGTCAAGCAATTTAATCATGAACTTAGCTGCCAAAATGTCATCATCACTTACTGCCTTAGCTGTTTCAGCATAATTTGCCATTTAAATTGCTATTCTTGCCTCTCCAATCCTTCATGTGCCCAGGCCATTGCTGCACATTGAACTACATATTTTAAGTTTCCTCATCAAAATAATTTCACAACTCTCCATATCCTCCTACACTACTGAGCCCATTTCCATCCCCTGTTTTTTTTGTTTTTTTTTTCTTCTCTGTCACTTTCCTGATACAAATCACATAAATTAGTTGTTAAGCTTTAAAGATAGACACATTTCTGATGGGTGGATTTTTAGAGAGTCATTTTCCAAGACTGCCTTCTCTGGTGTTCTTACAAGGTACTAACTTACCAGCAGGAATGCTGTACACAATTGTGCTTTTTCTGCATTTCTCAACATACTTAGTGCTTAATGAATGGTTATAATGAACAAGCCAACTCAAGTAGTCACAAACTCTAGTGCCTCCAGTCAAAGAAAGGAAGAGCCTTCATATTCAAAGGGAAAATGCTGAAGATTACCGATCTTAGGAAGAAGATTGTTGTCTTAAATGTGGTTTGGTAAGGAAAGAAAGAGGATTCAGGTGTGCTGCTACACTTCAATTGAACTTATACACTTATTGAGCTTATATACACTTCAATTTAATTGAATGTATACCAACATGCATATTCCAACAGTTCCCTTAATACTTACACAGTTTTACAAGTACTTATACCTATAGCTAATGCCATATAACAAGGGAAATAAGCCACATTAGCATCTAATTCTGTTTGTAGTAGGAATTAGTAGCTGTTCGTAATTATTTTTAAATAATATCACTGAAAATCATACAATCACAATAATTATATTGATATTTAAATTACCCTCTAAGAATTGTACAGACAAGTACTAATATCAATTAAAAAAGGTAAAAATATATTTAATTCTTCAGAATGTTATCTTTTTAAGTCAACCAGTCATGCTCTATGACAAGCAATACTGTTTCTATGCAGTCTGAATATTGATTTGGCTTCATTAACCAGCTTGAACTATTTAAGAGATGAAAGGTAACTCCTCACCACCTTCACTGTAGAGACTTTGTTAATTGTATCACTGCAGAGGGCAAAAGAAAAAGTTCTTTCATTGTATCAGATCTCTCATCTTTGTTTACATGGGGTATATTTGTTAAAAAACAGATTAAACTTTGAAATCATAGCTCTTGTTAAAGAACTGCAATAATATTTAGAAATGTAACCTCTGTGTTTTCTCCAGTTAGGGCGGTTTTAGTTTTGGTTTTGTGGTGTTTTTGTTGTTGTTGTTGTTTCTTGTTTGTTTGCTTGTTTTTGTTTTAGTGTTAAGTATGCCTGAACTTCACTGGTGCTCAATGTGAGAAGATGTAAGACATGGGATTCAGTTCTGAGTTAATGTATTATCTTGCCTTTATGAGAGCCACTAAGACTTTGTTCCTCAGCTATTATTTTAGGCAGATATTATACAGACTTTTTTCCTAAGCTATTAGTGCTCTGCAGAAGTTCATGCCCAAAGGGTGTTCTCTGTTTTAATAATGTTAAATTACATTTAGAAGATAACAGGAGTATTGATCTTAATAAGAAGGCAGCATTATGCATTGGTCAGGTCAGCTGTGATAGATATTACATTTTTGGCAAGGCTTGGTGATTTTTATGTTTTTTTTTGGTGTTTTTTTTGTTTGTTTTTTAATTGATCTTCCTTCTGGTCTATGTTGCTGTTTAATAGCTGAATTACCAACCTAGTTATTTCATTAGAAACAGTGACAAATAATACTGCTTCTAGATCTCCAGTGCCCTATTTCAGATTCTGGGATCCTAACACAGATTCTGTCAATATTGGTTCAAGCTAAAGGCTATTCCTTCATCATGAGGAACATATCAGTTTTTTCAGATAAGAGTCACAGGATGGACAGATCTACAGCTTGTGTTTGCCCACAAAGGTCAAAATGCAAGTATTAACATTCAAGAACATTACAGTAGTTTGGATGTTATCTGGGGGATATGTCTAGCAACTTGAGACTGAAAATCTTGCCTCCATCTGTCTCCTGCCAAAGAAAAGTAAAATATGTATATATTCCTTACAGTATAACTCATGAACGTCAAGAGAGTCACCTTTCAGCACGAATCAGGAAGAATCACTACTGAAAATAAGCAGAGTGACATTCTGGTGTTCTTCTGGTTCTTTGCCATAAGAATAATGTGCAAATTTCATAAATTTAGTCACCTAATAATGAGAATAACTAGAAACTGGTTAGGTGTCAGGAGGAGATGGCCTACTAACTATGTCCATCTCACTCAAGACCCAGCTTGTTTGAAAACAGAACCTAGTACTAATTACTCTTAGAGATGAAAACATTCTGAATGTACTTAATTCTTCTGAAACAGTGTTTTTTTCTCAGAAACATATATAGAACTAGGTAGGGTTTTGTGCACTGACAAGGGCTAGATTCCTGTCAGTGTTGCAACAATTTGTGTTGTTTCCTTTGTCCCTTCCTGACTAAGAAACACCAGGTGAGGAAAGAAAGGATCAGAGTGATAAAGGCACTTCTGAAGAAATAAAGTTAATGAAATAAATTAATGAATTTCAAAACTGATGAAAGGACTCTTGGGCACGTCCACTCATTTTTAGTGTAAGGCAGTGAAATTGCATTGAATAGCGATGCCTTCTCTGCTGCCTTTGCTGATGTTCTAATTTCACCAGCTGGGAATTATATGCACTGATGATGACAACTGCCATCCAAAGTCTTCTCAGCTCGATAAGTTCAGCTAAGATAAGATAAGTCTTCTCAGCTTGATAAGCAAGAACCAACAGTAAAGACCAGTCCTTTGCCAGAATTTTAGGCAGTAATGAAAACGTCTGTAGCTACTGGGACACAGATACTTACAGACAGAGCTACTTATTTTTGCTTTCTAACTGCTGAATAATTTAGCTGAACTGGTGAGCTCTTCTGTAATTTCTGTGTTCTGCAATTTTTTTTTTCTTAAGCTGTTAAGTAGACCTACAGCTGAAAGGTATCCTGTTTTTCTGACCAAGCCAACAAACAGACAGAAGTCTACTTTTTGTTGTTTTCTCCAGCTTTTATCTTTCTGCCACCTCTAGTGCCCTAAACCATGCACTGTTTCATTTATTTTTATCAGTTACATGCAGTATATCTATTTTTCAAACACTGACAGGAACAGAACATTTTTTTCTGACCTACCGAGATCACATGAGACAATAAACATTCTGTCCATGGACACAATCTTTTCAACAGCAAAATTTACCACTTGCATCACTCAAAAAGTAAATATAGTTGCCACACACAAAAATCTGAGTGAAATACCCAGATGGAACCACATATGCTGGCATTTTCCTTCGTCATCATCAAATCAATCTTAGTTAAGTACGCAAAATGAAGAATCTCATTCTTAACAAGGATTATGTTGTATTAATTAGCTAGAAACATGTAACAAATGATCGAATACCTGTCAAGAACTTGAGCTCCTGTGATCCTTTTTTTTTTTAAAGTAAAATCACTGCAAACAACACTGAATATCTCAGAATATGTAGCTATTACTTTTCACTGTTTTGTTTGACTGCCTATGCCTTCAAGAGAACTTCAACTAACCTGCTGTAGGTCCCATTTCTTCAATATGCATCCAACAAAATTATTTAATGCTTTTGACATCCTAATGGTCTGAAGCTGTTTATCTGGAACAGAAATTTTCTCTCCATTGCAGACCATATGCAAACAATCCATTTTCTTAGACTTCCTTTAGGGTAGGTTCACAGCATAGCTTCCAATATAGCATAAAGTTATCCAAGTAAATGTTAAACTTCCAAGAAACAGATGAAGTGATCTTGAGCTGCATTTGTTCATCTGTGTTTTGTCTGCTGTTTTGTCTGGACCAAAGCTATCAAGATTCTATCAACTCCATGCTGCAGTCTGCTTTATGGAGATGCTGCAAGAAAGGGAGACCCAATACAACAAGCAAAATCAATTACTTCAGGATACAACAAAGTGGTTAGACTACAGCTGCCATTATTACTATACATACTGTATTGGAACAGCAGTTCTATAATTGACAATCCTGTAAGCAACTATCCTTTCTGCAGCCACCAAAATCTGCATATGGCTAGGAGTCTCAACACTTCCCGTGTGTCAGCCGAGGAAAGAGAAGAGTCCTGATGGGCTTTAACTGGAAGGACCTGCTTATTTGAGTAGAGTCTTAACACTTGTCTCAGCAGCCCCTGCTACTTTATCTCTGTCCACAGCTGTAGGTGTGTGCAGTCCTTTAGGTATCCATGCACGGATCTTTTGGCAACACAATGCTATGTAATACTTTCTTGTCAGAATTGGAGCTATTTAAGTACCATAAGGTTGGGTTGCCTTCTAGTACAGCTGTTCTGGCCCCACACATGGCCTGAGGTGATATTTACCTAGATTAAACATCTACTTTAAAAAGAAAATTGGTCAATACCAAAGGAGTTTACAGAAAGTGCAGATCATCTGTTTTGCCACAGGGATGATCAGATTTTCTTTGCAAGACCATTTGCCTGTAAGGTCTGCATGACAATGAAGAACACTCAAGAAGTAGAAAGCATCTCAATGACATGTCTCTGTGGGCAAACTACACACCCCTAAAGCTATCATATATTGTTATAGATATATCATATTCAACATATAAAGTAAAACACTTTGGGCTGAAATACTGTTTTGTTTTTGTTTTGTTTTTTTTCCATATTGCTACATAAGTATTTTACCTGGATGTTACCAGGTAACCAGATTGAAAGCGGGTACAGCTGCAGCTTGATGAATAGAGGGGCATGGATTTTGTTGTTGTTGTTGTTACTATTTTTTCTTTAACAAATGCATTCTTCAGATTTTTTTCTAAACTGCTGAAGTTTTGGTTGAAATAAAACATATATGCATTAAAGTATGTCCTTCACTAACACAGTAATCTTTGCACTTTTAAGCCTTGATCAGCATAAGAAATTGTGCAAGTAGCAGATGATTTAGCTGGAATTTAAGAAGAAAAGCTTTATTTTCATCACACAGGTTTCCCTGATGAAATTTGCTTTTGTGCATTCCTCCAGCTGACTCTTTTCAGAAAGGAATAGTTCAATGTGTAATTAACATCTAATATTTAGGATTAATATTAAGGACTACAACAGAGTACTGTATTGCCTAAGTCTTTGTAGGAAGTCCATCAGTTCACTTTTAATAAATACCACCAAGAAACATGGCAGTATAAAGTTACTTTCATTTTATACCCTAAGGAAACAGCACCCCCCTGGCCTGTAGGAGCTCCTGTTTAGGGAACTGTTCTCAGAATATGGTTGAGTCAGGTTCTTTGACTGGGTACAAATCCATGTTGTCTGTGAACTGCAAGAAGGTCCTAAGCCTCTAGCTAGATACAAATAATGATTTTTTTTACCTCTTCTTTGTAGATAGACATGGCACCACCTAAATAAAATAAAATCCATCATCATCTTCTTTCTTTGGACCAAAAGGGGAAGAAAGAAGAATTATGATTATTCAGTTCAACAGTGACAGCACAAACGTGACGTGGGAAGATCTAACTTCATTCCCTGCTCTGAGAACCACTTATAGGCCTTTTTGCCAAGTGTTGTATAAAGGAAGTAGAATTGCATTTGTGCATCAGCACTGCCTTGAAAAGAAAGTTACATATCTGTGAAGAAATGCTGTCATTTCATATCACTTCCAGCATGATCATTCATCATTGTTATATCTGCAGTTGACAGTCATCATTTTCTTCTTCCTTGTTTTGTATGTAATACCTGTTGAGACCCTTGATCAAGAAAACTGTTTACAAAGAGTATTCTACCCTGTGCCTACAAGTTGTCTTGACATTTCAACATGTTCTTTTCCATCCAGGCTCTACAGAGATTTGTATCATTGTTACCACAAACTGCAAAGAGAGCTTTCCAGAAGTTAATGCTGTTTTTTAACAGGAAAATCATACCATATTGAAAAATATCCAGAGTTTCTTGTGAAATTCAAATTACCTCATTCCTTTTTTCTTTTATTTTTTAAACTTTCATGAGATTTCATAAAGATTTTAATGACAATATTGTCAAACCAATTTAAATTCATAATATTTTTCTTTTCTGAGAACATGTGATAATGAATATTGTGAAACCCAAGTAAACTAAAACAACCATTTGTGGTTGCAATAAGACATAAAAAGGATTCAATTTTTAACAGGAAGAAAAAATGTCTTTGGAAGTTATCAACACAATTTGTTTTGATACTCTATTGAGGTAATCTGATGAGACCAAGTAGTACAAGAGGCAATGGACACAAACTTGAACATGGGAAATTCTTGCTATATATTCAGAAAAAAAAAAATTCTCCTTGAGGATGGTCAGCACTGGAACAGGTTGCCAAGAGAGGCTGTGGAGTCTCCACCCATTGGAGGTATTCAGGACTTGACTGGCAAAGCAACATGGATCTGATTAGACTTTAAGGAGAGGGTTGAACTAGATGTCCTCTGGATGGTCCTCACAATCCAAGTTTTCTTATGATTTTAAGAGTCCAAACATGGAATTACATTTTACAATATTAAAATTACTTTTCTTAACCATCCATATGAAATTTTGCAAAGCTAAAGTTAACTATGTACCTAGTCCAAAAGATGGCCATATAAGACACTTCCATCTCCCTTTTAGTTCATACGTACGATATTTAAAATCTATGGATACAAGCCCAAGATGAGTACCTTAGACAACCTGAAGAAAATAAGTTTCTTAAAATTACAGATGAAAACAACAAATTAATTAAGAAATAATAAATCTGGTGACAAAATTGAAGTCTGAAAAGAAAAACTAAGCTGCCAGCTGAATTGCTATCAACACATAGATAAACTAGCCACTCAAAAATACATCCAAAATAATATAAATTAGATAATCTTATGGCCAATACATTTATTTTTTTCTAATAAATAAATAAATATGAATAAAAGTTGATTATAAAGCTGTAAACAGATCTTCAGCAAACTTGCCTTGTGATCTATTTGCAAAGTTCAATTACAGTAAGAGAATGGAAAGTCAATGTGTTGATAACATTGAATTAAATTAATTTAAGGTATAGCTACTTGAACCTACTATATATAACAAAAATAAGGTTAAGACTTAGTAGTAGAAATATACCATCTTAGTATGGATTGTGGGAAAAAAATTTGGCTCCAGAGAGCTTTTATCTTCTTTCTGTGACAAAATTTATGTGCACTTGTGCAATTCCACAGAAAGAAAATTATCTTTGAAGAATTTTAAGACAAGGAAATGAATTATTCTTTCAGCTCTAATACATATGGAATTGAAGATCGATTTAAGGCATTGATCAAATCTGAATGTCCAGGAAATTCAAATATGAGGTCCTTCTATATATGTTGCCTTTTAAATGCATCAAGAAGCAGAAACCATCAATAGGGACCATCATAGCCTCACCATATGTATATATACATATAGAGAGAGAGTTATATTTTTCAGTGGTAGCAGGATAAGGCTGATGGTAAATAGATGTGTGGTACAGGAGATTGCTTGTTAGATTTCTGCCACCAAAATGAATCCCCTTGCATTAATCCAGCTTTAGCTGATGTTTAGAGATCAATGTTTAGTTTAGGGTAAGATAGTTCACAGCATAATAATTCCTCTCCATTTGCATTTTGTCTTTCACTGTTACACTAAAATAAAAATTACGGTTCTCCAGAGATTCTTTTATTTACCATATAACCAGGACAACACTATTACCCAACTGATTGGGTTATCCAATGATCTCTGAGCATATTGCTAACACTTGTAGCTGTTCATGATGACAAAATATTTCATCTCCTTACCCATCACTAATTATTATTTAATGGTAAATGTTAAATATATATCAACAGAAACTCTGTACCTGTGTTCTTTTGAACTGTATGATTACAGCCTAATTATTGCTTAGTGAAGTTGGTATTTTATTCCCTGAAATCTATTTACCATTCTATTTCCCTGTAACTTTAAAATTCTTTATTTAAAGACATCAAGTGGAGAAAATCACCCATTTAATTCCATGACAAAAAATATATATAAAAAAAAAAAGGAGTTATATATTGTTGTTTCAAATGTGCATTATTTTTGGCTAAAACTAGAACACTAAAATTGAATTCGGAAATACCTCTATTTGACAGAGAGTTCAATATACCTAAAATTGTTCAGGAGCTGGGGATCTATGAAAGGGCTAACAGGCTGATACACTGATTGTGAATTGTTACTTTCCTTACACTAGTACTCAGTGCACTGAGAGGTCAGAATACTTTAATAAGATGTGACAATCAAAATTAATTGTGTTTTATGAGCTGCTTGTCAATATAATGTGATGTGATGGCAGGGATTTTAAGTGAATAAATATAGCTCTACTTTCATGGTGTGTTTGTATTCTCTCTCTAATTGGCCTGTTCAGTATGTAGTTTTGGTGATTTGTAATGTAGTATTTTTTAAATATTATGGCAACATCTTAATTTTAATTGCTTGTTAGTTTTATTACTAAGGAGTTAATAAAATCTAAGTAGGTACTTGTTGAAATTAAAAGTGTTTGAGGAGATGTGACTATGAGACCAAGAGAACACAGAATTGGATGTTTTGCTGACTTAAGTAATTTTGGGAAGCTGCCCAATTCAGTATGAGTTTAAACATGTTTCTACTACTCTTCCTATATGGGAATGTGGCTGCAATATGATCGTAAACATCCTAATCTTTCAAAACAGTAACCAGTTCTTTGGAGTTTATCAAATCTTGCTGCTTATTTATTCTAATGTGCAAATGTTACATTTGCAATCATGCACTGGCTGAGTGCAAAATAAGCATGACATTGCAGTTAAGAATTTAGACACCTAATTCATACGCATGCTGAAAGTTAGCCATCTTACTCTCTAAGTGCATCTCACTTAAAAAGAAGGGATGGTAGATCATCTATGGCCAGTGATTAATGTCAGGTGCATTGTTTGGGAGTAGAAGGTTGTTAGGGAAAAAGAACTAAAAGGAAGGAAGAGAAGAAAGTGGAATAAAGGAATAGAGCAGGAGCAGATGTTAAAAGTACAAAAGTGGAATGAAGTTGAAGTTGACAGAAATTTCAGTGGAGAATTAAGTTAGTCCAAAAAGCACATCACCACAGGGCAAGACCAATACATTCAAAAGTGAATTTCCCATGTGAAAATCTAGATGAATAGTTTACCTCCTTTTTGACTGGCTCCACAGTGCAGTCTTCCAGTGCAGAAGAGATGGATGGATATACTAACTGGATCCTATTGTCCTCCTACTACAAGGTCTCATTCTGTGTTTTAAATTTACACACCAAATTGCCACTTTATAAGGAAATGAAAGTGTCTACTCTCAGATGTTTGTTCATTCACAGTCAGTGGAGTAGCACAAATACCTGATTGAGGGTGCACCATTAAGCATTAGTGTGTTTTGTGTGTGTTTTTATTTCCATATTTGAGTGTTTGTTTTTACCTCACTTGACAAGAAAGTATTGTATTAAAGGGAAACAAATAACTCCTCACTGTATAGAATGTGAGGAAAGAGTAGAAAGGATTAAAGAAAACAAAATACCATATGATAACACAACAACCTACCTGAAGAACAATTTAAAATGGAGAAAGAGAGACTGAAAGCTGTACCCTCAGGTCAGCATTCTTTATGATGCACATATTATCATAGTGCATTCTGGACATCTTGCTGAAAAGTGGCTACCAAGGCATAATGAAAACAAAGTTGCACAGCAAGCAAGCATCAACAAGATGAAAATCCAGTTATCTAGAAGTCTGAATTTCTGGGGCATCCATCAGACTGCAGAGCTTCCCAGAATGAGTTATACTGTGCTACTTCTTCCCTCAAAAACTGTTGCTTGGCACGTAAATTCATATAAGGAAGAATACATTATGGGGAAGTTGCCTGGGATTCATAAGTGTTGGTGGATTTTGTTTCCTTGACCTTTGACTATAAACTTCTGGTATAAACATATCACCTTTCTATGTATTTGATACCTTAATTGATAAGATCATTTATCCTATTTCCCTGTGAGGCTTCCTAAGTGGTCTGACAGTGCTATAGTCACCACCCAAGGTAAGTAATAATTATTACTGCCAGTCAGAGAAGATTTCAGGATCTCTTATTTCTCAGCCTTAGGCACATTCCTGAGCAAAAAAGCTGTTGGTAGAAACACAGAAGAGCTGGATGATCTTTTTATAGCTCTCTTTTAATGATGTCCCTTTTAAACAAGACTGCTTTCCTAAATCAACCATAAAGTCATTGTGACTGACTGGAAGACATTCAGAGTGCTTAACAATTCTACATTAAGTTCAGTACACAGCCAGCACATGAATAGAGTGCACAGTTCATAACCAAAATACTTAATAAGATCATGAGAAATTTGCTGTGCATGCAGGTACTCTAAGGCCCATTGACAGCAAAATAAATTCAAGCTCTTAGTCAAATCAGAAGTCATTTGTATCCGAATATGTTTTGCATTATTTCGCACCAATGATTTTCCTCATGCAAAGAAAAAAAATGGGTATTCCTAAACCACCTTGAACCTAAATGTTAATTTCCTTTTTCAGTACAAAAGACTGTTTCCCTTTCCACCTATGTTACACTGCCATGGGCAGGACTTATTGTATCATGTGCTAGACAGTACATGGGGTCTTACATACACAACTGAAAAGAAAGCCAAAATGTAATTAAATGTATGTTTTGAAAGGTAACATTTTTTATTTTATAATTTATTTCTCTGCAAAGAAATAGAACACTGTGAAAGTTACAAAACAGGTATAAGACAGCCAGACAAACTGAAAATGTTCAACCTATAAAAATGACTACAGGCAACAGAACTGCTTAGTAGTCTTCTCCAATGATCCAAATAACAAACAGGGACAGTGAGCACATCTGCTACTGCCTCTTTGAAAACATGCCATTTTATGTCAGTATTGTCATTAACCTTCATGAATTCCCCAGCACTAAATCTGAAAATTCATCTCAAAGAATCCCAAAGTTATGAATGCTTGAAAACGTGGAAATCCCTCTTCAATCTCATGAAATTTCATGTTAGAGGCTTACCATTACAAATGGACAGAAATTAAAGATGAACACAACCAGCAACATATGCTATTGCAAACAAAATATGTCACAAGGCATAATTCTGTTCTTAAAAGTATTTACCACAAAAAGAACCCAAACCTCTTCATTTTCTCAGCTTTTCAGTAAGAAGACTCTTTTAGGATACAACTTAGAAAAAAAACAGTAATGGCCTGATCCTGTTCAGATAATTGTTGAGAGCATATATTCTATTCTTGATTATAAAATTACCAACTATAGAGAATGTACATCAATGCTTAGCAGGAGTTAATCGAGCTCACTGATAAAAGCAATTAGCAAACAATCTCAAAACACATTAGTCATATGTTCTTAATTTCAAGGCAGAAATCACCATGTTTCAGTATTTACATCAGCCTCTTTCCCCATTCTGTTGGGGAGCTCTGATTACTTGCTTTACTGGATACCTTGCTTTCATTCCTCAGGAAAGTCTCTAGGGAAGTTATGCCACAGCTGCAGGAATAACATCAAATTGTCAGGTACCAGTAATAAAATACCCTTCATCCCTAATTTATTTCGTCTTTTTTTTTTCCCAGCTGATAATCTAGGGCAGATGTGCTGCAACATGGATCTGCAAAAAGTGGCCTGCCAGTGGAGTTGGGAAAAAACATTTTGTTTTCAGAAGCTGGTAATGTAGGTCAGGGAAAATAACTACTTAGCAATTATGCATCAAAAGTGTCTGTCATATATCCTTCATCTTGCTATCTCTCACCCACTTATTTCATCCTCTATCCAATTCACTGGTGTATAGAGTCCTGTAAAGCACATTTTTCATCTAGACCACTATTAAAAGATTTCTTTCTGTCACCTGTGCAAAAAAGAGTCTGTGACACCTATCATAGTGACAGCAGCATATATATTAACTCCTTAAAAAATGTAAAACTTTAATTTTGTTGAAGTATTAGTCACATAATTATTGCTTTCAAGGTTTAGTTTGTGCTTTTAAGACTCATCCAAAGAACCCTTCTGTTTTCCAATTCTAAACATGAAAATGGCATCACGCAAAATCTTTGACCCAACAGCTTTTTCAATACAACTCAAGAAGCATAACTACTTCCGACTCTTTGAATGTAGGAATAGCTAAATAAGAACATTGCAGAGACCGCACAAAATGCTGAAGGGCTGATCACATTCTATCCAGTGTTCTCTACAGAGTGCCTCTGCTCCTTGTTGTGGAGCAAGTTGTCACCTGTTTTTAGTTCACCCTTCTTCCCCACAGGTTAAGTTGTATGCATGGCAGAGGTTTGCCTTCACCCAATATGTTAAAATAGATGTTTCAAAATATGGGCAAACATTCTTAACAGAAATACAGATTAAAAAAAAAAAAGGGATAAATAAATCGAAACATAAAAAGTTTTCAGTGCCATCATATCTATGTGACTATGTATTAATTTATGATGAAAAAAATGCAAATTCTGAAAAAAAAAATGGGCAAAAATGAAACTAGGGACATCTTGAAATGTATTTACAGCTCAAAAAAAAAAAGTATTGGATTTCAGAAACTGCAATGCTAAATATACAGGTCACATAAACATAATTTGAAATGAGTGTAGGCATTACATTCTCTTTAGAAAAAAAAAAAAATCCACATGACTCCACTACAATTTGTGTTTGATCTCCATCTGCTGAGACTAAGGATGGACAAAACACACAGAGATAAAACAGTGTATGATTCTATCTCCATTAAGATGCATTCATGTACATGGTATTCATCAGGTGTATGGATATGAACAGTACTTCAGAAGTAAACAGGACCACAAAAGCAAACAAATGGAAAAGAATAAGAATAAGAATAATTGATTACATGAAAAAGTCTAGCTAGATGTAAGTTTTTTCACTCAAAGTCTTCATTTTATGTCTGCATTTCTGAAACAATTTTTAGATTGTTCTTTGTTGCTTTCCCTATACATGTGGTATAATCATTGCATCAACTGAATACATGAAACTACTATTACTATTACTACTGAGTTCTAAATATTTTTTATTTAACAGATATGACCCAAGAGAAATTGATTAGTCTTTGTGTATCATGTGATTGCTATTAATAGGCAGAAAAGTAAATAAATAAATAAATCAGCTATAATTTTCAGCCAGTATCCAAATATATCGCTCCTCGTCAATGTTGAATACAGACTACATTGCAGTCACTAACAGCTTCTCTTCAGGAATCATTTCAGCAACATAAATGGTACCCATTTATACATGCCCAAAGTCCACAGAATATAGTTATCCTCAATGACACTGTAGGATGCTGATCTCCAGCTCTGCCAACTGGTGTCCTAGCTTGATATTTACCCCTATGAACCTGTCTGTTGATGAGCAGGCTGTGTCTGACTCTGACCAGTGGACTAACTTCCCAGCTTGACCTTGGACCTACCTCTCCACTACCACCATGCCTAATGCCCTTGGCTGGGGCTGCCCCCAGCTTCTCCATGTCCCCTCTGCTCCTACGGGGAGTCCCCACTGTATCCTGCCCCTCAGGCAGCAGCTGGCCCTCGCTATGCCAAGACACCCCCGTGGCCTTCAGACACCTCCTCCTCATCAGATGAAGAGACTCGGACAGCCCAGCTTGACTGACATCTATGAGAATTGTGCATTGGCCTTGTAGTCACTGTAATGCACATCTTCCCGGTCTCCAACCCAGTAGGGTTGGTTTCTTTCCAACCTGATTGACAGCCAGGGAGATCAGATGGGCCATTTAGCCAAAGACAGAGTCTAGGGCTGACAGCTCTGAAATGGCTACATGTGATGATGCAGCAACTTGGACATGTTTATCAGTAACTCTGAATGCAAGCAGAAAGGGCAGAAATTTCTTAAAGTGATCTAAGAGGAAATTTTAAAGAAATGTTCTAGTTCTGAAATGATACTTCAGTGAAATATATATATAAAGAAAAATCCTGTCTCTATGCATATTTTGAATATGCTGAGTCTGGAAATAAAAATAGCTGTTTGATGCTTTGTGTTCCCATTTGTCCTGCAACAGCATCACAGCTACAAGACTGGACTAGATTTCATTCCTTCTGCGCATCTTCAAGTGTTTTTTTTCTGCACCTAATCACTTACATCTGCTGTCAGGGCATGGCTGGATAACAAAGGGTTTGTTGCACAGCTGTCAATGATGCTCTAATTTGGCTTCTAGTAACAGTGAGGATGAACAAGATGGAAAGGAGTCAGCTTGATCCCTACAGATCCTGCTGGGTCACTAAGGCTAAATGTTGTAGGAGGAAAATTATGTATAGCAGCTTTGATCCAATTAAAAGTTTATTCTCATAGTTAACAATAAACATATGCAGAATTTCACTGCCTTGTAACTTTGTACATTTGACATATCAAAGGGGATATTTTCCTGAGAGGGAAAAAGCACACAGAGGTTATACATTTTCTGTATAATAGGATCTCAAAAGCACTCCTAGAAAACACAAAGCTAAACTGCTGATGAATCTAGAAAACACAAAGTTAAATTGCTGATGAATCTAGTTGCCTTTCTGTTTGAAATTATCTTATATACAAGCTTTACCTTATATATATAAATACCAGCTTTAAATTTTGGCTGCAGTTCCATTTCTTCTATTTAAACAGGACATCAAAGAAGTTCAGCCCTCCAGATAGGTGTACTTTGTGTTGTTTTTCTGAATTCAGCACAGAAACTAGTACATGGTTTCACAATAGCTACCGTAACCCTCATCTGTGTTTTAGGTTTTCAATCTACTTATCTTATTTTAGGAGTCTAAAAATAATAAGGTTGGGGAAAAAGTGGCTATTAAAAACATTTTCCAAATTTTTTATAAACTTTTACTTGCAAGTGATACCTATTTACCATCAATCAAAGCACTTAAAACATCTTTTTTTTCCTCCACTTGAGTTTTTTCCTCAGCAATTACATAAGAAATACAAATATTCCTCAGAATCAACCAGGAGGAAAAGGTGAACACTGCCAAGATGCTGACTATGGTTATACCACCTTGCTGACAACTGTTTTCCCTATGCATTTAGCAGGATATACCAACAGGCCAGGTGACATCAGCAAGAATATTTTAGATTTAATGAAGTAATTGAGACATATCCCAGACTTTATGAGACAATGCTGAAACTGATATACCACAATATAAATAAATCAGTGTCAAAATCTACAAACAAAACTCCTCTCTGTAGGTGCCATATTCTAGCTAGGTATTTTTCCTTTTTTTTTTTTCTTCTGTAATTAGCTAAGAAGACTGTAGAACAACCACCTAGCTGAACGTTTATTTCCCTCCTATATATAACTGGCATAGAATGGGAGTGATGAATGGGATGGAGTAAGATGTAGGAAGATGGCCCAGCATCACCTTATCTGATATTTACTTTGCTAATAGTCCATGTGATGAAATATTTGTTGTAAGTCACAGAAACCTACTCCCTGTGCTATGCCTAGAGAACTCCACTGACTGGGTCTGGAGCTCCACAGTATTGCAGAAATATGGAAAGCTTTGTGCTAGAAGTGAAGGTTAGTCAGCTCTCTTAAATTTGGCTGCCCTGGTTTCAAAGACATCCTGTAGTAGCTGGGACAAAACTGCAGTAATTTAGAGCATCCCCTTCAGTAGCCTGAAATCTGGGATGTCAGTTTTTGCACCCTTTAGACAATTTAGAAATTTTCAGAAATATATCAAAAGTCTTATTTGCTCAGTGAGAATCACTTTCAGAAAAAAATAAAAATAAAAATTAATTAGTGACTAAGAAGCCACTTCAAGGAAATCTATGTGATTCAACAAATATTTAAAATGGTCAGATTAAACCTAGAGAAAAAAAAATCTGCATACTTATATTTTTGTTCTACGAATTATAGTGGGCTACTACTATTAATTTTGAGAAACATTAATCATGAAGAAATATAATCATTAGCAGAACTTGTAAATACTGCATTTGTAGTTATTCAGATCAGAAGCTGACTACTCTTGAAGTTTCTGAGCAATTTACTCTAGTAACAAGGACATTTGTATAATTTCCAAACTGAAAAGAATACAAACAAACAAAATAAAACCCACTGTTTTGCAATATGGAATCTCCACTCTGGTCTCAGTGTTGGAACATTGGTTCAACTCAGCAGCAATGCCAGGATAAATGATGTATGTTCTGAAATACAACATTTCTGCCAGAGAGAGAGAAAAAGAATAGTTGGACATAACGTATTTTTTTGTGAAATAAAAGTGTCAGAGAGAAACTCTACAAGAAACACTGATCAAATCTTTATAACTCACCTGACATGACAGCTTAAATCATTATATTTTTTAAGCTATCCAAACAATGAAGAACTTAATCCTACTTCTTAATTTGTTCTAGGGGCTAACATATGTAAGAGATGTTGAATAAGTTGATTTCACTGGGGCCTTCTATTTGAAAGCAATCATATGGTTACGACCTATAATTTCCTAACAACAGAGGTTGGAAAACAGTTATCTTACCTCGCAATCAGGAAGACCAGTGTATTTAAGTAAAATTGCTGCGAGCTTATTCTGACAAAGTCCTTTGTAGTTTCTCTCATGTCCAGGTGACAATATAAGTTTTAGGAAATTTCTTCTTTTCCCAACGCAAAGAAGGTTACTGTACCTGTTACAAGAATCAATATCATTGGTAGGACTAAAAAGCTGCATAATAAGTCTAGAGTTTTATCAGCTCTGCTGACTCTCTTGCCTTTACTTCTGTCTTCTCCTGCCTACATCCAGACCCAAAATAACTGACCGTTCATAGTAGCTGGTTGGAAGTCATTTATGAGAGTGGAAGAGGAAAATAGCTGTGAATGAAACACTTCAAAATATTTGTTATGTTTCTACTTCAAGCAAATTCAAGAGTATGTTTCAACTTTATTCTTAATTCTGTTCACAACCAATTTAGTACTAAGGTTATTATTAGAATCAATAAATAATTACCAGTACTAGAACTTTACCAGTACTCGCCTTACTTTAAGAAAACTCCTAGGTGTCTTTCCCTAAAAGATATTGTTCTCAATCATGGAGATTTAGGAGTATACAGAGCCAGTTTCTTCACTTCTGTAAGTTTTTCCCCCACTGTCTACTTTCTTTTCAGTTCCATCTGTGGTTCTACAGCAGCATATGCCAGAAAGATAAACCTTTAATGGATCCACTGGTTTTAATAGGATCTTTTGCTCTAGTTCAGTTCATGATTCTTCATGCTTAACATTTTGCTGGGCACACTGAGAAAAATTCTTTATGCATAAATGACATCACAGAAAATGAGTATATTTTAATGCAAATTATCGTGTGTATTTAAGGAAATGCTCATCTATAGGCATAGTTTGTTTCAACAGTAACATTTCTCTGATTTCTGCTAATTTTTATTATAGTAACCTTTAAAATTACAGGCAAATAATATTTTTTACAGCTTAATTAAATGTAGTTTAGTAACTTTAGTGTATGCTCTCAATAAATGATATCTCAAGTTCATATCCTAAGCTTTGATTTAACCTTTGATGTGAGTGGAGGATTACTAAAATTGGAAAATTTTGCTGTGTTCCCACAGAAGGAGGAACTGGCAATCTGTGAAAAGAGCCTTCCTCCGGATTAACTACATGAATCTGCCATTAGGATGAAGAATCCTACGTAGCAACTTATTTGTAGAGCCATTTGGCATACCGCCACTGACAAAGGGAGATGCATTTTTGATAGGCATGAGTAAAATTTTTAATTCAATGAAAAGATAACTTTTATATATATCAGTGGTTTGGGCTGCTATCGTGTTTTAAAAAAAACACTCCATCTACTCCGTTTTACCAATAAAATGGATAGATTAACGTCTTTTGCAGCACAAGGCTGTATAAACCCATATCCTTTTTAATGCTTTGTTTTTAATGTTTATCTCTTCTTCTTTTTCTAGTTACAGTATAACAGTAATGAGAGACTGCTGCATATATTAGAATGGCAAATGGCTTTAGTATGTTCTTTTAAGTGCCCTGTTTCTTAAGTCTGTTACATAAAGCCTTTTTTCCCCCTTTTCTGAAGATCAAAAAGAAATTCATGTTATACCACATCAAAGGAGACTGGTGAAGGAATGAAGTGTACTTGGATTTCTTCCCCCTAATTGCAAAGTATACAAGCTGCGATCTTATTAAATAATTCATGTCCAAGACAGTGATAATCACAATGTGAAATGACCTGATACCTATTATTCATAGTCCTGATTACATCTTGGTGAGCATTGTTTGCTTATTGAATTATTTATTTATTTATTTATTGAGGGAAATCTTTAATGTAATCTGCGTTTGTCTTTCTGTGACAACATTTTCCCTGTTTCAGCTGTCAGAGACTTTTGAGGTCTCAGTCCATGTACTTATGAATCCTATGCAAGTTCTTTATTCACATTAGAAAACAATACTGAAGTGCTCTGGACAATTTTGGAACACTTCAACACCAGAGCAGAAAGTAAAGACTAAATTTAATCAAAAAATACAAACAGTAGAAATGACAGTAGAGACTGTCTTCTTAGACAGACTGGACTGGATGGCTTCCATTCTTCCATCTGTATCCCTTCATTGTAGCACCTGGACAGAAGAGCTGTAGACCAGATCCTTTTAGTGTGGTCTTGTAGACAGAATGGCCACTATCCTTAATAAGGATAAAAAAATCTATGCATCTCTGCTCTTGAAAGAATTATCTGATGAAAATGATCCTTCTTTGCATGCAGGTATTTGCTCTTCCTTACAAATGTTAGCTGAAGTGTGAAAAAAATAAACAGAAAGCTGCCCACATGATGCATTTGTGTGCTACTAAAATGCAGCTACTGGAGACTGCTTTTACTATTGCAAATATTGGAAATCATACATATACACATAGCTTTTAATCCAATATTTGTTTGTAACTGTAAAACATCCCCAAACTCTTAGAGTAAGTCATAGTTTGTAAAGCATGACTCCAAAGTAATAAAAGAGAAGAAATATATAAATGTAAATTTAATTAAAATAAGCTCTCCTATCCTCAGATTTATGGGGATGGAGGGAGAAGGTGTTTTTGCACTGCTACATAAATTTGAAAAGATGACTGTCATAGATAAGTTCACCTGACAATAAAATGTAGAGGCAAAGCTTTCACAGTGTGTTTGTATACATATGTATTAAATGTAAAGCAAAATCTGGAAAGAATAATCACCCATGGTCTCTTCATTGTGGTGTTAACAGAAGCAGAACAAGTTGGCAACCAAACCTTTCCCACCCCTTGTATAAGCACATTTTTAGACTGACTGCAGTGACAGGAGGTGCTCTGCAGCCTCTCCTTCCTTACTGCATTCACGCTAAGCTCCCACCAACGCCCTGTGCATTTAAATGACACAACTGCGGGTCTTGCTCACTCCTGACTGAACACTCAACATAATTTCCTTTGCCTTTTCAGCAGTCACTGCACTGGCAGCATAAAAGAAAATCAGGAATTTGAAAGACCGTTTTGTTTTTTCATCCAGATCGTTGCTGTTTATTCAGCATAGTCAATGTTCTGTAGTTCATGTGGATGGATAAACAGGAATGGCCCACAGCAATGCATAAGAGCTACAAATAGGATCAAGATATATTTTTATGATTTCTGGGCTCATATCATTGTCACAGTGCAGATTTGAGAGGTTGTTTTATCTGCTCAACACTCTGTGTTTTGGACATTGATTTTTACATTGAAGCATTTAGAAATGCAATTTAACCAACCTTTGGGCATTTATCATTGACAATCATTTGTGCAAGAGGTGACATTGATCTGTTAATTGAACAATCATTGCCCCATCTTTATCATTTGTGTCCTGCTATTATTGCTTTACTCTGTGACCTGAAATCCTGTTTTGGAGATCTCACAATCTTAAAAGATCATTAAAAAACAAAACAAACAAACAAACAAAAACAACAAACAACAACACAAACACCACAAACAAAACAGCATTAAAAACTAAAAGCTGCAGAAACACATGAATACTGTTCAACAGAAGCTTTATATATTATATAAACAGACCTAGAAACACAGCAAAACCCATTTCTTTAATTATGAAATCCCTGCTGTACAAAGGGTCAGCAAAAGGACAGCGATGATGATGAGACCTGCCTTCCTGACCTTCTCTATGCGGGTGAGTTTCACTTCAGGGCCATTGCAATAATGTTCTGTACACCTGCACTGCACCTTTCAATCTTAGAGACTCTTGGTTTTTCCTGCAGAAGAGTACGCTGACACCAAGACTTAAAAACGACAACCAGGTCTAGCTTTACACTGATAATACCAACCTATATGTTTTGTTATTTTCCTTATAGTTCTGAAAGGTTTTTATCTCCACACTGTTTGTCTGGATTGTGGACAAGGGATTATCTGACCTTTTAATTTCACTCCTTTCCTCTTGCTCTTCCTGCCTCTCCAATGAACATTTTCATATAATTTCTCCCTTGAAAGGAGAGGGAAAGGTTATGTCTGTTTGTGATCATTTACCTGCAAACTGGAAGAATGCTATCAACCTCTGACACATCACTTCATCCCTATCCAAGTAATCAGCAACTGGTTTTGACTGTTACCTGAAGCTGATGGAAAGCTTTCTCATTCCTGAGGCACTCTCAAAATCTTCTGAACTGAGAAGGGCAATCTAATCCATAATTCATGTCAGTGAACTCTCCTGTGAACTTCGAGATTCCCTGATTTCTAAACTGCAATCCAGTACAGGTAGAACTAGAGGACTGAAATACTCTCATGCTGTTCCCTTCCCCTCCCTCCTGCTGCCATTTTCTTCAGCTGCTTAAAATATTCAAATGTGAAGAGAGAGTTGGTATTAGAAGGTAGAGTCATACTGAATTCAATTCAGACAAATCAAAAAGAAATATCTGCATATATGCACACTTTGAACCAGGTTCTTAGGTAGGATGAAAATTAACTTAGTTCCATAAAAATATACTGGTATATACAGGATAGGTTATACATGATGACAACTTGTCTCGCAATCTTTATTCTCTATCTGTACAGGTACATCAACCTTTTCAGTAGGTGAAGAATGTCAAAACTGACATGATCATCAACAGGGTCCATTCATGTTTTTTAATCAAATATTGCAAGAGTCAGCAGATAGTATCAGAAAGTAGAATCTTGCAAAAATCTTACTGATTGTATGACATTTTGTATGACAAAATGCAGATGCAGACTGCTATTTTTTGGAGCAGAGAGGATTATTAAAGAAGTAGCTAGTAAAGGTGAGGCAGTATGAACAACAGGACTTTCCCTCTGTACTTGATCTTCACCTGGAGCTAATGCAAGGAAAGCGGTAGATGTGTGTCAATTGATCATTGCCACTACAGTGAAAATCCAGAGGCTTATAACTGCTTGTGTGCCATACAGCGTATGTGTTCTAGAATAGGGAGATATAAAATGATGGTACTTCACCCGTTTGTCTTCTCTTGAGGTGTTTCTAAGGCCTCAAATACCTGTTCCAGCTTGTATCAGAACAGATTTGAGGTATCAGTAAAAGGAAATATTAAAAATCAATAGGAAAGCCCCTTTTGGACTTAGCCAAACAAAGTTTTGTCAGTGAACAGAATTTACTACTTGTTTTCAAAGATAGTATGAAATATCTTTCTTTGCAGTCATCCAGCTTGCAGTGTTGTAACTGGGAAATTGTCCCCCGGCATCAGTACTGATAATGGGAAATACACACTCCTCTGTCTTTGTGTGTCTTTGTAGAGCCATCTCTTTTTCATTAGTGTTACAGCTGAAGGCTGAGCTCCCTCAGTGAAGTGCTTCAAGTTAGGCAATGTAAATATACATTTCTTTACATGCTAGCAAGATAACTCAGATTTTAAAGAAACTATACATTAGCCAATCTAAGAGTCAAATTGATTTTAATGAGACTGGATTAGGCCCAAGATGCAATCATTTTGGAAAAAAAGAAGTTTACAAAGTAATTTATATTTTTTGAAAAACAATATAAAAACCAACAGAAAAAAAAAAAAAGATTATCAAATTCAGAAAACCTCTTTATTAAAATTGAGCAAATGGAGCTCATGAAAAGAGAAAAAGCCTGAATCTGTCAAATACACTGATAAAAGAAAATGGCCACTAATCTTATATAGTATATATATTTACTTATATTGATTGTATATATATATATATTACATTACTTATATATGCATATGTACTACTTCTATATGTATACAGTTAGACTGCTGGCCAGGTTCCAGATATGCTTTGCTCTGCACAGCCATCCAGGAGCAGTAAGACCACCAATTTATTTCATGCTAACTGTTAAAGGCAATCAGAAATGCTAGTAATTTTTAAGAAGGCTTCATTACTTATGAGTCATCTTGTGACTCCCTCTTTTAATAAAAATCTATCCTTTCCACAAAATCAACCAGACATTTTTCTGATATGTTCTGCTTTTTGGCATGTACTGTTGAACTGCATATCAAGTAGGCATTTCATTACATGCAGAGATAGGGATTTTGATGGTGATTTAGAATAAGTCAGTAAATTCATTCACTCTTCATCCCTTGTAAAACCCAGAAGCAAAGATAGGTTATTCCTTTGATAAATACAGTTCATTTCAGTTACTTACACACAGCTCCTCTGAAAGAAAATTGTAGATTTATTTGTTTTCCAAAACTTAAATAAAGACATCTTATATTCAGAACTAAAGTCTCAGACATCCCTGTTTACCTTCTAAAATACAAATGAATTGAATGCATATACTGCCACATGTACTGATTTACGCTGTACATGTCAAAATGCCCCCATGTCAACACAGAGAGAATTAAACCCACAGATTCCTATTAGTGCTAGTAATCTTTCCATTATGACTTTGGAAATGAAAACCTTGAGTTGTTCCTTCAGGAAACTCAGCTTAGGATCTGTGAACAAACTCTACAAACTACTCAGCTAACTGGTATCTAACTAAGAGAGAAGTTACTACAAAAGCTTCAGTTCTCTTTATTGCAGGGGAAAGTGGGAAATTCAGTCTTCCCCAGAAGACTGCAAAAATGAGTCACTCCAGATGGAGGATATTACATTCCTAATTAAAGAGCACATACAGTACTTCATGTTTTTAGTGCTCTTAAACAATCTCACTGGCCATAAACATTATGCTAATGTGCCTGTTGCGGGGAGAACCACTTCTGACAGAGACAGTATGTGTTTGGGTGAATAGCAACAGCACCACTCTATGAAGCTTTCTTTTTCAGAGATAGCTCTCCTTATTTCCAGAGAAATCCAAAGCATCTGCCAAGAGGCTGCAAGATATGAATTATGATGTAAAGCAATAACATACACATTAAGTTCATTCACCTATTTTAAAGTGAACTTAAAAGTAACTAGGACTGTGAAGTATGCACTTCATTTTACTTCATTGCTTAAAAGCAGAACTGGGTAATGTTTAGAAAATTCCAAGAAGAATGTCATATCTTTTATTAGAATTGATATTATGTATGCATACAAATAAAAGGGCACCATGAAGCATGTGTAGAAGTTGCTGGTTCAAACAAATCAAGAACAGGTTCAAACAGGACCCATAGGTAAAGATACTGTGGTAAATTCTTTGTTAGGCTATGTGGGTATTGTATCAGTGAAATAAATGGATTTATTTCAGTGCAGTCAGGTGGAAAATTTTGCCAGACACCTATGTTATCAAGGAGAGGATCTATATTGCTTATTATGTTCCATAATCCTAGGATAATCCAGGACTGTAATTTGCTGGCTGTTTGATACACAATTTGGAAAAAAAAAAAAAAAAAAGCCATTTAAGCAGAAAGTAGGACATTCTAAAACAAGAACCAATTGTTAAATGAAGACCTGAGATCTGTCTTGGAAAATGAACGACTGTTCATTTTCATTTTCGTAATTTCCTATATGTTCTCTCAAGGCATTTTCTTAATATGTGGGGTATAGATTTGAGACTTATCACAAAGGAGTTAATCAAAACCTAGTTCTACACCTTCTGGGCAAGGATCTTACACCTTATGTTGTAATACAAGAGCCATCACCACCACCATCAGTGATTAAGCCAAATACACTTCCTCTAGATATGTGACCAAGGAGTCAAATCATTTTCCTGTGTTATTTGGAAAAAGAACGTTAAAATTTGGGGCACATGTAATCTAAGTTTGATTTTGCTCCATCTTTTCTATTGAGAATGTTCCAACATAATTAAATACATCTGAATTATAGCAGGCACTTGCATGACATTCACCGATGAGTATCCTGATAACTAAGTTGAGTTATAAAGTCAATCCCCATTTCTCCTCTCGTACCCAACTGTTATTTAATATATGAAAACTGGAATAATTGCAAAAAGTTAAAACAAGAAACATTTGGCTTTCTATAGCCAACTGATTAGAGCATGATGCTAGGAGGCCATGACAAACTTTAGGACCAGAAAATTCTCTCTTTAAAATGGATTTCCACTGAATTATGTACTACTGTGAATTTTATTTTCTTATTAGACACCACATCTCAGCTGAAATTAGGCATTCATGTAATTTCTTTTATATGCACAATGATAAGCATCATCGGTAACAATAAGCTTGATTGGTTTGTTCAACCAAATTTATTACCCTGCATGATAACTGTCCTTTCTTGCCTAATTTCAGTCATAGTCTTCAGCTTTTGTGAAACGGTAACACGTATCTGATTTAAAGCCAAATTTTGTGAGCAACTCATATTTAGCCTCACCTATCATACTGATGAATTCTCCAGCAGAAAAGTCTTGCATATCTTGTATGTAGGTAGAATTGGTTCTTTGTATTCTATTGTAATCTAGTGTTCTGCCGTAATCAAGGACTTTAAGTCACTACTTAACCTGAAGAATTGCTACCAATGGAAACAGAATCTATGTGACTCAGAATTTAAGCATGCTACCAATCATTACGTTGCTTTAATTATGGTTAAATAGATTTTTAATGAAATAAATGAGTTCATTGCCATAAATGGACAAAATGGAGGAAGAATGCACTGCTGTTGGAAACATTATAGTTTAAGGATGGTAAAATATTATGGGATAAGTGCTAAGGTAGTGTTTTCATCTTTCAATCATTTTGAACAGCTTATTTAGGAAAATATCTCTGTTTTGAATGCAAGAAGTGGCAGCATTGCTTGTATGCTGCAGCACCTTGCAAAGGCCCAGGCCTACCCCAGTCTCCCTGTGCCACTATGGCACTGGGCCAGACCTGGGTGCAGGGGCCTCTTGATGCTGCTTGTGGGATCAGTGTCTTCCTTGCATGGGACAGATTTTGTACTAGGCACTCCTTGGTGGCCTCCTCAGAGGGGTCTGTAGCCCTCAGGCATGTTCCAGTTTGTCACCCTTTTGGGGCCTCTTTGACCTGAAGCTCTCCCACCCAGGTGTGTCAGGGCTTCTGGGCCTGGTAAATTTGCAGGCCCCACACTGACCCTTGACTTCTGTTTCATTACCTTATATTCATGTTTAAACTTTAACTATTCATTCCATTGGCTCTTATTAAAGAATGCTTTATCTATTTTATACCAATGCTTTTATGGAGAAGTATATTTACTTCATAACTGTATTTATATGTATAAATATGTACATATACTGGAATGTATAAATATAAAACACTGTATCAATGTCTAAATCATATATTTACAAATATTCATATGCATATATAATTTATATATATATATGTAGTGTGTACAAATTAAATGTACATATAAGTATTTTTGTATCTGAGCACATGCTGGGCCAAAGGCAGCAGGCATTCAGGCACAGGGGTGCCTGAGAACACCTGGCTATGGTGGCA
This sequence comes from Cygnus atratus, assembly GCF_013377495.2. Lineage (NCBI taxonomy): Eukaryota > Metazoa > Chordata > Aves > Anseriformes > Anatidae > Cygnus > Cygnus atratus. The sequence continues at coordinate 30,392,694 of NC_066365.1, read as the reverse complement.
TCAAAAAACAGCCATTGGCCAATTGCAGACCAGTACAAAAACACAGGGGCTGACATATAACAAAATGTCATTCCTTGCCATAAATAGTGGCACCTTGCACCCTATCACTTATTACCTTGTGTATCAATTGTCTCTATCCTACTTTGGTGCTGTGAGCATATGGAAATGTCTAGCAGGTGAGAAAAAAAAAAAAAAAAGGAGTGAAAAGTGGCTGTCTTAAAAGTATAGAAAGGTAATATACCATGTATCATTTGAATAAATGACAGGTGGTAATCCTGTTTATTTAGAGCAGCTATTTCTGTATAATTACTGCTATATAAAGTAGGTTAATTGCTGCCATAACTTCAGAAGTCATTGGAAAACTGTTGTCAGAATCTTTCAAAAAAGAATGAATTAAAAAGTAATTATCTATGCATTGAGTAATTTCCAAGATATTTCTATCACTACCATTTACTGCAATAATTACACAATACTTCTTCTAATGTATAGATATTTGAAAGTTTGGTCTCTTGTAATAAACTCAGACAAATTTCAACTCATCTTTGACTGCTGTGTGTCTTAAACATGTGCTTTCTGAGTCTTTCAGCAAAAACAGTAGAGCTATTCATGTGAAGGGAACCAGGGATAAAACTTAAGGAAACATGATTTTGTTCATTACCAAAACTTCAGTCGGTCTTCTTTTTGACATGATTTTGATGGAAGGAAATTTTCCATTTTGGTGAAAGAAAGAAAGAGAAAAGAGAGAAAGAGAGAAAGAGAGAAAGAGAGAGAGAGAGAAAGAGAGAGAGAGAGAAAGAGAGAGAGAAAGAAAGAAAGAAAGAAAGAAAGAATAGAAAGCAGCAATTCAAAAGATGGGTTCATGCAAACTTCGTCTGGGGAGCTGGATCCTACCTTTGCTTCTGTCACAAGATTTCTGCATAACATCAGTTTGGCAAATTATTTTTGGAAAAGTAAGACATACAAGGTAGTTGACATACAAGGTTTAACCCAGATGACCCCCGGTACAAAAAAGACAGGGAACTCCTGGAAGGAGTCCAGCAGAGGGCCACAAACATGATACGGGGCCTGGAGCATCTTCCCTATGAGGAAAGGCTGCAAGACCTGGGTCTGTTCAGTCTGGAGAAGAGAAGACTGAGAGGGCATCTTATCAATGTGTATAAATACTTGAGGTGTGGGACACAGAGGGATTTGGCCAACCTCTCCTCAGTGGTTTGTAGTGATAGGACAAGGGGCAACAGCCACAAGATAGAGCACAGGAAGTTCCACACCAGCATGCGAAAGAACTTCTTCACGGTGAGGGTGACAGAGCACTGGAACAGGCTGCCTAGGGAGGTTGTGGAGTCTCCCTCTCTGGAGATATTCAAGGCACGTCTGGATACCTACCTGGGCAGCCCACTCTAAGGAACCTGCTTTGGCAGGGGGGTTGGACCCGATGATCTTTCGAGATCCCTTCCAACCCCTTCGATTCTGTGATTCTGTGATTCTGTGACTACTAGGAGGAAAATTATCCTAGCTGAAACCAGGAAAGTAGTGCTGTAAGGCTCAACAAGATTGAAACATGTATGTTTTCAAGAATTGTTTTTACATATGTTCATAAGCCTCACTGTGACCCAATTCCATGCAGCCACCTTTTGCTTATATGTCCCCCCTGCAAAACCTCCTTTTACCATTGCAGCAAGCAACGCTGGGATCCCTTGAAAAATTTACATGACATCACATATGGTGGGAAAGGAAGACATCTAAGTAATCAGACCAGGCATAAAGTATCATTGTTAGTCCTATCTTCTGGTCTTAAAACTTTTAAAGCATGAGCTGCATCTGAAACTTTTTCTCTGAGAATTCATAGTTGCCTATACAGGTCAGCCCCTAGGATTCTCCAGCAGGTTAGCAGATAGTTAGATCTGGCTTTGAGACAAGCTTCAGTCAGCTTCTGCTGTACACATACAGATGCAGTTTCTATGCCTTAGTACCTGCATCTGTTTAATGGAATTAATAGAATCCTTGTCCTCGTTCAAAAGGTGCCATGGTGAATTAACTGCTTTCTTGTGTGAAGCACTCCAGTACTGCGGTAATAAAGAAGAACACCTGAATAAACTTCAATTCTCCCTTCAGAGAGTATTTGAACAATGTGCAGTCAACAAGATGTGGCACTGCACAGTGTACAACATGAACAAAATATCAAATTAAGTTTGTAAAGGCAACATTTAAGCTGACATTGTCTGCATTGTGAATTCCTGTCTGTGCAACCTTAATGTTGTTTTAATATAGTTTGTCAAGATAATGCTTTTATTAAAAAATACTAAGTACCCAACCATATAAAAACATTTCATTATTTTGTTAATGTCAAAGTCAAAAGAAATACTGAGATTTCTGATGCAGATAGCTATTTTTTATTATTTTTGTTTAAGTGGACTATACACCGCTCTCTTGAGTATCTTAAACTATAGAAGAAACTCCACTCTCCTACAAAAGTCTTTGTGGAATCATCTGTGAATGTATTTTGGAAGGAAAAAGAATTACTAATATCACCTTCAGATTTTAGGAATATGCTCTTGTCTTCTATTTTACAGAGGAATTAGAACTTATTAATTTACATGACTACCCTTAAGATGTTTTCTTTATGGATGTTTATTTGTGAGAAGGTTCTCAAATGGTTTATACTGATGTTATATTCACTAATAATAAAATGAAATATGACTTGAAACATTCTAGAAAATTTATTTTTAGGGTGCTTTTGATATACTGTCTTCTTTTAGAAAGAAAATGTGATCTGTATGTATACAAGCTTTTGCATTAGGCAAACAAATATGGAATCTAGAATCTAATTTGTGAACCTAATACTGTGTGATTGATTTCGATGAGAACAAGATTTAGAATATTTACATATAGCTGTAACATAAAATTTTACTTGTAGTCCTGTCTCAATGTAACTATTAATGCAAAGATCACACATGATAAAAAAGAAGGTATGAAACAGCTTTTGCATTTCTTGCAGTAGCATTAAGATATAGCAAAAGTAATAACTTCCAAGAATCCTGGCTGGTTCATCAACAGCTGCACTTAATTTACCCTTCTTCTAATTAGCAGTGCTTAAGAACCTATCAACTGACATTTCTAATCGACAGCATACTCTGTGATTATAAACTGATTAAACTCCATGATCTCTTAATCCCTTATAAATACTTCTGTCACCTTTTCAACAGAAATTAGTCAGAATCATTTCCTATGCATGTATGTTGTGCTGTTTTATTCAGCTAAATGTCAATTCCTAAACTGAACTGCAATAGCCCATTTATTATTATTATCTAGTCACTATGGCAGATATTTCTGTTTATGTTTCTATATTTAATAAAGCAGTAAGTCTGAGTGAAGATGGATTAAAAAGAGCAAATAGCAATGTCTTTCTGTAAGAAAACACTTCCTGAAGTACTGTCCCACAGAAATAGTACTACTAGGATTACAGTTGCATATTCACTCAAGCTCAGATACGCTAATACAAGTGAAAGCAGCTGTAAACATCTCTCTTAAAACAGCCAAGATGGAGCCTTTTTCAGACAGCTCTTTGAATACCAGACTCTTTTGGTTAGTTTGTTAGTTGGTTAGTTTTTCTGTTACTCAGAGAGTATTACATCTAATCCCTTTAACCACCTTTTACAGCAAGTATCATAGAACCACAAAACCTCAACCACAGGTTGAGGTTGGAAAAGACCTCTGAAAATTGTCCAGTTCAACAGGGTCAGCTACAGCAGGCTGTATATATATAAAGCAGGCTGTATATATATATAAACAAAAAAAAACAACAACAAAAAAAAAAGGAAAAAAAGTGTCTGCGTTTATATGGTACAATGCAACTTTTATACTCTTGTGGTAATTTGATGCAAACTGATTTAGTACATAGCTAGTATGTAGCTTATATTAATAAGTACGAATCTCCCGTATCCTCAATTCATGGTATTCAAGCATTTAAGTCAAGGAGACACATTCAAAAAGAAATGCTCTTTTCTGAACCCAGTTTTTGGAATTTCATTTTCATAATGCAAATCTGAGAATAATCAGACTGAAGGTCATGTTATGAATATAACTACGGTCACTATAAATAAGTTATGAAAAACACTGATTTGAAGCAAAAGATGCTCAATTCTGATTTAATTTTTAAATTTCCTATAGGCCATATTCTATAAAATTAATCTTTCATCTCTCAGATATAATTCACAAAAATTACTTTGTAAAAATAATAATTTTAAAAACATTTTTTTCTTTTCCCTCTCTGCTGCCATTTTTTTTCTTTATATATGTGTGCTTTCCCATGATAAGTAAAGGGTTCTGATTAAGGAAACGTAATGGCGATATTCAAGGCACGTCTGGACACCTACTTGGGCAGCCTGCTCTAAGGAGCCTGCTTTGGCAGGGGGGTTGGACCCGATGATCTTTTGAGGTCCCTTCCAACCCCTTCGATTCTGTGATTCTGTGATAATCCAATCAGGAAACATAAACAGTACTTGTTTACTCAAGACCAAATACAACTTGCAAAACACTTCAAATAACAAATGATTATAGTGAACTTTCAGACAGTACATGGGTAAAGTTATTTATAACTATGGTAAAATCTTAAGAAATTGCAATCTATATGGCAAATGCTATTGCAGAAGGGAAGACAGAATACACAGAAAATTCACAATATCTTTTACTAAATTTTGAATTTGCCTGCACTGCATCAACTTTCCTTTGTACAAAACTGCTATCAAATAGAGGTCACAGATATTACATTGTAAAGGAGTGCTCTTTGCCAAGAGAGGTTGTGGATGCCCCATCCCTGGAGCTGTTCAAGGTCAGGTTGGATGGGACACTAGCCAACCTGATCTAGTGGCAACCTGATCTATGGCAGCGGGTTTGGAACTAGGTGATCTTTAGGTCCCTTCCAACACAAGCAATTCTATGATTCTGTGATTGAAATATTTCTAGAGTGGAAAAATACAGAATAACTGGAACAAGAATTTTCAAATTCTACCACCCTCTATTTTCTTCTACCTACCCACCAAAGAGTCCATCCAGACTGAGGTGAAAGAATACTGTATGCTACTTGTTTGGTTGTTGGTTTGGTATAAAAAAAACACCTTCCCTCTACCCCCACCCAAGTCAGTTCTGCAATCATAAAGTAAAATATTTTACTTTATGTACTAAGTATTGGGTTTGTTTGTTTGTTTTCTTTTTAATTAGGGCTGTCTTTTGCAACAACTCAGTCAACAATATCACAGTAGGAATATACAAGATATCACGGTTCTTGTGGGAAAACTGGTTTTCTTACTTGAAACATATCAGCAGAAATGCTTCATAAGTTTATCAAGACTGTACTCTTACAGTATAGTTTTAAAAAGGCTACACACACTACAAATACAGTTTAGTTTATAATATACAAAAGTCACAAATTTGGTATCATTATAACTTCAGTGCACATATGATGACCCCCAGTACTATAGTATCTAATAAACACCAGAGTTAGGTTCATGGGTAAGGAGTATGGATGGAGAATGAAGAGTTGTAAGTAGAGTCCACGAAGACTAGTCTTGGTGAAACCAGAAGCAGAAGTTGATGCATCAGACTGCTCGTAGACTGGAACATAAATATCCTGGGCAGAGTCTGACTTTGTATTGTGCATAAAATACAAATATCGCCATTTTTTTGCCCATAGTTTTCATTAAAACAGAGATTGAGTGCAAAGTATAGACAAAAATTGAGGTCCATAGCCTTGGATGCAGTCAGTGCATTGGAGTTCCCAGGTTCTGTCCATATTCCCCCCTGCATAGATCCGAGGGGCAATGGCTATGTCCTGGTCTATTTTTCTTTGATTACTCTGAGTCACACTGAATATTGGACATTGTTTCCCATTTTCAAAGTCATCTACAGTCATCTGAATTACTCCTGTTTCTTGCCTGAATACACTAGGACAAGAGATTGTCCTAGTGAAGAGGTGTCTAGTGTCCTAGTCTCTTGTCCTTAGACAAGAGATCACTTGGACAGTAGCAGAATTTGATCCAGGCAACTTCAATTTACACACTGAATATACTTCAGTTTGCAAGCAAAGCACAATTCTGTGGTCCCTGAGTCATGAGAAAATGAAGAAAGTTAGGTAAGAAGCAGCAGATCTGGGAAGCAAAATTTTGTTTCTGTGGAAAGAAATGGTGAACATAAATTGGAAAAAAATGTAGAATGTGTTGACTGAATGGATTGGTACAAATCTTGAGTTTCCCTATTTAGTATCATTCCACTGTGGAAAGCTTTGTATTATATGCTTTACTGAATGTAGCAAAAGGCCTAGCCTTTAAAAGGTGAACTGGAATTGTAAAGGAACATTGATTTTAAAATCATAATGCTGAACCAAATGTGGTGATCTAGGGACAGCGTGAAAGGAGGGCTCTATCTTAGCAAGCCTTTACTTTTTCAGGATTCTCTGAAGAAGTATTAAAAAAAAAAAGCATAAAATAAATAAATAAAATAAAATAAAATAAGTAAATAAAAATCTGTTCTTGTATTTCAATTCCTTTTGGAATCCCAGAACAGATCACAGGGGACATCTTATGCCAGCTTTCTGCCAGTCACTTGTCACAGCAGTAAACTCTCATTGGTTTCTGAATAAAACATGTGCCCATTCTGGAGTTCTCGAACTCTCCACATTATGTCAAGTGCTTGAAATTTAATAGAGAATGTTAACTACATTCTGCTTGCTTGCCAGAGCTTAAGCTAGTTACATTTTTTTTAATCCATTTTTGATGAAATAATTATTTATTTGTTTTTATATTTCTATTACAGCTAAAGGCACCCTTTAGAAATTCCCATCTCTGAAAGACAGCATTGTTGAAAGCCTATATGTGGTCAAGGAAAATAGGGTTGTGCCATAGCCTTGTGCCATAGCAGAGGATAAATAAGACCCAAGCCTGGATGGAAACAAGAATCAGACAGATGGGGAAGGGAGAAATGGAGACAGCAACAAAAAAAAATCTCAGTTTTTTTGTGTTCATAGAGACTAGGTGCAGCAGCCAAATATTTTACAGTTACTATAATTTTACGTTATTTTGCAATAAGTTTTATAGTTCCTAGCTCAACTATAAAACAAGAGCAAGATTTGTTTATTGGGAGCAATTCTAACTGCAAAGCAGAATGTCTGTCATGATCTCTTGACGTTCAGCAGGACCTCATAAATTCTATTCTAACAGAGCTGAATAATAGGCCAATTAAGGTCATTACCCTTTAAATGCAGAAAAAGTTTAGCAGACTTTAAAACCCCTACCATCACTTTCTCTACTTCATTCTTCACATCTGACTCCTGATGCACAGGACAGAACCTGGATTTGTTAAGCATCTTTAAGTGTCCTATTGCTACAACCTCAAGAGTGAGATCCCAAAACTTCAAGCCCTGCTAGTACCCTATATCATTTTTTTCTGGTGGGTTTTCAGCCCAGATGACTCCTCTGATTACAATTGCATAAATGTCTCACAAATAGAGGTTCAATATCTACAGATGTACGGATGTCTCAACAGCTTGTTCTAGGTGACACTCAAAAAATTCTGATGGCCAAAAGTTAATTCCAGAATTCCCAGCACCTACACCTGCAACTTCATTCCCACCCTACATTGAAATTGGTACTGTCATCTTGGCTTATTAGTATTTATTTTGATTTTCACTACATCTTCTAGAAGTTAGAAGTGCATTCTTAAGTCTAGAAATTCACATCTTAAATTCATGCATTCCACATGAATACTCTCAATCAAAGTGAAAATATTCCTAGAAACAATCAGTACTACACATCAGTTTAACTTCCATTTTAAACTCCTTTGTCTATTTTTGAAATACAGGCAAATTTACAAGAGGAAAAAAAATAATAATAATTAAAAAAAAGCCCTTTTCAACAGGAGCTCCAAGTTACTGGACATTACTAATGGAATTGTGGAAGCAATGGAGTCATCTGACATACATCCCACTGAGTCAAAGCAAAGGACAAACTAGATTTACAGTGTATGATTTATTCTTATAGACTTCTGAGGTTTTTAAAGTCTTGGGACAGCAAACACCTTATAAGGTTTTATGAAACTGGGTGTAGTTTGGGTTGGTTTATTGGATTTATTTGAAGGAGGGAATGCAGGTAGAATGGGACAGAGTGAAGGGGTACCTGACTCAATGGTGTCAGTGGTAGAATACAGGGGACAGAAGCTGAGAAGGTCTCTTGGAGGAAAGTCAGTGAAAGTGGAGCTCATACACGCTGACAACACTGTTCTTCATGCCAGCAAGCTGGTACCTTGGGTAAAGGAAAAATCTAACCAACAGACTTTCTCACTGTCTCAGAACAACACAATACAACCTTATTAAAAAATCAAGCAGTAAAGAGGATGAAATGTTAATTAAGGACATGAAATTCAAAAGTTGGATTTGAATTAAGTTTAGTTTGTATGTTTTTCCCTGAAAAGATAAACAAATATATACAGTCATGTAAACAGAGAAAAATGGTTAGGGAATTAACTTTAAAGATGAATTAATGTTTTCTTCCTGCAAGATGGAATGCCATTGTCTACATTGCTGTCATTCTTTAAAGTTTCTTTTGTCCCAAGACTGGCACAAGCATACTTAGAATTCTCCAGGCTGTCCTCAAATCCTCATTCATATTAATCTGTTTGGTTGCACTTCTGAGGAATCAGTTTCTTCTCTAGTTCTGTGTTTACATTGAGCAACATTGCTATGATCTGAGAGGATCAGAACCCTGGACAGGGTCCCTCATTTCCCACGTTGCTTAATCTACATTTAAGTTATAAAAATCTTCTTAGATATATAGAAGCTTTAGCTAAAGACAATGGAAAAGAGTTAATGCGAGGAAATAAGTGTTCCAGTGTTCAGTAAATCATCAAATTAGTCAGTTATATTGGACAGAGTGAATTAGATTCCTTACACTTCTATATATTAAGAGTAATCTCAGGAAGAGTAAAGCCTATTCTAATAGTGTTCTTAAATACAGTATAAAAACACATTGCTTCAGCTTATATTGCCACTAGAGCCTGTCAAAACATTAAATGTTCTTGTTAGAGATGATATGAATATTGAATATGTTGTCTCCATTTAAACAATAAGTAAAAGAAGGCTTATATTTGCATGTGACCTTTCATGTGCCATTTCAAAAAAAAAAAAAAAAAAAAAAAAAAGAAAACGTCAAAACAGAACACAATGTACAAAATATCCATGTAGACCAAAGTTATGAGGCTGTTCAGAATAAGACACAACCTGGATGTTTAAGCAGTAGCCTAAGAGGAAAAGTATTACTTAGTATTTAGCTCTGAATGAAAAAGAGCCCCAGACAATCCTCAATATCCTGCAAACTGTTAGGAGTTATTTACTGTTTAGTTTTCCCTCCAGTCCATTCTCCCCTTACTTTACAAAAGTGCCATGCTTTATTTCAGAAATATTCCTTAGGGGAAGATTTTCAGTTAAACTTCTTATCACTGATTTAGGCTTAGGTTAAATTGAAGCAAAAACTAAACTCAGGCAAAGCCCCCATTTTCTTCCTGGTCATTTTCAGTTACTACTGGTATTTGAAAAGAAGCTGTACAATCAAGTCCCCATAGAGATAAAGATATTCTTCCAGATACAAATCAAAACAGAATGCTTCCTGCTTTGAGAAAGTGGAAAAACTGTAACTCAGTCATAATTCCCTTCCTGACCTACTCCCTGGGCATTACAGCAGTGCATAGCCCACATTCAGGACATAAAAATTCACCACATCACCCTTAATAATTGCCATGGGCCTTTGTGATTTGTTTTGTCATTTTATAAATAAGAACAAACCCATGGTGCCCTGATAACCGAATCAGCATTTACAGCTTTGATCCTATTTTCAGTGTAGTATGTATGATAACCTCTTGGTACTGCTCCAGTCCCATAAGGTGCTGCAGTATTTCTCTTTCCTTGCTGTGCATTTATAGAATACTAGAGAAGGTACAGACTTCCAGCAATAATAAAGGTCATTTAAACCCTGAAAGGCACTTTCTCAAAGAAGCATACTTGAAACATGACTTAATGTGAAGAAAGTTACCAGTAAAACAAGGATTTTTAGTAAATGTCAAGAGATATAAAATTAAAGCTATCTCCTTGGATATTACTATTTCACAAAAGTCTTCTCTGGAAGATACTGAAAATGAAAACTACTCTAAATTTTGTGGCTTTCATAAGTAACTATTTGGATTAAAACTTCTACAAATAAATATTTTCCAACAGGGAGGTGAAAACAAATTACTTGAGTCCATTGTCTACTGGTTCTTCTCTCAGTCGTATTCATTATTTCTTTAACAGTAATTTGAAAAATTGATATTAGTACTTTGCTGGTAAACTTCATAGGTAACTGCTGAAAGAAAAAGAGAAGAGAAGGACCTGGTGCTGTTTGAATGTTATGGTACCATCAAACATATTCCTATAGAATTAAATAATACTGCCTAAAAGATATTAATAATTCAACTATTTTTATAGAATAAATGTCTAAAAAAACAGATCCTTAGAAATGGCTTGCAGGCCTTTGCACACTCAGCTGCAGTAATAACTCTTACTACAATGTCCTCCAAATGGGCAAGTAAATTCTTTACAGTGTGATGAAAAGGAGTAGTGTCAAATTAAGGTAGAAAAACATTTATGTCCCTGTGGACAGCACTGGTGAAATCAGGACTAGAATGTATTTCTGAAATGGGCCCAGGAAACCAAGTAGACAGTGAGAGAACACCCTGTAATTATTATGTGATTATAAAAGAAATCTATCATGTCAGGTTTATCAGACAAATATTCTTTTTATTTAAGAGGCTGAAAAGTGACTTAATCACAGCACATAGTTATATGAACATGAAAAAGGTATTGCAGAAAAGGAAAGGCTGAATGGCTGCAAAAAGAATTTGGAGAAAGCCAACCTTGAAATAATCCTGAAGTATATATAAATATTGGAACAGCCTACTGCAGAAGGTGGTAAACTCATTTGTATTGGCATCTTCAAGACAAGACTGCATATCTTTCTAAAAGACATGTCTTCAACAAGCTTTACAAATCCCCCTACCTTTCCTCTCCAAGTCTCTGTGTGCTAGACACAGTTTTCACATTTGGTCTTACCTCTAATAGTGCATGGGTATAACCTATAACCTTACTATGTAAGGGATATTTATATTTAATAGACTGTTTCAGCTTGTCAGTTCCTTGTCAGTAGGAAGGAACTATGAAAGCATAAATAACATCTGCCTAGAATTATTTCACAGAAGAGTGATCATTTTCCCCATTTTGAGATTCCTTGTGAAAGTTTCTGGAGAATGAGAACCCTAATCAGTAGAATCACAAAATCATAGAATCACAGAGCATCCCAAGTTGGAAGGGAGCCACAAGGATCATGGAGTCCAACACCTGGCTCCACACAGGACCACCCAAAAATCAGACCATGTATCTGAGAGCATTGTCCAAACACTTGAACTCTGGCAGGCTCGGTGGCATGACCACTGCCCTGGGGAGCCGATTCCTGTGTACGACCACCAGTGGAGAACTTTTTCCTAACATCCAGCCTGACCCTCCCCTGTCCCAGCTCCATGCCGTTCCCTTGGGTCCTGTCGCTGTTCCCAGCGAGCAGAGCTCAGCGCCTGCCTCTCCTCTCCCCTCATGAGGGAGCTGCAGGCCGCCATGAGGCCTCCCCTCAGTCTCTTCTTCAGTGTACTTACAGTATACTTAGACTACCTGGGCAGACAGAACACATAAGCTATATGAAACAATATCAATTATATTGCATAAAATTAAGAATTATTAAAAAAAAAAAAAAAGGTTGCCTAGTGGGATGGTTACTATCCATCTTCTCTTCAGTGTACTGTCTGCTTTGATTCCCAGAAGCAGTATTTTTAGAAGAAAGTTGTTCCTCAGTTAATGAGCCAAACTTTCTACTGTTTAATCTCTAGCCATGGATCATTTCAGATCCCTCAGATTGTTCTCTATAGGAAGTTTTTATGTGGATTGTGCAACCTAAAAATCCACTCCCCTCATGCCTCTTCTTTCTCCCCGCAGCTTGCTGGCTGATTTTCCCAGCCCTGAGGTTCAACCAGCTGCAGGAGTTTTGCCAGCTCTGGACCTGGCAACTGCCATCACCTGTCATAATTAAGCCTTGCTGCAGTCAATAAGCAAGACTTTTTTAGCTTACCTTTTAAAAAGGGATTCCTCAGAGCACAGCTAGCAGATAGAAAAACAACCTGTTACTGAAGGCAGGTGGACAGAATTCACTGATGCTTTCCCAGGCAGTGGGAGATGTGGGCTTGGTATATGTCTATGGAAAGAAGGACCTGGTTGCCAAGAGCAGGTGCGGTAAGAGGAACCTCTTCTGTTATTGAAGCTGCTCCAAAACAGGATTGAGTGTTTTAGCCACAGAGTTACTTTAGTTAAGGCATGTAATCAGGGAAATATCTATTTTCACCACAGTATTTTTGTCAGACTAGCTTATTACTTGCAGTCTGATACCAACGTTTAGGCAGCTTTACATGCACCCATTTGCTCTAGGGCAAATACAGAGTTAGGTGTCAGAAAAACAACTGTTTCAAAACTATCAGAGGTACATAAATTATGGAGTGAGATATCACTGAGGACCTGAATAGTAATCCCTAAAGTTGCATTATTGATCCAGTCCTTTCCGAAGTTGGCAAAAAGAACTAGAACAAATAGCAGCCACCACGGCTAGTTTTGTCTGCAGGCAGTTTCACTTGCTAAGGTCCAGGTGGTGTGTAAAGACAAGTATTCCCTCACCAATGACTCTGTTCACCTTATTTTTATTATGACTAAAACATCCCTAATTGTCTTGAGATATCTAGCTCTATAGTTATTGACCCTTCCTATTGATTCTAAGATGGATCGATAATGTAAATCTACAAATGTAATACTGTAGGATTAAGGGGGGGGGAAGCCCTAAATGAATGCAGATTATCTCTAATGACATTGAAGTATTTCTGCTTGCAAGAACATAAAATCCTCTTGAATTCAGATTTGGCAATATTCATGACATACACAAATAACATCAAACCTATTTCCATTGACTGAAGAAGACTTACCTTGGAACTTTTTATGCTGTGCTTCCTACTGACAAAAAGCCCATACAAAACTAACATGCAGTAAATAAATGTTGCTTGTGAGAGGTCAACAATTGACAGAAAAGAAAGAAGTTTTAAGTAACATCTTGTCAATACCAGAAGGACACCTGGAAAGAGACAAGGTTTAAAAAAAAAAATCATTAAGGTAACAAAACAGACCTATGCTGATGAAATGGATAATTACTGACAATGACTCAGATGATAATGATAGAGACTGTTTCTCTAAGGCATAGGCGCACATCTAGGCCAAGATAACTTTCAGCTTGCTCTTATCACGTAAAATTAGCAGTAAAAGAGGTTCCCTAGTGACACTCTTGCAGAAAGTAAAAAATAAGAATCTGAGGGAGATAAACAATTTTGGATTTAAAAAACTCTTGCAAGGTAGTTGTTGGGAAGAATACTTGGATTGGATAAGACTCCAAAATTTTCTTACCTTATTCGTTGTTTTTACTTAACATCTTAAACAGAGAGCATTCTGAATAGTACACGAGGGAAGAAAAGTCAACTCCTGTTACCTTGGCCAGGAGAATTTTATGTTTTTTATATCAGTAGGGAAGAAATCCCACAACTTGAAATCTTTTTGCATATGCCAATGTCTCAAAGCCTGATTGAGTAGTAAAGAACAGCAAAAGTGGAACAGAATAAATTATACAAGCAGCAATACTCATGATTATACACAGAAATAGTTTTGTTTGTACTTATTTATTCATACTGAAATCAAGGCTATCACTCCATCAAAAATAACCTTAAGAGTTCTGCATGATAGAAGCTAAAGAGCTTCTGTGCTCATGAGTCACAGCAAAAATCCTCAAGCTGATTATGTTTGGGAACAATGTCTAGTGGAAAACACTGCAAGTGTGTGCAGGTAACCCATGGTAAACAACTGATTCACTGCAAAGTATTGCAGGTCATCTGAGCCAAACATTTTACTTGGCCTTTTTTCAAGTGCTGTCGATTTTCCCTCATCTTTGTTTGCCAGCAGGAAAGAATAGAAACTTAATATAATGTCAGTTTGTTGCTGGGATTTTGTGTGTGTGTGATTTTTAAAGAAAATTGTCCCCCAAAGTAGTGAGTCACAATAGTTAATATGTTAATGCACAAGCTGCTGCTTATTCATGCACTATGTCATAATGCAATGATATTTTTCCACACCTTATGAAAGGAAGGAGCAATTCCATTATGATTACAGAATCCCTCATCAAAATCAATGATCCCAGAATCTGGAGAACAAATTGACATTGTCCACATCAATAAGCTGTCATTTGTTATTTTTCTCTATATTATTAAGATGAGAACCAAAACTGCTAAGTCAGTGCAATCAATTGGTTGTCCTACCCAAGTAATTACATCACTGAAAAACTGTTGAGAATAGAAGGTTTGATGAAGATGGAGGAAAGTAATGAATGATTTCAATGTCACCCATCCTTTACTATCATAGACACTGACACAGGAAAGTACTCAAAAGGCAGATTTTGAAACTCAGAAAATATGAATTATAGCTTTAGCACAATCTTATATATGGATCTTGAAATATACTTGGCCAATGTGTTCTAAAATGTTGGCAGAGTTTTGAAGCTGGAAGGCTTGACTGGTTTTCCTAGACTGCAGCCACCCATGCTTTTCTTTGAATATATCTGTGTGCAAGGCACTTCAATTTTAGAGATCCCCAAACTACCTTCAGAAGGTACAGCACAGCTTGGTGCTGAGAGGAAATACTGCCTTGGGCCCTAAAAAGAAAAACTACACTAGTACAGTTGTGCACAAGTAGTGCACTCCGCTAGTGTAACTGAACAAGCTTTGGTCCCAGGGTGGCATTGCTTTTCATCTCTGTGACTGTGGGTGCTCTCTAGTGGGTTGTCCACCTTGGCCAAGGTTGTCAGAACGTTTTCATGTTGTAGTACTAGATCAAATGTAAGGAATAAATTGATAACCACTGAACTGCTAGCTTATCTATCTTCCTCCTGTACATTCAGTAGATAGCGTCACAATAACATTCCTCATTTTCTATGGCATCCTAAATACAGTTGCATTACTTTCTAGATAATATAGATAAAACTCTCACTGAAAACACAGTCAAGGTAACCAATAAAAAATCATGTAGAAAATTGCTGATCAAAAGTCCTTCACAAAATATGAAAGCTTTGAATGTCTTCTTAGGTAGCCGAGTATACATAAACTATGGAAAAAAAAATCATGAGTTTCAGTTTTTGAATGTAATGAG
Source organism: Cygnus atratus (assembly GCF_013377495.2). NCBI lineage: Eukaryota > Metazoa > Chordata > Aves > Anseriformes > Anatidae > Cygnus > Cygnus atratus. The sequence continues at coordinate 30,377,345 of NC_066365.1, read as the reverse complement.
GTCTATTTCTATATTTTATTACAGTTACTGTTGCTAGAACATATTTATGGCACAACCTTCTTTCAGGAATAATTAGAGCTTAATCAGTCACATTTCAGAAGGTGGATATTTTATGGAATATCTTCTTTAGCAAACTTTTAATTATTTTTAAGGATGCTAGTAACATTTAGAGCTGTTTTTTTTTTTTTTCCTTTAAAATTATAGACTCCTCTTCTACTGCTAATATCCAAATGCAGCAGGTAGAACCAAGATGAAAGAAAAAAAAATACTGCAGCAAGTTTAAATGAAATCACACTAACTTTGAAGGCTGGTTAATTGAATTATAAGGAAAAAAAGAAAAAAAGAAAACACACCTCCATTTATATGACTTGATATGAAAACAGAATGTATGAAACAGCTATTATCTGATAATCAGGACTAAGTATAACATGATCTTAATTTTTATAGGGACTCTTCAGGCAATATTGCCACAAATAATAAATATGAAGACTAAATATCATGTCTGATTTCATGTTTATATAGATAAACTAAGGTCCTGACCCACTAATACTGGTAGTAATAGGGACAGTAGTTTAAGGTCAAAAGTTTCTGTTCAAAAGTGCACGGCAATCAGCTGAAACTTCCTGAAATGCATAGGAAAATCCCCAGTTCATTTTTAGACTTTGTCATTAAACTATTTTCAAAATGAAGTTTGAACTGTGCCAGCTATAGTTTATGACAAGCTGAATTAGGATTGTTATCTAAATATGAAAAGAATTTAACAAGCTATTTGTTTTTCACTTGCTAAGTGGGGTTTTGTGACATATCACCTGGTAAAGAGCGCACTGGGAATTGTTACAGTAGAGACAGAGGCTCTACTTTGTTTGTGTACTTTGCACTGTTGCAAAATCCAGAAGAAAAAAAAAATGAAACCATTAAAATGGTAGGAACAAGAATGTGAAAGCATCCGAACTCCCACACTTGTATGCTTGTGTTGCCTTCCTACTCTTCTTCCCTTTTACTATTTCCATATTGGGTTTCTAATAGCCTAGGAGCCAGATTATTCATGAGAGAAGTATTGAAAGCTTTTAATCTCAACAAGGTCATGGTTCAGATTCAGCCCACGTTATCCTGAATGGTTCCTTGGTGACTGAAAGCAGTGCAGAATGCAGTTTGGCAGTACCGGTCTCCTGTGCTGGCTGACATGGATGCCTTTAATTGGTCCCTTAACACACTACCAAAATTATCATAAAATGACTCTCTTGCTATCAGTCTTAAAGCAGAGATCACTGCAGACTTTTACCATACCTCAGTTCCTAGGGCAGTAAATGTAGCATTTACACAAGTACTAAATTCATTCTTGAAATGATTGCAGAGTGAGTTTTTTTTTTCTTTTCTTTTCTTTTTTTTTTTTTTGGGGGGGTGGGGGGTGGGCAGGGAGAGAGAAGGAGTTCGAAAGGAAATTGGTACTGGCCTGAAACCTTAAAAGCCAAGGTTCAGCTCAAAACATATTTTATGGTTGAGTTATTTGAGTTATTGCAGACCATTTAAATTAAGGATTTAGAATGGAATTGATGACACAACCTTAACTCTAGCTGTTTGAATGACACCACTATAATTATATGAGAATTTAATGATTTCAGCTGCAGCTGAACTGTCAAGCAGCATATGCAAACAAACACCAGCATTTATACAGGCTATGAGTGAGAAAAAAGTAGTAGCAGACCTGGTTAAATACACTGATGGAATCTGGTGGAAATTTTGATAGGAAAAAAATCAAGAATATTTCAGGTTATAAATAAATACCACCTTAATTTCCTTTTAGAGTGAAACAGAATAAAGAGTCACGATGCAATTACACAGTCCTCCTCTCCCTTTATATGAAAAGCATGTGAGACCATCCAGAGAGATACAGGATGTGTTAAACTACAGACTGACGAGTGACTCATCAATAAGATAAAAATAGATTTAAACTGAGAAACAGGAGCTGAGAGAAATGGGCTTGGCAGTGATTAGCAGACAGGGAAAAAGTGAGAGATGAAAAAAGAAGGAAGTAGGAAGTACTGTTACAGAACATGTATTTCTTTTGTATAATTCTTTCCTACACCAAATATTAGCTAGAATTTTGCTAAATACTGTTAAGTGTCAATATAAAGTTTATCCTATCATATTTTGAGTCTTCTTTTTTAATTAGTTAATCAGTGGAAATTTTGAATGTCATTTAATTGCACAGTAGGGTTCCTAATGTCTTCTACCTCACACTGCAGTATAGAATTGACTCAGATAGTTGTAGGTCAGCGTCTTTCAGGCTAGCTGCATAATTTGAACAAGTGGCCTTCTACAACTTCGGGATTAAAATGAAAAAAATTCTTTGTTGAAACTACTGTCACAGTGAGTATGTGGGAGCTGGAGGGTGTCCAGTGATGCTGTAAGACATTCTCTCTCCATTGTGTCTTATATCACATCCTGTCTGAGGCATGGGTTATTTTTTTAGTTCTATGTTTCACAGCACATAGTTGAAAAGACCAGAACCATGACTGGAGCTTACAGTAGAGTCTTACAAGAGTTACACTAGCACTGTGCACTTGTCTTTAGTTTAACAGGTAGGTCAGTGTGAGGTCTACAAATTCCTTCAGTCATGTTAGTGTGAGTGAACAGCATTCCACAAAGCTGAAGCTACACTGAAGAGCTGTATTAGCAGATGATGAGATTTCCTAACTTGAGCTGAAGCCCCTTCTCTTTTACAAATTCAAAAATCAGCACTGCTTGAATTTCAGCAAAGCTGAAATCAGAAATGCCTAGCTCATGACAATATTTCCGTGGTAGCTTTGGGAATCAGCAAGAGCTTTGTTGGTACATAACTTGACTTTATCAGCTGAGGGAAGTGAATGAAATTCATAATGTTAATTGTGTAATAGAAGAGAAAACAAAATGGTGTCTGCATTTAAGCACTCATTATATGGGTACTGATATAGACACAATATGTAAGGATCAGGTTTTTTACTACTGCTCAATCTTCTCCTTGTAAGTGAAGGTGCTTTCAGGTACTACCTGAAATTGAATAGATATATATTCCTAAACAAAAATACAACAAGAATCTTCTAATGCCAATCTATCGTTGTGTATCAAGCAAATCTGCCATGAATGACCTCCGGGTGACATACTTTTGAATGACAACTTTGACATACCTTTGGGTTACCTAGAAATACTGTAGATAAATATGAAATTTGTTCTCATATATAAGACATACTTAGACTAGAAAAATAAACTCATGGTTATGATCAATTTTGCAGTTTTAGTTTTTTACTCCATGAAAATTTTTGTAGTAGTACTTTACTGTATCTTGTACATAGTTATTATTCTGATTGAATACAGCTAAGGAATCTGCTTAGTGAATGTTGTGCACTCATATTCCAAAAGCAAAGTTCATACACAGACTTTTGTCAAAATAAATATAAAAATCCCTTTAAGTTATGACCAATGTATTAATTTCAATTCTTGTACAAGTAACTTTGACCACTACTCTCAGAATTTTGTTTCCAATTAAAACCAAGTTTCTGATGTATAATTACACTTCAGTTATATAGTTTTCCATTGTAATTGTTCAGGTACACCTTCTGTGACTTATTTGTCTGCAAATTCACAATCCCACTTCACAATTTCAGGGGTGCATTTAGTATGTGTAACACTTTCTAAGACAAATTTTCAAGAATTCTTCTCAAATAAGACTACTTTCTTGGAGAATACAGTATATCTATTCATACTTTGTAGTGCTAGTTCCCTTCCCCTCCCCTCTCCCCCTTTGATTTTTTTTTTTAATTTTTAAGTCTCTCCATGAGGCTTTACCTAAGCCTGGCAAAAATTCCTGTGCTATATAACTTTTTTTTTCATCAGATATCCTGATCCTCTTACTTCAGTGGGGAATTGCACCCTTATTGATGATTCCCCAGAGGCTTTTTGCATTTGATTTTGAACCCTTCAGATCAGAGACTGTATCATTGACTGTATTTTCTGATTTCCTTATTTCCTCTTCAACTTGGAGAGAAACCCACAAAGGCATAAAGAATTCATAGACAACAAACAGGAAACACTTCTCTTATTTCTACCCTCATTAAAAATCATATAATTCTTTCCCATTTAAAAAGAAAATACAAGTTTAATGGCCTTAAGAAGGTTTTAAGAGGATAAAGTTGAAATGTAAGCAAAGCATAGGTACTTGGGCAGAAAAGGCTGGACCCTAAAAATATCTATGCAATCTGTTTCCTAATTATGGAGTTCTCTAAATTCTACAGTTCTTCATTAAAGCTCCTCATATCTACAGTTTTGCTTTTTAGTATATACTACAGCATCATAATATTGACCAGGCTGACTAGTTTAGAATCTGTCTCATATCTAAGTTTAATCAGAATTTAAAAATTACATTTTTCTGATGCTTTCATCAGTTTTAGCCTTTATTGCAAGGACAATCAATATATTTTTTCTGTGAGATATACAGGATAATACATAGGAACAGTTCTCAGAAGAAGCCTGGAATATAGGACTTCTATGTCAGGATGATTGCTTTAAACTATTAGTACATCGAGTCTCCTCTTCTCCACCTCACTGGTTCATTGTATCTTGAATCCTACCTTGCTCAGTGAACCAGGCTCAACAAAAGTCATTGACATGACAGTAGAAATTCACTCATCCTTTGTCTCCTGCTTTTTTGGACTAATTTAAACCTGCATATCTGAGTCAAAACTGGATCTAGCCTCTGTGATGAGGTGAAGCTAGATCTACTTTTTAACTATGAAGAGTGTTCAATACTAAATTGCTAGCTTCACAAACACCACTCAGGAATTTTACTGGGGAGTACATAATTTGAAAGGGTAAAAGGGTAAGCATTGTTGTTTGGGTAGCCAAACATGCAGATAATTAATGTATTAGTATCATCACTTCAAAATTAAAAGATAATGGCATTTGCAAGAGGAGTTCAGTTGTGGAAACCCAACAGTAGGATAAATAGCAAATAGCAGGAGAAAATATCCATGTATTATTGAAAATGATGAAAAAGTGCAATATGGTATACAATTTTTCCTCCTCCTTTTGTTTCATTTTTATTTCAACCTGAAACAGAGAGGAGGCCCCAAAGAAATAAGGACACATTAACCCTTATATGCTGTTTCGAGTACACCATTCATTTCTTATCCCCTGTTTTTATTTGAACACTTCTGACATAGTGGTAAGCTAGTTTAATGAAGTATGAAATTAAATCCACCAAACTATTTTAGTAAGTCAAATTATGACTAACATTGTTATCTGATTTTAGTCAGAGTTTTCTTTCTATTGTTGTACATTTAGAATGCATAGCAGCCCTAAGGGGAATTTTAGCTATGCAAGGAGAGTCAACATGATAATTATATGAGTAATTATCTAGGCAGGACCTTGTGTCAAAATCTGCCTAGGATACTACTCCTAATACAGTTTCCCATATTTCCTGTAATATCATTTGCTCATTGTCATTAGCATTTTTTCTAGGTATAAAAATGCATATACACAGAGACACGGGAAGGAAAAATGAAGACATTAGAACTTCAAATTATGCTTCTATTTAAATTGAATATAAATATGCAAATAAAACACCTCTGAGTGCATTTCCCATTTCTTGTCACAGATATGGCTATGTAACCCTTTCTTTTTAAAATATTTTCTATATCTAATTCCACAATAATTGTCTATTGAAATAAATCCCTAAGTACCAATACTAGTTGATACATATTTATTGTTATAATGAAAATGAATGAAAGCTCATCTCATTTGACAAAAAGTAGATGAGATTACATGTGTTGCAATAATTTGATGGCATACTGCAGACTTGTTTTCCTTGATATCTTAATTATCCTTTCTGGATATAAAGGAAGATGAATTTTACTGTTTTTATCCTGTTTCTTAATGAAACTACAGATTCTTCATTCCTGTAAGATTGCTATGTACATATCTTAATGTGATATGCAGATTACTTATATGTATTTTAATATTAATTTTATATGTATGGAATTATGCATTATATATACAGGGAAATTATATATTAAGTATATTCTTTGTCAAATTTGTCATTCTAAGACTAAAAAGAAAATTCTACCTATATTAATGCTATGAAAATATTGTGTTAACGTACTGTAGGAAAAATTTATAGTGGCAGGAATTCAAATTGCTCAAAAACATTTTGACCAAGAAACATAATACAATCATTGTTTCTCAAATTATGGAAGATGTTTAAAATATTTTTTATTAAGCTGATCACATTTACAATACACTATATTAAATATTTATAAGAGTTTAATATTTAATAGTTTCTTAATATATTTAATATTTCATTAGACTATTTTTTGATCAGCTCTGCTGAGTGTGCAGAAATCTATCTCATGTTTTCTTGGGGTAAATATTTAATTTGGTTTCTTTTTTTTACTTTCTTAGATTCTAAGGCTTTAAATGGAAAGCAAGCATCCAAACTGAAATTGCAAAACCAGAAATCTACTCACCTCTTTTTCTTTATAGGTTTTAGGACTAAGCAGCAAGTGCCAGTTATCTGCATTTTCACCAGACATGCCCAGTTCTGTCTCTTTTTTTGGCCTCGAAGGCCTGATTCACTTTCTATATCCAGATCGCACCTATTTGATCGAGTGTTTTAACAAACTCTGAAGAGGAGTCTCCCTTTATGAGTAGCACAATCATTTGGGATGCTTGCCAGAAGGGGGTCCAGGCTCTGGCTGGCACCAGCCAACTCGACAGAGTGATAGTGTCTCTTGGTTAGCAAACTCATTGTGGGGGGAAGCCTCCTCCCAGCTCCTGCCACAAGGAATAAGTAACATAAATTGCTCCAGCATTGACTGGAGCAAAGACTGGAAATGTGGTCTGATATCTCAGATGAGTGCCCTAACCACTGCACTATAGATTCTCTCTAGTCCAGTGAATTTAATAATTCTGCTGAAAACTGAGCAGGAGGTAGAGAGAGTGCCAAACTTGGCATGAACGTGCTGTTTGCTGTGCTCTGTGATCTGCCTGCTCACACCCCCTCAAGCACACGTGATTCTATCTCTTTTGTTCTCAAATCTCTAAATTTCTCCTTATAGAGAAACTGTGGGTGGATAATTCTGATTTTCAGATGCAGAAGGGATGTACTTGCTGAGTTTTGTGACTTTCTGTTTAGGTTTAGCTCCAATATTTAAAACACCTTTGCTCTTTACATGCTTGAGGTTCCTTTGTTTTCCATGGCCTGTGGGGAAGGGTAATGTAATATACCAATTCCATAGCAAATGTGACTTTAAAGAGAAGAGGCAAAAGAAGACAGAATATGAAAGTAATAGTAATAAGGTCACAAAACTGTATAAACTAGCTATATACACTGCTAATATATTTTGTCATATTTTTTTTAGCACTCCAGACTCCCATGATGCCCATCTGCTTCTGTTGACTAGTTTCTGTTGCATTTCCTGAAAGCTGTTTGTTCTGAGAAATCTGAGTGTGAATGACAGTCTTACATATTACTTCAAGGAAATCAGTAGTAGTGAGTACAATACAAGATCTCAAACGTGTTGGTTAAGTGATGCCAAAGAGCAGACTTAAAATGTAGGGTGGTTTACAGTTCTTATGACACACAGTAGCAAAGCATTCATTAGAATTCTTGCAGTGTTTCTGCTTATTTTCAAAAAGTATGTAAGCTGTAAAAATGGATGACAGACTGACAAGCTTTATGTCTTGGGCAATGTGTGATTAAATTATGGCAATTTAAAATATATGAAGAATTATCATTTTGGGATGCTGTTTGCTAAAAATGTCTTCTTTACTTAGAGTGTTATATGGGTTTAGTCTGAAATTTTTAATATCTGTGTCCTTTATCAAAAAAAAAAAATCTGTTGGAGAACACAGTATCCAGCACTGCCTAGTTCACTTGTTCTTCAATATCTCTGAAAAACTATTAACTGCCATTTGCATTGCCATGTAAGATGTAATCAGAGGGGCTGTTTTTCAAAACGATATAGCTTAAAAAGTGCTAGTACAAAAACATAGTACAAACATTATAAAGGTGGTTCCATGAGCAGTGTGGGTCTTCCCAGTGAGAAATCTCTGTCTGATACCACAGCTGACCTCAGCCACACCCTCTGATACAGACTGACTGCAATGCAGAACTTCTTCCAAGGCTTTGTTGCTTACTTTCTCAACGTTTGTAGGAAGTTAATTTCTTCAAAACCTCTACTGTACCTTATAACTTTTAATAAATTTATGAAGTGGAAGATGACAGAGCAATTGCTGAAGACTTAAGGCTTTATACAAACCCCACACAATGAAAATGACAGCCATATCAGTCAACATCAATTTTATAGATTAAAGCTTGTTTGTCTGGTTGTTCTATAGTATTCATTAATAGACAACTGACATGATATTTATTTATTTATTGTCTTGTGTGTTCTTTCCTCCTTTCCTCTTAATTTTTATTTCACAATTCTTTTCCAAATGTAAACTCTGGAAGCTACTCCTGCAGTTATTTCAGAAAGATCTGACGTTCAGCTATTGGCTCTTTTATGTCTGGTGTCTCCTTCCTGTCTGCACACAAGAACATGAAAAAGTGATGGACAGATAACATTGGACTAATTTTTCATTTATGCTGCAAATAAGCCCTTAATGGTCAAGAGGAGAATGACTGTCTAGTGCATTAAGGCCTAAGAGAATGACAGGAAAGTATAAAAAGCCATATTGTTCAGAAAATCCCCAAATCCAAATGCGATTGAAGCTGAGTAAAGCACATAAAACAGATGACATATGACAATCTTCTGCTTTTGGACAAAAGGCAAACTTCCACTACAGCAGAGAGTTTGACACAGTATCCCTCTGATATGATCAGAATAGCTTCCGTGAACTTTCGTATATTTCCATTTAGCAATTTCTTGCGATGTCTATATTTACTGTATCCGTACTTCTGGGATTTCTCTATCCTCAGGCCTCATTTTAATTTTCTCTCAGTGAGAACTATCAATATTAGCACATAAATATTCCATACCTGTGCTTGTTTTACTTGGAAAGAATTTAGAACGCCCAGTTTAACTTTTATTCACCAGCTGTATCAGAAAACAAACTATCACAAGCCACCTTCCAAGCCCACTGCTCTGCATAAGGCACTATAGATCAGGCTTTGGCTTATAGGAATGTTTTTTTCCAGGGAGATACCCCAATTCAGACCTCTCTGCCTGAAGGAGATTATACTGGAGATGGCACAGGTTAAAATATCAAACATGTCTCTTCCCCAAGAACCAGGATTATCAATAAAAAATGAAATGTGACTACTTATTCCCCTGGAGGACCTGGCAAACAAGAAAAGAATACTGCAGGACCTTTAAAGCTCCTGTTGTAACAGCCTTTCAATGTAGATGTTAGAGCTTTGTTTTGACATCTTATTTTTTTTCCCCCACTGAATAACCAGATGAAGAAAGTGCTGTGTCAGAATCCAAACTTAAAGTGAGAAATACTTTAGAGGAGATTATCCTTCCAGTTTGTTTTAAATCTGTTAGTGACATAAAAGTAGAATGTTTTAGTTCAGAGGTTTACCTTATCAGTGCTATTAACGAATGCCTCATAAAGCATTTATGGAAAAACAATTTAGAGCTACTGCACTATCATAATTACAAATTTTCAAAAGCCCCTCAATGCTTGTTTACATAATATACCATAATGGCTCTCAAGTGATCATTTATATCTGCCACATAAATAACACAGAGTTTTAGAAGCTCTTCATAGCATGCATTTACCTAGTTGTCCCAATATGCCTGTGAAAACTTGGCCTGACCATTTATGTATTAATAGATAACTTGGTTGTTTATTTGGTGTTTTCTTACTTTTCTAATTTCTCAACACACAAGATAGCAGTTATTTACTTTCTGCGTATAATCCTTGCGCAGCAACTCTAACAATTTGTTAGCACACGTAAAACTTGGAAAGAGGCATAGAAGAGACTACAAGGACATAAAGTTCAGAAAATCATATGTGTATAATTTATTTGTGGTTTCACAACTTACATCTTGACCTAGTGGGGTATGCCAAGACTAGCTTCTTCTTTTTGTGAGGCAATTATTCACAATACTAAATTAGAAATTGATACAGCATTTCTGAGCATATTAAAAGATGCAAACCAGAATGAACATAAAGGACTTTTTAAACAAGTCTTACTTGGCAAAGTATAGTTTTAAGGAGCTTTTTTGGAGATACCAATATATCGCTGAGCATTTTTGTGCAGATTTCCTTCTTAAATAAGATGGCAATAACACATACATTTGTTTGGAAGTCTAACAAATGGTTGAAAAAGACTCATTCTGAACTAGCTGAAGATGTACTGAGTAACAGGAAATATATAGGAGAAGACAGAACATAGACTCCACGTGTACAACTTATGCTCAATATTTTTTTTATATTAAACAGAAAAAAGATCCAACTTCTCTGCAGAAACTTGGCAGTACTGAAGATTAGTCTTCATATTACTAGTCTCTAATCAGCATAAATCTGTGTAGAAGATAGTATTAGAATTAGATCAATGACTCATTTTTAATGTGATTATAAGCCATATATATAACTGCATCATTATGTATCTCCAAGTGAGATTTTCTCTGTTAGATCCTTTGGTTTCAATATACTGAGTATAAGATTGTTTAGTTGTCTAATCACACAGGACCATGATGATTTACTAAAATATAGCTAGAGAATGTAGCCACAAGGTGAAAGTAATCACAAAAGTTTAAGTCTCTGGTACCATACTGAAAAGCATCGCTGTGCTTACCCAGAACAGTGCTTCAGAACACATCATTATTCAACAGATGACCTGTATTCCTTGGACTAGTAAATGGTTAAACAGTTGCCATTAGGTGCCATACAAAGACCTTAAGTCCTCACCCTCGATTAAGAATTTGTGAAGTACAGCCATGGATCTGGATATTAAAAAAGCTTTTTAATCTTTCTGTCATATGTGGCATTCTAAGGAACCCCGAAGAGACAGCTAGAAAATTAGGAGCAAAACACCGAATCCTTGTGCATGGACATCATGCTCAGGATGTCAGATGAATACTTAAAAACACAGTATCCACTTAACAAAATATAAATGTGGGTTAATTTTCTTTTTCCATTTATATTCTTATTCTATGACAAATGAAAGGAACCTCATTACAATGATTTATTGTCAGCTTCTGACTTCAGAACTCAATTCATTCAATTGTGTTTTAAAGAGTTATCTACAGGTATATACACTGGACAAAGTAATATACTAGTTACTTTGAAAGACTGAATAACAATACAAAGATTAATTACACTGTAAGGGACTAATAATTAGTAAGCTCATCTGGCCCTTTCAGAAACAATTGCAATAAGCTTGTTTTTTGCATTCCAAATCTGCTATTTATCCCTTTTAAAGCAATGCAATTATTATCTATATGCAGATGTGCTGCATATGAATGTGTAATAGAGAGGTCTAGTTACACACAAAATAATACTTTCTGAACATCAAAGGAGAACAGATGTGATCAAGTCCAGCTCAGCCAGAACTGCTATACCACTATACAGAATTATTTACTATATCCTGACTGAGAGTACTGGGATGTTAGTCTCACTAAGCCATGGATAAGAATTCTTCTGTACTTTAACTCAACTGACTTCATTAAAGTTACATCAGAAATGAAGTTTTCTAACAGGTTTTCTTTCTCTGCATCAATAAAATATTAACAGCCAGTTGAAATGGACTGAGATTAAATGCCTTATAAAAAAAAAGTACTAGTAGAAAATATGTGATGCTTTTCAAAATTTCATATAAAGTCATTAGCATGTTTAAGAAAAGAAGTTTAGACACAGATGAATAAGTAATAGTGAAAGGTAAATTGTGTTGGCACAGTTCAAATAACCTGAAATAGGCTGAACTTTCCACTGAACTGCACTGAAGATTAAGAACTTCCTAATGCATTTTTTAGAACAACAAAAAAAAGTAGAGAAACGTTATCAAATACATGCTTAACTACTGCTAAAGTACTTACATTTTCAAATTTAATCAGTTGTGTAAGTAACAAAGTGCATATACATTAGAAAAAAATTCCTACCATCACTCTATCAGGCATACAATAATTTCCACAACACTAACAAATGCTTATCCTATGCTAGAAGTCTAGTCTGTGCACAAATAAATAATTACTGAAGAACTCAAAGGCGTAACAGAAAAAAAATTTAAAGCTGCTAATCTTTACCTATGTGTTTTCAGGTCAAGTTGCTTTGATTTTTAATTCCCTTCCTAACTACTGCAACAAGCATCTCTCTCTGTCATGGCCTAACTTTTCTGGGTTAAGTACATCCACCCTGACAGCAAAATTATACTGTTCACGTCACAGCAGCAGAGGTCTTGTTTGCTTTTTCTTATTGGCAGAGCTGAGCTCTAAGTGGTTGTAAGCTAAATGCTATTAATATATTGCCAGATAAAATAAAACAGTTGATAGCTATTGTGCCAATAAATGATCACAGATTTTGAAATAATAAATAAATAAATAAATAAATAAATTGTCAGCTATAGTTGATATAGATTATTTAGTGTAAGCTTTTAATTGCCATGTGTTTCCAGCACTGGAGGGCCAAGTGCCAGGTCCTGCACTTGGGGCACAACCATGCAGTGATCCATGCAGTGCTACAGGCTGGGGGAAGAGTGGCTGGAAAGCTGCCCGGCAGAAAGTGACCTGTGGGTACTGGTCAATAGCCGTCCGGATATGAGCCAGCAGTGTGCACAGGTGGTCAAGAAGGCCAACACCATTCTGGCTTGTATCAGGAATTGTGTGGCCAGCAGGACTAGGGAAGTGATTGCCCCCTGTACTCGGATCTGGTGAGGCCGCACCTCAAATACTGTGTTCAGTTTTGTGCCCCTCACTACAAGGACACTGAGGTGCTGGAGTGTGTCCAGAGAAGAGCAACGAAGCTGGTGAGGGGTCTGGAGAACAAGTCTTATAAGGAGCAGCTGAAGGAGCTGGGATTGTTCTGCTTGGAGAAAAGAAGGCTCAGAGGGGATATTGTTGTACTTTACTTAAATTACTTTAAAGCAGGTTGTAGTGAGGTGGGGATCAGGCACTTCTGCCAAGCATCAAGTGATAAGGGGAAACGGCCTCAAGTTGCACCAGCAGAGGTTTAGGTTGGATATTAGGAGAAATTTCTTTAATGAAAGGGTTGTGCAGCATTGGAATAGGCTGCCCAGGGAAGTGGTTGAGTACCATTCCCGAAGGTCTTCAAGAAACATGTAGATGTAGAACTTAGTAGCATGGTTTAGTGATGGACCTTAGTACTAGGTTAAAGGTTGGACTAGATGATCCTAGAGGTCTTTTCCAACCTGAATGATTCTATGATTTCCCTTTGAAACCATTCCTGTCCATCACACTGTCTTCACAATGACTTCACAAGGAACAAAATTCATGTTCGCTTTCCTTTTCCAGTTCATGAATTGATTCTGATTTCATTGACCACATTCTGTATTTCCTTAGAAGTTATACATGTAATTTGACCCTAAATATGATAATTCTTTTATACTACTTGATAGCAATCTGTTCCTTTTACCCTCCACAGAAAGTTGAATAAACCAGCTATTTAGATTATACTTAATACTAAAGCTCTGTGGAAGATAAGTCTTCAGTTCCTTGGCAAGTTTTGAGCTTTTACATTTTGATCTGTATTACAATGAAAATGAATAATTTTTAATACAGTATCAATGGTGTGCTGAAATATGAAAAACAGTGTTATCAAATTTGCCCATCTTTTTCCTTTTCTCTTTGCTCTCATACTCTTTTTCTGTTCTCTCTGATATTAACAGCTACCAGAAGAATCAGGATTGGAAAATCCTTCCTAGTGAAAATTTTGCTGAAGCCAATATATGTCTGAGAAATATCACATTCAGTAAATCCACATGATTACAAGAAATTTTATTTTTAAAAAAGGGTGCCAGTTATCCTTTTTTTTTTTTTTTTTTACTAAGCATGTCACCTCACAGAAGAGCATTAGGACTTATTCCAGTGGCAAAATGGGATGAGCCAGACAAGAAGGGGGTTAAATTCCAGGGTAAAGAATTCTTCATTGAAAACATCACATTGTGTTCTTTCTAATGCCTTTCTCAGCACTTGAGAGAGGATCCTGTGCTGCTTTTAAGTGAAAAGATAATGTCTAACTAAAGATCCAGCAGCTAAGTAGAAAATTCTACAAGCTAACGTGTTAACACATTTCCAACAAATTTGTAGATGTTGCACATGGTAGTAAATCCTCTGCAGTTTGATCCTCATGTATGTGAGCACTGCATCTTTCACACCAAATGCAAATAAAAGTTGTATTTAACTACAAATACTTTCAGAACTTGCAAAACACTACTAGCAATCTAATGTTCTGGATGGCAAATTTCACAAATACTGTTCTCAGCTAAGAACTCCCAACAATACCACAACCAAGAATTTCAATATCATTTACCCTTAACCAATACAGCTTCTTAAGTCTTATTTGCAAAAAAAAAAAAAAGAAGCCTATGTGTACAAACTTTTACATTAGCTAAAAATGTGACCAAATTTCTGTGTCCTTGAATTATACACCACAGATACATATAGTGCTTTACAATTTTGCTCGCTTGTATTAGGTACAATGCTGAAAAATGAATGGACATGTGTAGACTAAAATAACCAATTCATACCAGCCTCTCAACAACACTTTGAGAACCAGAGTTCTGCTTCCCTTTTTTACCTTTCTGTCAATCCACAGTTTGTCTTCTGGCATTTCTGTATCTAATGGTTCCTGATTTGCAGATGTGAATTCATTCTCTTCTCCAGATACTCTTTTCCCCAGTCATTTCTAATCTTTCCTCCTTTGGCACAAAATCTTACCTATGGACATGGTAGTTACAGATACACTGAAATTACGATGTTTGATCAATTTTTGACTACAATCTGTCCTTCTTTTGGACTGTCATGTTTACAGTGCTTCCTAGTCTTTGACCTTACTTTATTTAGAACACAAAAACAGCTTTTGTCTTAACCTGGAACTTCGCAAACACCTTTGAGCCTGGTTGTGCACCTTACTCACTCCTAATTTGGTCATAACACTGAAGAAAATGAACTGAAATTTTTACCTTGCACTAGAATTTTATTTTAAATATTTTTTGCCTCTGTATATTGAGATTGGATGTTGGTAGACAATGCTCTTATTTTCCTCTTCTCTTTAAATAATCACATGCATTCTTTTTCTGAAGATCTCAAAAAGAACCCCTACTACTAGTTAGCTCTGAGATTTCACTTCCAGATTCTGAGTTTTTCTTAATACTCCAACTGCATTATGTTATTTGCATGCTTATAATAAGGGATGTATACTTCACTGAGCTCTCTATTACTGCACAAAAACTCATGGTATGTCTGTCTCACATCTCTGAAAATCAGATTGCAGTAATGCATTTTATTTTCTAGCTAAACATGTATTTAAATATTGCATGAGCCTGGCTCTTTTCCAACACCCATTTTATTAAAGCCAGCTGTGAAGCAATTATTGAACATGCTAAAAATGGCTTTTGAGAGTAGAACAATATGAGTTTTGTCCAATTTTGATTCACATACTGAGCTTTGACTAAATACCACATTCCAAGAACTCAATCTCTTATGAAATGGAGTCTTTGAACAACTTCAGGAACATAATTTCTGAGAACTGCGGGAATCTAGGTCAAGGACTGATTGCAGTAGAAATTACTAACATAAAGGAGTATGCTTTTTCCTAAATAAATAATGTGCTTTCAAACGCCAATGAAGGCAAAAGAACGAAGAAAGCACAAACAAGTCAATTCAGTTTGAGAATAAAAATATACAATAGAAAATACAATCTATATCGCATATATGTATACAATACATACAATACAATACAAAAATCTTTGAAAGTCTCATTTTATGGAAGTAGAATGTTTTCTTTCTCTGGGATTTGTAATCTAGTCATATTCTGACAGAGATGTTATATATTTCTGATGGATTTCCCACCTTTTATATGCTTTTCAGGCACATTTGGATATATTTTTTTACACCATATGAACTTCTCGCATGCATTTGCATGAACATCTGAGGAATTCAGATGACATATAAATGACAAATGATTGTCTTTGGGAGGAGTATGATCTAATTTTGACTTCTTTATGGTTACTCATATTTTCAAAAAACTAAAATTCACTATTCTAGCAATAAGACTCTATTTGGTTCTGCATTTGCATACTAATGGGCAAAAGTATTTAAATTCCTACAGATATCTATTGCTGGCTATATGCAGCCCAGCTGCTCCCTGTTAAAAATGGTGATTAGAAATTAATATAACTATCCCATGCATTCACAGCTTGAGATTTGTAATATATAAAGAACAATCATTCCTAAAGGGGCTATGCTTGTGAATGCTGTATTTAATTAATGCCCAAGGGAAAGAGCAGAAGAGGAGGAGGAAAAATACTGCAGCTGAATTTATTCTGCAATTGTAGTGATGTTAAACACTGCATGCCAGATTTAATGGCATGTATTCATCTAGCTAGCAGAGTGTCTTACTCAGAACAAATGGTGCTGTCTGCCTTTGGGAGACCACGAATTTGAAGTGAATTTGGGAGTGCAGAATAGATTTCTATTTTATTTTCTTTATTGACTTAGCTAGGCCTGCCAGTACAAACACCCAAGCTCCTCCTTATATGCAGATCAACTTTGTGCCTGGGAGATACAAAATCCTTCTTCACCTGTAGCAATGTCTTTAGCTTTGTGAAGAGAAGGGTGCCAAGCAGAAGCAATATGTACAAGTCGTAACAGTCATTTAAGTTGAGACTGACACTTGCTTTTTGTGCCTGGCTGCTACTAGTAATTGTGAGAAGATGAAAGTATGCCTGGTGTGAGAGGGTGCCTGCAATACCTACAGAAAGAGTGAATAAGGCAGCAGATTAAAGTGAAAGATTGGAATCTCATGCTCATCCCAAACAAATGGCTTTGCATTAAAGGCAGAGATTTGAACACTGCTGCAGAGGTTTAAAGAAAAAAAAAAGAAAAAAAAAAAAAACAACAAAATGCTATTGTACCATACAGGGGTGTATTAGTAGAGTAGAAAGCACTTTCATATGCATATCAATATTAGCCACTCTAGGTAACGGTAGAACAGGCCCTGTTTGGACTGGAATTTGCAACGGGAGGAACACAAGAAGACCCCAACAAGGACGGGTCACATCCCACCTGCTCAGCTGTGGCTACTGTTTGGTAAAATGGCAGAGAATAAGCCCCAGCTAAAACTAGCAGGCATAGCTGGAAGCCAGCCCTCAGACAGCAGGCACCTTAGGAGAAGCAGACAAGACTGGTGTTAGTAAAATTGATCCAAGAGATTGGGAAACACAACATCTCTTGCAGGTGTTTCTGCCCTTAGGACAAGGGAATCTGCTATGAAGGCTGGACTTCACAGAATGGTTGAGGCTGGAAGGGACCTCTGGGTCCATCTGGTCCAACCCCTGCTCAAGCAGGGCCCCAAAAAGCAGGGTGCTCAGGACTATGTCCAGGCGGCTTTTGAGGATCTCCAAGGAGGAGACTCCACCACCTCTCTGGGCAGCCTGTGCCAGTGCTCCATCACCCACACAGTACAGACATGCTGCCTGGCGTTCAGAGGGAACCTCTTCCATTCCAGTTTGTGCCCAGTGCCTCTTGTTCTGGGCTTGTTTCAGTGCTGGGCACCACTAAAAAGGGCCTGGCTCTGTCCTCTTTACAACCCACCCATCGCATATTTATAGACATTAATAGGATCCTCCCTTTTATTATTTTTTCAATATTATTTTTTCAAAGCTCAGCTGCTAATTGAGATTTGAACAGAACACTAACCACAAAGGCCCTTTCATCTCAGCACAAATGTATTTTACTGAAATATAAATATTAACATAAATATTATCATTCATATGTATTTCTGATCACACCAGAAAAAAATTCCCTCTGTTAAGAAGATGAGATTATGTTCATACTGTTATTACAACAATACTAGTTCAATATACAGATATGGAAAGAATAGCATACACTTCATGTCAGACTAAAGTGTTACACTATTTAATCTTTGTCATTTAAACTATGAATAGTGTAAACACATAAATAACAGGAAAGTGCCAGGAACAAAATAATCTGGGCAACGATCAAGACAGGAGGGCACGTCCCCTGACTTGGCCTAGAGCCCCTGCTGCTGAGGTGCCTGGGTTTCCAGCCCTGCTCTCCACTTCCTCCCTGCTAGGCCTACTGCTGGCACTGAGGCTGCCTCAGGGGGCAGGGCAGCTGCCCTGGAGGATTGTGCCCACAAAGGCTCCTCCCAGCCTAAATTTTAACTATGAGATTCGTTTTCCCATCTGCAAAGCTGAACAGCAGGTCTCCCCTCTCAGAGAGGGGCACCTCACACTGCACGTGTGCAAGGCCTGGGGGTTGGCCCTGTCTGCGGCCTCCTGCCATGCTGTGGGGCAGCCTCTCCATAGCCACCAGCCTGAGCAGGCTCTGGGCCTGCCCTGGCTACCAGCCCATGGGGATTCAAGGCTGGTCCTGGCCCCTGGTGCCTGCAACCCTCCAGGGACAGACACTCTCACAACATGATATAATTAACATCACTCCACAGTGCCCATCTAGGTGTGAGATGCCTTCCCTTGACTGGCACCATCCACGTTAGATGTCTCGACTAAATGAACCATTTAGGCACTCAGTTTAGCAGTAGGCAGTTCTGGAGGACACACTTCCTGAGAACACGTCTTCCTCTGAGTCTTTGAAAATGTGTCTTGCTGCTCAGCATGGGGCAGCCTTTCTGCCTGGCTTCTTGCAGGCCACAGAGGCCGAATCTTATTTTTAGGTTGCCTTCCACATATATGTTTATAGGTGGCATGCCAAAGAGTTTTGTCCATTACTCGTAGTTTAAAAATAGGTGCACCTGAGAAGCATTTAGTCTGAAAAAAGGTCTGTGGTGTGGTCCTTCCCTCTGTTTGGGAATGCTATGCCAACTTTGTTTTTCATCTCAGGACGTATTTACACTGCAGCTAAAGCATGCCTCTACTTGTTTCAGTGCTTCCAAACTTGTTTCAAATTTCTGCTTCAGGATTATTACAAGGATAGCATGGGGTAACATTCAGCTTCATTCAGGCAAATTATCTGTGGCACAGAGGTCAAGATAAAATACCTGTGTGCATCCTTACCAAGGCTCCCTCCCACAGTCTGGAGCCTGCACTGAGCTCTGCATTACCGCAGATTCACTTGTTGTCTTTGTGA
The DNA here is from genome assembly GCF_013377495.2 of Cygnus atratus. Taxonomy (NCBI): domain Eukaryota; kingdom Metazoa; phylum Chordata; class Aves; order Anseriformes; family Anatidae; genus Cygnus; species Cygnus atratus. The sequence continues at coordinate 30,358,074 of NC_066365.1, read as the reverse complement.
GCTGTACTTGTATCTTGGCTGCAGGATAAAAATATCCTCAGTGTAGGCTTTCGGAAGCCATCTGCTTCCTGCAGTGGAGAACGAGTGTTTGGGATTGGGATTCTTAAGAGCAGCTATTTTCACACCGTGGTGACTACTTCAGTTCAATACTTCAGTTTGCAGGCTGCTGTAGATATCTTGCCCTTCCAAAAAAAAAGTTTGACTTTTTGTCCAGTTTCTCCTTCAACACAATGGCTAAACCACAGGCCCTGACATCTGCTATGGTGTGGCAGATAACGCTGTGATTCTTTCATACGCTAAAGCTCGTGGTCACTCAAGAAAACAAATAGAAGAATATTTTTTGGGGTTGGGGGAAAAAGATTCCAGACTATGTATCTCAAACACCTTTGAAGCTTGAGGTCTAGTTATAGTGCAAAGTTACTTATATTTTAGAACTATTCATGTGAGGTGACTCTTAAAAATATAAAAGTTTCAGTGGCCTTAGAGTTGATCATAAACTGATTATTAACTCTGATATTTTGAATTTGTCTTTGTCCAGCTAGCATAACCAATTTCCATAATATATCAATAATAAAACAATGTCTCAGTAGCGCTATAAAAGTGGCAGAAAGGGAGGCTTATCAGCAGAAGCAGGAAAAAAATGTTCTGACAGCCACTTAGAAAATAGAGCAGATAGCTATATTTAATTTCTGAAAATCTCAGTTGTGATGTCAGCCTCAAATAACCATAACACAGTAGCAATGAGATATGCAAGTGTGAAGTACAACCAAACATTTTCTGGACTCATATTTGTTGTGTTTTGCATTTGTTCTGTGTTAGAAATTAATGACTTTCTGGCAGCTTTTCAAGGAAGATTTCAGTGTTTTCCTCCAGGATATATACCACCTTACATAGAGATACTGCATCAGGAAGAGGCAAAGCCTCGCTGAAAACCTGTTTTTTCTCTTTCAATAAGGCATAATAGAGCTGGTAGAACAATAGCACAACAGAAACAGTATGTATTTTCTCTGTGGGGAATACAAAACAGAATTTAATGCTTTAAATTTCATAGTTTTTTGGTTTTTTTTTTGTTTTTTTTCTAACCTTTTCCTCAAAAAGCAATAAGACATCTGTGATATTCTGCTTGTCTATTAAAATTATGAATTTTGATCTTAAAATCCATTTGCATTCCAAGAGTTCTGTTGCAGTTCGTATTCCAGCACTGACTGTCTGACTGTCACTTCATGAGGAGAAGGAAGCCATTCCAAATCTGCAGAACCTGTCTCATTCTGTATGCAACACTTCTTTCTCTAGGCTTCAAAAGAAATAGGACAGGCAACTACACCTCTGAGAGTGAGAGCTGGACTCCCGCACTCAAAATCCCTATTAGGAAAGGTAAACTAATGGCACTTCTCAGACACATCAGGAGGTAATATTTGTACAATAGCAGTGTACAGGTAATGCACCCTATTCACCTACTTTCATATCAAGTAATATCTCAGAAGAACTGCATAGTGATTGTATAGCCTTTGAAATGCTATGGCTTTTGCTATGTTTTTTAGCATTCTTCTGAGGCTTAAATGTCACTTTCTTTATGGTTCATTGACTTTCATGGCCAAAAGTACAGGAATCTGACATGACACAATGCAGCTAAGCATGGTACAACAGACACCTATGCATCATAACTCTTCTCTTCCAGAGAGAAAAAATCTATTTTTCAGTACATAAACATTTTCTTAAAAAAAAAAAAAAAAAAGAGACAAAAGGATGAAACAGCTCATTTAGCTTTGACCATCTAATCATGAGGTTCATAGAAATGGCAGATATTGATTTAAGGGATTGATTTAAGTTCAGCTGCCATTTTTTGAGTCTTCCCAAACACAGAGGTTATAAATATGTATAATTGTCACTAGGTGATTTTATGAACTCACAACTACATGCTTAGATGCTAATATCTTATTAACCTGTTCAGGGGAAGCCTACCATGAATAGCTGAGAGGAATTTCTGAGAATCCTCAGATAAAATACAGCATCCACTATTTGCACACTTGCAAGAAAGAAACAGAGCAAGTGACCTTTCTGAGTCAAAAGGTATCACTTGGGAAAGAAATTAAAGAGGTGATTCTATTTCTTTATTTTCTCTACATATTCCTCTCTTTTTCTATTTCTATTTCTGGTAGAAGAATGTCTATGCAGTTGTTTTTTTTGTTTGTTTTTTTTTTTTTTGAAAAAAGGACAATTTGACTGATTAAACCAGGCTGCTGCACTTTAAATATGCAACCAGTTACCATGGCAACAGCTGTACTTTGACACACAGCTTATCTTGTTTTAAGGAGTGCAGCCTGTTGTTATGGCAATTTGGAACACCACTATTTTTTTCCCCCAAAGAAGCATTACACAAGATAATATACCGCCAGTTAAAATGAGTTCAACAATTAAAAATCGAAACCTGATTTAATATCTCGTAGAATGGTGTAGTTTCTCGCATTTAATAAATTAAACTTGACTGGAGCAGATAAAGAATGAAAGTTCATGAAGAAATAAAGACAAAGGATTACATTTCATGCCACTGAAAGGTAAAGGTAGATTGTAGGTGCAACTGATAACAAATGAGATTTCACTTTTTAATCCACTATGTTTTCTGCTTCATAAAGAAACACGTTATTTCCTGTCTTGCAGATTCCTTCAGGAGGAAAGTCTAAATAAATAAATGGATATAGAAGGACCAATGCAAATTATCTCCTAAAGCTCTTAGCCTTACAGGCAGGATGAATATTCTAACTGAAATTTCATAAACAACAACAATAAATGATCAAATTTCTGCCCTAAAATAAACCATTTTCAAACAAGAAACCTTGTTTAAGTTTCCTAAATGTACAGATTTCTTCCTGGTGTTACAAACACTTCATGTGTTTGTAACTAAGTGATCATATGCAAGCCTGCCTATTTGACATAAGAATGAATTCTAGCCGTTCTGCTACAGGTGTATTGAATGAAACCCTGAATTTCATCTTCAGAAAAAATCTATTTATGGTTTAGCAAGAGCTGAAGTAGTCCTGGGAATAGAGGAGAGATCTGAGGGACTTCAAACCATCCAAAACCTGAACACAAAACAAAATGAGCAAGAAACTTTGATTCAATTATCCAGTCCCAAGTAAAAAATAGTAGAAGAGGTCTCTGCATGAAGTAAGCTCAGTTAAGGTCCACCTGCTGGAGTTAATTAATTTTCTGATGAAGTAGCTATAACATTTTGACAGAAAAATGTGTTTCATTATGAATTGCTCAAGTTCCGAATCAGGTAAGCCCAACGTATTATTATTTCCTATTTCTACTTCCTTTATTGTGGAAAAGAATACTTCCACAAGGAAAAGGGATCAGCAGAAAGACAAACAAAGACTCCAGATACATCTACATTTCCTATCACCCTCTTCTTTACCTGCTTTTTGCCTATTCCCCCTCAAGTCGAACACTTCTTATATTGCAGAAGGTCTTCAGCAGAGTCTAGGAAGGACAAAGCCTTTCCTGCCATCTGTCGCTGAGTACAAGAGTCAGTTCCTCTGCAAGGATGCCATCCTGGTGTTTGATTCCTGTCAATGTATGCAATGTAATCTTGTTGTTCTTTTTAAAATCTCTTTCAAAAACATGAGAATATCATTATTGGTTTAGCTCAAGGGTTCATCTCATTAAGTATTCTGTTCCCAAAAACAACTATAAACAAATCCCTAATGGAGACTAATGCTCCCTTGTCATTTGATTGTTTTCAGGTCAGGGGGTTCCTTAGCCTGTTCTAATTTGTCAGCTTAATAACCTGCTACAGACCCTTCTTCCCACCACCTAAATTCTCATCAGTTTCTTCAACCCAAAGGATTTTTACACCAGGGTCCATATACACATACACTGGCCCGTATACAGCAAAGAGGCAGTACAAGACTTTTCTTCAGTGGGATTTTTATCCTTTTTTTTCTGTGCCACTTTTAATGATAGCATTCTGTGGTCCTCGATATTTACTTTAGATTAAAAATTTCTCACCATTCTAGAGTTGGTCTACAATGATTCTCAGCTCTCGGGAAGATATTGATTTAAGTTTCTGCAAATCAGGGACTTGAAATTTGATATTAGGAAAACATATTTCTGCAAGAAAAAACATGATCCACTTCAGGATTTGCCACATCTAGATTCAGTTTAGGTCCAACACACATATGGACATAACCTTCTCAGCATTTCCTATTGGGGTTTTGAGGCCAGTTTGCATAAACCTCCTTTTAGAGTGCTTAGATTTCCCTGTATGTGTTAAATTAAAACTGGACATTTTGGAGTTAGATGTTGCCTAAGTCCATCTTCTTTTATAATCTTAGTTTTTTGCAGGTTTGGAATATTTTGCCAGAAATATGCAAGAGTTTTATTTCATTTATATATTTATGTATTTATTAAGTAGCCTGTCTTAAATTATGCTATATATGAAGTTTTCAGTATTTACAATAGTTGTTCTGGGATAGTTGCTGATGGTTCTCAATATCCCTATCGCTCTTTCAGTCTTTGCTATGAGAAAGATATTATTTAATATACGAGATTTATCTACTTAACTTTGAAATTCAACTTTCATTTATAATTTTGCCTGCAAATAAACAAACCTTATGTGTGATATCTCTAAAGACGTTTAGAAACAACATTTTAGATAAAGTACATAGATAGAAATAATACAAGTGATGAATTCACTTCCTGAATTGCCTTTTTGGGAAGCAAGCATGAAAAGAGAGATTTTAGATCAAAACTGAATGTTGTGCCTCAGGCCCCTCTCTTCTTCTTTTGCAATACCATCCAAGTTGTTTTGAGTTTTCCAATTAGTTTCTTTAAAACAGTGATATTGTCTTGTTGTAATATGTCCTTTCCCCGCTCTCCTATGGCTTTTTTTTTCCCCCCTCTGATAACTATCAAGAAGCCTCACAACTATTACTTGCAGTCTTGTCCCCTTTTAGGCAGTGTCTGTGAATTTAATTTCTTTCTGAGCTTGTATATTTGAGATCTTCATTCCCTCCGGCACCCCGCCTCGTTATTTCTGTTTCTCAGTGTTTTCCACTCTCACTCATGAAACAGAAGGATAAATCTGGTTTCAGATGTTCCTTTCTTTTCCTTTAAGAAAATCTTACTTCTATTGCAGAGAACATGAATTTGAAAAGAAAGTGCAGGAGCCATTTCCTGTACTTTGTGTATCCATGAAAAGGAGAGAGTGAAAGTCAGTCTGAAGCAGTTCAATATATATCTGATCTAGCTTACAGAATAAGATATATATGGCTGCCATGACAAAGGTAGTACAGGCAGATAAATATCTTTTGACTGTCATTTTATGGCTGACTGCAAATGTTTGTGGGGCAGATGTTTTCCATTTTACCTAGAGTTACACAGATCTGACCTCTGAAATCTGACCAGTGAATTCTTACATGCAAGAATAAAACAGTGATCAGCTCGTACAAGGTACCAGCTTTAAGTGTTTTTAAGCAATGTATCAGCATTACCTTATTAGGCTTATGAAGCTGAGGATGACCGTCTATTTCTGTGTCAGGCAGACAGAAGAAACTGAGACCTGGAGGTGAGGCACCTCTCTATGTGTCTTTGCATATGTGGGCTAAGTGACTTGCTGAGGGCCATGCAAGGGAGCAGTAGCAAAGGGTGGGAGCAGCACTCAGTAGCTGCCTGGGCTCTGCCCACTGCCAAGCCTCTAGGCGATGAGCTCTTCAGGACCTGAAGTTTTCAGTGTCACCCCTACTCCATGGACTTCCCACAGTGGAAATTCAACTGGTTTGAATTACAGAGGTGCAGCACCTTTTGATAGATACTCAAGCAGACTGGGGAATGCAGTTCCTTCTGAAACCCTAAGGAATTCCTCTTATGGTTACACATATTGAACAACAGCTCCTAAATTTCAGATTATTTCTCTAAGCTCCATACATCAGCCTCACGCATTCCTAATTGGAAGATTTCAGCAATATGACTATTCTTTCTGAAATTAGATTTGCTTCTTACTTATGTCTCTCAATTTTTATCATGGCCTTTCTACTTTCTTTTTGATTCCTGTTCTTTTAATTCTGTGCTTTTCTCTTGCCATGTCCTTTCTTTTTTGTATTTCTTTGCTTTTCATTTGTCAGCAACAGATTTGGGAATTTAGCATGCAACAGATAAGGTTATTAAAATGCCATTTAGTGAGACAATAAAGGGAGATCAACAAGAGATAACAGAGAAGAAACATAGTTAACTTGTTTGTTCAACAGACAGTTCATTTCTGCTAAATTCAGGAACAATCTCTACCAACTCTGCATATGTTTTCTGTATACAACCACTGGCTGTGTGGTGAAATCAGTAGATTTTAATCTCTATCTTACAAATTCTTCTAATATATCTATATATATCTAATATATCAGAAATCCTTTATTTCTGATTCTTACTTAGAATCTTTAGATCATTACAACTGATGTCTGACTTTCCATTTATAGATGATCATTACCATTATCACATTCTCTAACACTGTCACAAATGCTTACCTCACTAGTAAGTCTGGATGCCCCCTAGCAATTACACTGAATAAAATCCAATTGCAGAAGGAATGCTGGTGAGCATGATATAGAGTTACAGCAAATTGAAATGGCATTTCAAAATTTTAGTAGATTCTTTCTACTCAGGCCAGTCCAATTACTCAGCTTGTTCTCATTACCTCCTTTGATACGAGTATTTGATGGTGCTGCGCACATTATCACACTGAGCTGGCAGCAGTTTGCAGTTGCTTTATGAGGAATTATTTCCATAAAGAGGGAAAAACCGACCCTGGGCAAAGTAAAGGTGGGCACCACAGGAGCGTAGCCTCAAATCTCACTTTTGCAGTTAAGTGTATGGGCATGGAAAAGCAAATTCCACAAAACCATCAAACTGTTAGGTTTCTGTGTCAAGTAGGACAGTAGGCTGTCATTGCTATTACTGGTCCACTCTGTGTCACCAATAATATCAGTGAGACTTGGGATCAACCTAGACAACTATTTCCACCTGTTTATTGAGCAGGCTCTTTTATTTTATTATTATTTATTTATTTATTTATTTATTTATAACAAGACATTAGAGAAGGTGCAGCTTGCACCTATGTGGTGCAGAGCTAGTGGAGCAAGCAGAAACAGTTTTTAACTACACTAGAAACCTGCAGCATCAGCTGTTCATGCTGCGGAAGCCTTTGGAACAAGAGGGCAGTGTGCCTCCAGCTTCAGCCGTCCCTGACCTGCACAACAGAATGCTTCTCTGGGGACACTTGGCTTTCGTGTCTCTGGCAGTAAGGAAATGTTTCTTCTCATTGCTTTCTACTCACCTCCTTCCCATTAGCACAGCATCCTAAAACCCTCCAAAGGGTACTCATGGCTTTATTCAGTCATTCTCATTTGTCTTAATGCTCCAGAATGTGCAGGATGTAGTAGGAAAGGCTGCAGAGCTGCCAGCCCAGAGGGTTCTGTGTGCATTTAGGATGAAAGGGAAGACAACACGCTCCCCCAAACGCAAGAAAATAAAGGTCTCCTTACTTCTGGACAAATCACTATTCAGAAATTCTGTGGTATGCAAAAAAAAAAAAAAAAATGCACAAAATTAGCTTCTTAAAGTACAACAGTGTGGTGAAGAAAAGGGAAAATAAAGGTGGAAGGAATCATGAAATTGTTGCTTTTTTTTTTTTTTTTAGAATTTAATTTATTAACATTCAAAGTTTTATCAAAAAATGAACACTTGACAGTTCTATTAGTATAGGAATATGGAAACATATTGACTTCTCAGGCAAGCTGTCCTTAAGGAAACCAGATAGTTGACAGTGGGAAATTTAGCTGTATTGAGAAGGATAATCCATGAAAAGACAAAAAGAGGACATAGGAGAAACATCCTTTCTATTCTTGACTTCTATCGCTGGCCAACTGTGACTGCGCCCTTCCTCTCTCTGATCTTCTGTCTTTGTTAATGTGAACCTGTGCATCAGTTTTGGTTTTGGAGGTGCTGGGAAGCTTCTGTTCTCTCAAAGCTCTTTGCCCTGCAATCCAAAGTTAATTAGATTGCATCACCTCTGGTCATTGCCTATCTTTGGATAGATATCTTCACCCTCAGAGTCAAAACAGAGGAAAACTAATAAAAGAGGTTACTGGCCCTCTGCGCAATATTGTGGAGGTGCACATTTACATGTAATTTAAATATTTTAAAAGTCTTTCAGAGCTATTTGACTACCATAAGCATTCAGAAGCTGGTATTTTGCTTGCACCACTGCAGATTTGCTTTTCTTTGTCAACAAAGTTTGAGAAGCTGAAAAAAATCAACTCAACCCTGTGAGCAAGTGGAGGGAATTTACTCTTTATGCTCAAAGGCAAGAAGTTTTGAGAAGCCATGCTGGCAAGACTCCAGTGCCTACCCTGCTAAGCAAAGGCTGAAGCCTTTCACTTGAGAGCATGTCTGGCTTTAGCAATCAGCACGTGTTTAAATGCACAAAACCACAGTTCCCTCAAACTAAATATTGTCCATCTCTAAAAAGTGTAATATCGTCCAAGGAGTTTAATATATGTGAGAAGTAATTATGTGAATACATCAGTTAATGGATTAAATACAAAGCCACCCTTGACAAACTGAGTTTGAAGTGCAGGAAAAAAATAACAACTGAGAGACAGAGAAACTGCTGAAGCTGTGCTGAAATTCTCTGAAGTATGCACAGAAAGCATCAGAGAGGAACCTGAGTGTTGCCATCCCACCCAAAACACACACACACACACACACACACACACACAAAACAGCATCCACTTATTTCTTTACATAAACTCTTCGTCATCTATGTTGCAAAGTTTTCTATGTTTGTATTGTTAGATGGTGGTTGGATATTTCATTTAATATTTGAGAAAGTAATTACATATTTTCTGTGTTTTTTGTTGTTGTTGTTGCTTTGTCGGTGGTGGTGGTTTTACTACAGATTGGTCTTGCTCATGCAAGAAAATACATTGAAATAAGAGATTCACATTTCTCTATTTGTTTTGTGTGTTGGGTTTTGTAGTGTGTTTTTTTTTTTTTTGGTTTGGTTTGGGTTGATTTTTTTTCAGCATTATGAAGTGATTGTTCTGCTTTAAACATGAACAAATACACTCTTTCCAGTCCAGCAGTTGTACTGTGCTAGAATGTTTTTCTATGATCACTTCTGATAATTAAACAGAGAATTTTAGGTAGATCTCTCTCCCTGATAGCTCAGGACTATGTCTGCATGACAAAGTGCTGTGCCATCTCAAGACACATAAATTAATGCTGATGAGTTTGCAGAGTTATGAGAACTAACATATGATAAATTAGCCTGGATACCACTTCAAACTGACATAGATATAACGCTTCAGATACTCAAGATACCAGGGATGCATGACAGCACTCTGATATATAGATGTATGCTTAGTTTCTTCAGATTTGTCTCCTAGCCTTGGGGAAACAGCTAAACATTGTTAAAAATATTTTTTCCCCAATGTTGTTTCATTTACCATGAAAGAAACTTAAGAAAGGAAGCTCAAAACAAGTTTAAGTGGGATATACCTGGAAGTCTACCACTGTAGGAAAAAAGTTCCTAAGTGACAGATTTGAAATATCTTAGTAAGGTCTAAAAGATGTAAAAGTAATCTAGTTACTAGCTTCAAGCAATGGAGGTACCTCTTTTAGCAAAGGCACAATTGCATATCCTAACCAATTAGTCAACACCTGGGCTAAGAACACACAGCTGGGATATCTCTAAGCTTTGTTCTTTTTCTGTTTCCCACTTGTTTTCTTGCAATTTTTGTAATAGTTGCAATGGGAGTAAAGCAAAGCAAGTGCTCCTGAGAATTGCACCTTGAGAGACCATTAATCAAAATGAATGATGGACATTTCTTTGTCTTCAGTGTTTCAATTTTTAGGGTATATGAATACAAATGAAATTGAAAATTTCATTGAAATTGATCGATATTGTTTTCAGAAACAATGGAAGCACAGCTACAACATGTATAGGTCTCTCTCCACCTGTTAACTAACTCAGTGAGCGAACATGCACATCAGCTCTCTAAAACTGACCTTACTCTCTTGAAATAAAAAAAAAATCATAGTTATAAATAAATATGCATTTTTACAAAGACCACAGCATTAGTGTTAAAAATAATGAAGGTTAGTCACTGAATCAAATATGCAATTTATTTATAACCCTAATAAATGAAACAATAGAACAAATATTGCAGGTACTTAAGTTTCTTTGTTGCTTCATGACTTTAAAATCTTTCAATTTTTTAAAATCTTTCTTAAACTTCAGACTTTGAAAGGTTTTGGGAAATAGTGTAGCAGTGACAGTAAGAAAAAAAAATAGAAAAACCATGTTAATTAAAATGTTTTTCAACTCAAGTTAAAATATTCATTTAGGTCAATAGAACAAAAACTGGATTTTTTTTCCTGCTAAGTTTTTCAAATATAAAGGATTTTTCCTCAAAGCTTTTTTGGTATTTTTCAGTCAGGTAAAGTCGCAGATTCCACATACTCTTGCACACTAACTACATCTGCTTACCATGACAATAGCTTTATTAAAACTACAAATATCACTGGAATGCAACTGGAATGAGTAAAGATCCCAATCTAATGTGCTCATATGCTACCATCTTTTATTGAAACTGGATTTCTTGGAAGCTTACCTCACAAGAAGATGGCTAACAGTGAGCTTTTTCTTCTAAACCATTAGCAATGGGTTCCAGCAAAGAAGAATTCAGATATTCAGTTAAAGACAAAATAAGAAAGACCTGACTGTAAAAGGCTGTGGGGACAGATTCATATGGTTTGGTCAGACTGAGGAAGTCACAGAGCTTTTGACAGTCAGCGTTCTGTTCCCTGCAGCAAGGGGGCATTTGTAGATCCTGGCCAGTGAAAGTACTACAGCTTATTCTATCTGTTTTCTCTTAAAATAACATATTATAACCAGTGTCCCCTTTACACAGTTAAACTTGTTTCAATGATCATTTCTATCTTGTTTCCATAGCTCAGTTCCATTTTATGTTGTGAACGGATTTGGGAATGGATTTTTTGCTCTGCACTCTTACGTGCCAGCACCTTATCCTAAATCATGTCTGAGCTCTGGTTTTCCATGCTACACTGCTCAGTCTTTTTGTGTGTGTGTGTGAAACACCACCACAGCCCACATTTTCCAACAGCATAGTTTAGTTGTTCCATTGTTCTTTGGAATCCTCTCAATTAATTCATCAAATCATAGCAATTTCACTTCTCTGTTTTAACAGTGGAATCAGTAGCAGCTCTTTTCTACCATACCACTCCCTCTGGATGCAATTTCCCTCTTGCTTCTCTGCCATCTTCCCACAATACAGCAGACAAAATAATTCCACATCTCACATAAGTTTGTAATTCCCATCCACATTATAGGTTCCACAGCCATGAACAGCTAAATCTCTACTTCTGGCTCTTACCAGTTTCATCAATTAAGTCACACCTCATCTACCCTTTATTCTTACTCCTCTTTCTGTTCTTTAACTGTCTCCCATACTGCCCCTCTTCTTAGATCTCCTCCAGCTAGAAAGTATTTATTTAAAAGCTTTTTTTTTTTTCCCCAAAAATCTAATGGACTGCATTTCATCTTTTCACTAATGTGTCAGTCAAGCATTTTTACGTTTATTTTAATGACAGGTTTAATTCATCCTCATCTCCTTGGAAACAAATCTTTACCTCTGATACAAGTATCCAAAAGAAAACATGAAACTGAAGTGATCTGACATCACTTTTTCTCTTAGATTGGTGTCTCACATTTTACTATTCATTATGCCATTGAATCAGCCTTGACACACTAAATCAAGCACTATTTCATGCTAATATGCCAAGGAAAGCATTATCAAAATACAATTTTGTTCAGGCATTTGTGAAGAGATGACAGCAGAACATGCTGCTGCAAAATTCTCTTACTGCAGAAATTAAGATTCCCTGCACTATTCCTGAGAATGATAAGGAACCTAAATAGCCAGGGTAAAAAACACTTAGTATATCCTTCCTCCTCTCACTATGTAGATAAATGTTAAATTTAAACTCTGATAACCTAAGCCCACAGTTTAACCACCATGGTGTAAATGTTGTGAGGGGGCTTTCTTCCTCCGCAGTATTGCTGGCACATCACCCAAGTCATGAATAGTGAACTACACAGAAGGCATCTAAGTGGTGCCAGGGATTTTCAGAGACATTTATGTAGGACTCTTTATGGCTAATTTTCCAGTGCCACTGCTAAGGGAATTCCTGACTGTAATTTGAATTGATAATCTCAGTAAAAACAGGTTTTATGCCTATTCAACTACACCAAAACACTCAGAGGTATAAATAGAAAGTGATTCTGATCTCATTTGCACTAGTTTTCTCAAAGTCCTCCTCAAAATTACTGCAGATGGGGACAGAAGAAATTTTATATCTTTGAGAGATTTCCTTTTGAGTAGAGCCATTACCTAAGAGAGAAAATTGAAGTTAAAAGGTATCACGTAATAAATTGACCATGACTAATAATTTATATATATATAAATGATATATATATATAAATTATTATATATATATATATAACTAAGCTCTGAATAATTCTGTCATTTTGATTAGCATTGGTAGCAGAAATGAAGGAAGGATGTGGGTGTACAAATAAAAACCCAACATTTTTAAGTCACAGCCCCAGTGGAAATACTGATTACTACTGCACTGCTGAGATATTCCTATTCTTTATGTACAAATTATATGCCAACTGCTCCAGGAGAGTCCAATTATTTGGGCGGGGTGCTGAGCTCGTAAGGGTTGGGTATTTTGTTGTTGTGTTGTTTTGTTGTTGTTGTTTTTCTAGAAATGCAACTAGTCTAAGGAAAATAGAGTAAAATCAGATTCTGTACTCTCCAGATAAAACAGATCTGTCCTGTACATGCAATGTACCAACAACAAATCAATTTGCTTTTGGACTCAGGACCAACAATTCCTGATGGCTGGCAAAAGATCATATCAATGTTTTGAAGCAATGAAGAGACGGCATGATTGAGTTTTTTTATCAAGTCTTAATTTTATAATAACTTCTCCACCTTTTGAAAAATAACAACAATGAGATAGGCTTTAGATGTAATCTATTCAAATCAAAATAGCTTAGATTAATTTGTCAGCAAATAAAGAGGTATTGTGATCCTTTCAAAAGACCGAAGGAGAAAGAAACAGGTTGTAGTGTTAGTCCTTCTGTCACTCAACATGCATAGGCTTCTGGTAGTTTAAAAGGCCTTCTTTGTATAAGCCATGTTATAGCAGTGAAAAATTGTGAATCTACTTCTGCTTTGGATAAGAAGGTAGTACACAGGGGAAATTTGTCAAGAACCGGGTCGTAGAGGTTTTCTTCATTAAATATGCTAAAGCAGACATTTCTTGTACGATGAATGCACATTCGTTCTCTGTAGGAACACTGTTATTCTGTCACAAGAGCTCCCATTTTGGAGGTTAGCTGAAGTAAATTGCCAAAGGAGCAAATTGAATCACACGGAGCAGATCGTGGCATGCAGTGAAAGCATCTACATGAGGAGCTGGTGAATAGCTCCAGGCTATTCCTAGGTAAATGGCTTTGTAGGCTATGCCTACATGAACAACACCTTAAGAAACCTAAACACTGATTTCAAAAGGCTTTTCTGGGGAAACTGATAAACCGAAAGGTTAGAAGATCAGAGATGCTGAGGAACTCTTATGCTATTTTCAGAGCAAATGAAAAACCTAAAATCAGGTTCCATTAACTTAGGGCTTATTCACATTACTCTGATATCAGTTTAAGTATTGCTGGCATTTACATTGAAAGACCGTGGACTTTTTAGTCTATTGTTCTGTAAATAAACTTTGATCTTTGTGACTACAGAATCACATTTCTGGCTGAAGGGATCTCTTCTCGTCATACCTATTTCATTAGTACTCTTAAGAGTTGGGTTGCTGAGAGGCTCCCAACAATAGCATTGCAAAAATGTCATAACCTAAAATGCAATTTTACCAAAACCCTCTGAAATATTTTCTGTGTACTAAAGAAGCATGAGACTTTCCACCCTAAAATCTAATTAAACTGTCTTTAAACAAATGAAATCAGGGCATGATGCAAATGCCATCTCAGCTCTAATTGTTGCATTGATGTGAGTTTTCAAAGATAAAGTGATTTTCTTCACAACAAGCAGATAATATATGTGCCATGACATCCTGGAATGCATCTTGTTTCCTTAATTTTGAACAGTTAAACTGGCTTGTCTGCTTTATCATACAGCCTTGGAGGAGGAGTGTATACGATTTGCAAGGATCAGAACAATTTGATTGTAATTGTATTCACTATAAATATGGTGATATGTAACAGAAGCATGTTTTAAAGCAGGTACTGAATTTCTTCATTGTATATGAACAAACATATTTCATAAGATAAAAGAAAGATATGGCTAGATACAATAAGTTTTTGCAAGAAGTAAGAGAGAATATAGCCACCATTCCAGCTAAAGAAATTGAGTACCTGAGCAATCAGGATCTATGAAAGGGGAAACAAGGAGTAAGTATATTTAAATCGAACACTTCAAGTCATGGCTTCGTATAATCCTCTAACCGACTGTGTTCATTTTGTCACCTCCTCCAGAATGGATGTTACAAAGCTACTGAAATTGCTTTTGTTGTTTTGTTTCTTGAGAGTGTGCAGTGGCAGTATGCTGTTCTGGCTAGCAATGTAACCATTGTAGTATTCTAAATCACTTTCAACACAAGAAATTAATAGCAAGAACCCATAGCTGCCAATACTATTCGCTATCTCAGTCTGTTCCTAATGAAAAAGCCACTCCTGAAAGCATTGGTGAGTACATGCAACTTGATTCAAGTGAACAGCCTCAGGTATTTGTCTGCGTGTTTGAGCTTTTACTCAATACTGAGCTTTCTAAAGGATGTTTCAAGGAACACAAGAAAAATTCTAGTCCTCTAAGAGGAATCATTGTAGAAAGGCAAACAGCATTACCTTCCAGTTAATTTCCAGTCACGATATCATTTTCCAAACAGTTTTTTCCCTAATTTGTCCTTTTAGGAATGAAACCAAGATCACTGGCATCATGAGCTGATATTTAGTATCAATTTTAAATGTCCCGTCTATAATGGTCCAAAAGAAAATTTTGGCACACTTTTAAGAACGTTTGAAAATGGTACAAGAACTCAAGTCACAGGCATTGGCTCTGAGAACAGTTCTGGTTATATTCACGTTTGAGAATTTCGTACTGTATGAAGTTCACTATTTTACCTGTTTTGGTAGTTCAACTGAATATTACACTGTTTATTGAGATTTATCAATTGTATACTGTTGTTCTACTTCAAATGTTTTTGGAGAGTATAAGCATGCACTTTTTCTCAGGCTGCCTATATAGTGTTAATTATAGCCAATTCACTTAACAGTGATAAGGGTATCCAAGTGTATTTCCTTCTTCAAGAATTCTACCGTAGTCTATCATTAACTAATATGCTATTAGAGTGTTATCTGTTCATAGCTGTCATAGCCTGGACTGCACATCATTTCACCTGCCCTGGATGAGAAAAGTATAGTAATCAGCAATGAATATCATGTCTGATGGGAAGAAAACATGTTCTTGATGTCTGGTTTGTTGGTTTTGTTTGGTTTGCTTTGCTTTGCTTTTGTTTTTCAAATTTCATACTGTTTTGGAGGTCCTTTTACAAAAACATGATCTTCAAATAATTCACAGCTTTTCATCGCTTATTCCACAGCAAGACATGTCTGCTAGTGCAAATTCCTGAGCATTTTGCTGGTTGCAGTCTCTCTTCCTGTTTGAACCTTAGGCAACTAACGTCCTTCGCAGCAGTATTCAGCTGCATCCATCTCAGTCAAGTGCACTTGTGCTAGCTGTAGCATCAGAAGCTCAATATTCAATCTATAGAAAGTCCTGCAACACGGAGCTCCTGGTTGATTCAGCAGAGAACAAGCACAACTAACTACTGTTGCAGAGAGATCACAAATGGGCAAAGTAGCTTCCTGCAGCCTTGGCATATATTAATTTATATAGATCCTGTGCTGTTCCTTTTCATTTTTTGAAATAATCAAACTAATATTGCTCCCATCCTGCAAGCAATTTTTATTTTCTATTCTCTTCTGTTGTGCCATTACCTAGAAAATTACTTTTAAAAAATTCCCTTTTCCTCTTCTATTAACTGGATGTTTGAACTGCCTAACTACAGAAGTTTCTATCCTCATTCACTTAAATTAAAGGCATATTTTTAAATCTAACGTATTTTTAGCCATAACTGTCTTTTGACTGCATTACGGTTAAATGAAGATTTAGATTACACCCCCAAATTTTTCTCAATATTTAGTCCTAATGCATGTATTACTGTGATGCCCAAGGAATGGTTAATTTAATAATGAACCTTTGCCTTGTAGGCTACACTGCCACACTTTTACTGGAGTGTATGAGGGCATAATTAACATAAATTAAAATAAAATTTTGTTGCCCTAGTTTTTTTGTTTGTTTGTTTGTTTGTCTTTTTCCCCAGTGTTGAATAGCTATAATTAATTGAAATTCTTCCTTATTTCTTTGCTCAAAGGTCATCAGAGAATTATATCATTTTGTCACAAAAAAAAAAAATCAAGAAGAACAGGGAGCAGGGTTTTGTTTTTTTCTTCAGTGCAGAGGGGAGTCTCCTAAAGAATTCAGGTTCCTCTGCAATGAAACCTCCAACCCATTATGCGTTTTAAATTCAGACTGGCCAGAACAGTCAAGAATGCACAGTGGGAGGACAATTCCTGGCAGCATAACAGCATTTTAAAGATAGTGTGGATATCTTGGGATACAAGAAGAGAGAAGGAAAAAAAAAATTTGCACACAATCTGAGCCTGGCTGAGCCAACTAGCATTGCTTTTGAGATAAAAGGATGGGAATATTGGCAGGTCACATGCTCGAAGCCTGGTGTTGTCCTGCAGACAGCATCTGGGGGAGGGAACCTGCCTGACATTTTTATCTCCTTCTCTGAATCCCCCGCCAGCCCTTCTGGGAGTCAGCCTGTGGCCTGGGGCTGCCAGAAGCAGGAACAAGCTGCTCTCCTCCTCACAGTGGAAAATGTGAACTGCTCAGCTCGTTAGGGGAGAAACAGCAAAATCTTGCTGTTTTCACCCATTTTGATGAATTCTTTTGTATGTAAACGCATGGATTTTAAAAACAAGCCTTCTAACTTGTACCTAAGCTCTGCACTGTGAATTTCATGCAATGCTTGTTAGATGTGATGGGCTTCCTGACATTCACTTCATGCAGTTGAGAAGAAAAGTCCTGCTGGCCCTTTGAAAGAAGCTGCACGGACTGACAGATTTGGCAAGGATAAAGGGCCAAGAAGCTCTGCAAATGTCATAGGAACAGAGACATATATTCTTTCAAAATCCATTTCTAGATAAATATGATCTAGCAGATGCACGAGGCAGACTCTAACGTACAGCTCTGCTTGGGGAAGTGAATGTGTGTGCCAGTGCACTAAAACCAGTCCTGCTGTGCGCTGTGAATCATGTCAGCTCGTGGCGGTGAAAAGTTTTATACTGTACAGCCTTGGCAAAACCAACACAATTAAGTCTGAATGAGCTGCGGTACCATTCCCTCTCCTATATCAATAGAGGTATTTAATCTATTTAATCATGTCAGTGCCAAATACACTGAGGTAATTGAATCATGAACCTAACAAAAGGGCATCATTTCACTTGCAGCATTTTTATGACAAGTGATAATGTGCAACATGGAAAGGCGCCAAGAGCTTCTAATAGCCAGGACTGAGTTTGCTGAGCTGCATTTACAGGGAGAAAATCTGCAGTTGTAAACATTATTATTTTATGTGACAAAAGAAATGCATACTTATTTGGCCACACTTGGAGGATTTCATTGTGTTGACCACGTGAGGAGGAAGTCCTTGCAGAAGGGATAAGAGCCTCCTGATGCGGAGAACTCAGAAGTTGAATATAGCAGCTTTCAGTGTATCCCAACCAGGTCTGAACTCAGTCTCCCTGAGATCCTGAAGACAAGCCTCTGTTCCCCACCGGCGTGGTTGCTGGAATTTATCTGTGCCAGAGAGCACTGCCCTGCTGCACAGCAGCTCAGGGCGCTGTCTCCTCTGCTCCTGACTGAAGGTGACATGTTGAGGAACGGGGAGGGGAGACACCCCAGAGCCGTAACCCTCACCAGACTCCAGAAACCTTCTGTGCTGGCAGACTGCTGACTTCCTCGGCAATGCAGGCAGTGTGCCAGCCTGAAATTGCTCTGCCTTTGAGCCAAGTTCTGCTTCTGTGTAAGTGCTCGCAGGAGCTGAAGCCATGAAGCTGGAGAAGAAATGCAGAACTTGCTTTTAAACCTGAAATCCCACAGCTGAGCAGCTGATACCATTATGTAGTGGGAACAGAACCCCTAGGACTGCTATGCCTAAGTTTTTGCCAGAGCATATAATGGCATATACAAAAAACTCACATTGTGATTTTGCTTATTCTTGCCAGAATTTGTTGCCAGTGCAATGAAGTAGATCATTCTGTAACTGGTGTGAAGCTTGTCAAAGCTCAAAATGAGATGCAGAATTAATCATCTAGCCATTTCAAGGTCCAGCAGAGGCATATCTGTACTCCTGAGAGCCTTTTGAAGTGTCAGATTTGACACCAGGAAAATGAAATACATGAAGTGTTGGTAACTCTCTCCAACTTATCCCAAGTCCTTCACTGCCATTTTAAGGTTTAAAAAAATGGCTGGAATCAGTACTTCATATTTGTAACATATCAGGTATATTTGATGTGCTAGGGTGCAAGGTATAAGTCTACTAAAAATATGTGATATGTTCAGCAGTAGTCAAATGGTTAATTAGTGTATGCAACTACCAAATTGTTTCTCTGGAGTGTCAGTGTGTTCTCTTGAATTTGCTATTAAGATCTTTTTCAGGGTCCAATGGCAATGACATTGTACATTAATGCACAAAGACTCAGCAATTTTTTTAACATCTGGTAGGAAAAATTAATCCTTAAACCTTGGTTGCAACTGCCCTTTTCTATCACTGGAAATAAAGAATTAGCTACTTCTTAGAATATTTACCGTGTCTACCTTAAGCAACTATGGAATTCATATCACTAAAGAGGAATGTTTCAGCTCAGCTAATATCATGACATGATCTCTTACTAAACATACAGCACTGGCAGGCTTTTTTTATGTCACATGTGTTGTACTTCACTTTATAATACATACTTATTATGATCACTACATTTTTATTGCATGCCTTTGCTGTTATGCTAATGCTGTTGGGTGGATGCCAGAATCCCATCTTGATTACTTGTACATTCTTTGTCAAGGGCATCTGATGCTTTAGCTGGGCATTATTTTTAAGAATGTATGATCAATTTATATAAATGCTTATGCTATATATGGTGTAAGATAAAAAGCAATACAGAGAAAGATAAACAAGAAGAAATTATGCTAATAGTGGAATAGCTATTATGCTACAATACCTGTCTGTTCCAGCTGACACTTTGACAATTAAGAAGGAATGATTTTCACCATAGGCAATAGTAAGTTTGTCCTTGATAGATGTAGTTTCCAGAGGCTAGGGATAAGGTTAACACAACTCTACATGTAACATCCAGAAGTACAAGAGTAACCTTCAAGAAAGCCCTAAGCCTTTTTTTTTCTCTTTTTTTTTTAACTTGACTGAAAATGAGGTTGTACCCCAAAGGATATAGAATATGCTACAGGACACAGAATTAAAGAGAAAACGTGCTGATAAGCGCACACCCACACTTTTAATGTCAAATTCTTGGGCATGAAACTCAGCCATCTGGGAGGAGGAGAATGAAATATATGAATGCTTGCAAGAAATTGTTTTTAAGTTCTCTGAAGAAGCTTTAATGAGTTAGCCTATTTATTATGCTTCTTGACTTGCAATACCTTGGCTAGCAGAGCTTTTAACTCACTTTTTCTTTACTAAAATGTATATATGTATGTTTTTATGTGCTGATTGAGGAAGGAGAGGGTAAATGGAAAACAAAAATGCAAATGTAAAAACATAGAAGATTGCAAGAAGATACTTTAATGACATTGCCACAGTTTTCTGTAGGCATGTATATTACAGCTTACTATTTGGATCAGAAATCTTTCAAACACCAGTATAACTGTCACCTTTTGAAAGCTGATTATGGTTATATTGCATGATTTTTGGAGGAAATAAAATGCTTTGTAGAACTCACAGAAAAGCTGTGATTATTTTTAGATTCATTCTGTAGATCATTAATCATTTTGGAACCTATTACTATGAATTTTCATATAATATAACTATAAATATAAGCTACATACTAGGCCCAAAGAGCTCTATTAGATAAAGTGGTATTGCTGTCATTAAAAACATAGAGGCTGGTGGATGTGAAGTCAGGAACTGATTTAAAAAATGTAGTATCCAGACATGTTGATGGTCTATGCAAGTAACTAAAAGAAAAGCTACAAATGAAAGTCACACACCCACACAGAAATTTTGGATTCCAGGTCTGCCAAGGAGATTAAATTCCACAAGACAGTAACTGTCTGCTAAAAACACAGCTTCTAGTCTTGGAAAATCTTAAAGATCAAAGCAGTTCAGGTGAAGTTAATCTACCTGTCTAGCACACTGGGCACAAGGCTTCTGTAAGCAACAGGTTATTTTGGTTCACTGTAAGTTTCCAAAAATTTATTGTGGGTAAATCCAGCATCATGGTAAGACACTCAGAAATCTGAAGGTCCTTATGGATTTCATATCAAAGATGAATGGCCAGGCTTACAGCTGAGGTAAATATTGCTTTAATAAAATGAGCCATGTTGCTCCTTCACAGGAGGTTCTGTGTCCAACTTCCTCAGTTCAAAATCTCCCATTCAAAATACTACTTTTCTTGGCATAAACACAAAAATGCACAGAACAAGAAAGAAAAAATACTGAATATTTTTCAATACCCCTGAAATTACATTATCAACATTCATCCATAAATATTTATGTAGGACTCCAGTAGTCCAAAAAGAACAGTCCATTTCTAAGAGATTCAAGACAGGACCCTGGCTCAAAACTAGAAACTAGTTGCAACATTTTTTTGAATGCTCATATTCCCTTATGCAGAGTCTGCCTTCTAAGAAATAAGTAGTCTCAGACTGACAACCAAAGTCACTTCTGCCTAGTTAGG
The DNA here is from genome assembly GCF_013377495.2 of Cygnus atratus. Taxonomy (NCBI): domain Eukaryota; kingdom Metazoa; phylum Chordata; class Aves; order Anseriformes; family Anatidae; genus Cygnus; species Cygnus atratus. Next base: position 30,336,878 of record NC_066365.1, on the reverse strand, counting down.
GATATGCACTCACTGTTATTCTCAAGGGACTTATGGAACTGTTTTTTTCTCCTGGAAACTCTGCTGCGCTCCATCCAAAGGCCATCTACTCAGACAAACATACAAGTAGTCCTAGGAGTTGTTCATAGATCTCATTTTCTGACATGGGCCTTTAATTGCCAACAAGGTCATGCAGCTTTCCTGACTATTCTTGGTTAATTTGTTACCTTCAGGATGGTGTCTCTTATTAAGTAAACCATTAATCTAACTGTCCTTTTCTGATAATAAAACCTTTACACCCAGAAGCCTTATCAGCTAAATTAATTTGTTGCATTAAAGCAACCACATAAATCTTACACTGTCATCTGTAAAGAGAGATTAGATAGGAAAATGCAGCCATGACGATCTATGTATAAACTAATTTTTGATAACTTAACACATCACTTCAAGAAAATTTGGAGGCTATGCCTGCATCAGTGCAGTGGGTCTTCAGAGCAAAGTAGCTGATGGTGACAACCTGACGTTCACGCTGTAACTACAACTTTTGACTGAATGCACACTAGTGGTCAGAGTTCATCTTTTCAGTTTTGTTTCATCAGGAAGGAGCCTGTTTTATACACTCTAAAACCATTCCACAGTATGAACTAAAAAGCAATAAACAGGAACATTCAGGAGATTCCCTTCAAAGTGCACTCTTGGTCTGATCTACACTCGTGTATATGCACCCTGACTCGCAGTCACCTCACAGGGTCCTCTGAAATGTTTACTTAACATTATGAAATCTCCATTTCAGAGCTACAGGAAGAACAAAAGCTCTCTTCAGTCTTATAGATGGGGAGGAAATCACCATCAGTGTTTTGGAGCAATGGTTAAGGGTGATTATATTGGCAGTGCAGGCAGAATCTGCACAGGGTGCAAAGGCGAGTGATCACAAAAGTGAAGTAGATCTGTGTGGACTCATAAGCTAGCTGGCAAGAGATGACAAGGAGTGAACTTTATTTTCAGAAATTAGGTATGCTGAAAGTCACATTGACATTTGCTAGCTGGAATGCTAACACACAAGCTACCTGCAAGCTAATCACCATATAGGATAATAGATCACTGTGAGGCTGAGTTGTAATATTTTTAATGACCGCATGAAGCCAAGATTCACCCATTTGTAGATACAATGTACAGTACAAGACCTTTTGTTAGACTAAAGGGGTTATTCAGTCTCCTAGTGGACTCATGATTACTTGATAGACTGGTTTATTTGACATGAGTGGCTTTCAATTAAGAGAAACAAGCACATTGACTGGCATTAATTGTGCTTACATTCTTTAGTTAGTAATCCTCACATCCCACAGCAGCATTTCTAATTATTTAGCCTGACCTTGCTATCAAGCTAACAGTCCTACAGCTACTCAGGCCATCATCATTTTTAGCCACCACTTCAGCTTTACCCGCCTTTTACTTAATGGGAATTTTCCCATAGAATTATCATAGAATCAGTTGCAATATGTATTAAATGCTGGCTTCAGCAGTTCAGAGAGATCATCATCAATCTGTTTTAATATTTTTAAACAGTACCTTTCCCAAAGATAAGCAGAGCTGGTAATATACAGAATAGACTGTTAAGTAATGTCTGAAACATGCACTGAGAAAGATACTTGAAAGGGATAATTAATACTATGGAATTCACACATCAGAGTTACAAGTGTAGGAACAGAGTGGAGCTTTGAAATCTAGAGGGCTAAGGTCCTCTATACTGACTTACAATTTTTAAAAAACTTTGTTTTAGAAAGAAGAACATTCCATAACAATTGATAAAGAGTGAGAAGCCTCCTATAAACAGTGTGCTCTGTAAAGCTAAATCCCAGCCATTCTCTCAAAATGCATGTCCTTTTTGCAGTGTTTTGTTTGTTTGTTTGTTTGTTTGTGTTTTTTTTTTCCCTTCTTACATTGACTATCATCCACAGCAACTTGAAGTTTCTCTACCTCAAAGTACAGATTCTGAAAATTTGCAAGGAAAACTCAACAGGGAGGCCCAATTATTTAGTTGTTTTAAAGTCTGCATTCCTGTTTCTAATAAGCCATGCACTGTATACCTGAACACATTGCTTTCCTTTTTCAGAAGAATGCACATCCTGGAGTTGCTTTTCCATGTAACTGATTAAAGCCAAGCACTTGGCCTGGTACAGCTGGTGAACAAAATATGAAGGATGTTAAACACGTAGGTAGCTGACTTCCATTTTGTTTTGCTTCTCCGGGGTCTAAAGAGACATTGATGTCAAAGAAATATCTGTGCAGGGCCTTTATGCGGGGATGAATTTCATTTGATCCTAAATAGACTCTAAAGGCAGTGAAATGGATGCCACTGATCTGTATCCTGGGAGTCTCTCCAGTAAAGGCAGGCTGCCTATTTAGTAGGGGCTTATTATGTGTCACACACATAGTCACCCAACCTTGAATTATATTAAATAACCTAAATACACACTAAGTATGGTTCATCGGAATTAGCTCAAGATGATAATAATAAAAGCTTGGATCAGACATAGATACCCTTTTTATAGGTGTGGAGCACTTGCTATAAAGATATGTAAGTACTGTCCTCAAAGAGCTGCTCATCTGGCAAATACCACTTTTCAAAGAGAAATAATATTCTTTCTATATTGTGATCAGAGCACCTGATTTTGTCTGATGTCTTTTATTAATACAGTTTTTCATACATTTTTACTAGTCATTTTTAAAGGTCCCAGACTGAAATCAAAGTGACAATAATTATTCCTTCTTCAACAGAGCTGAGGAACACTTTCTTCATCCCTCCCTCCCTACCTCTCTCTCCCAAGGCAGGCAGGTGTCCAGCATCACAGGGCTGAGTTCCCAGAATCACTTTCATTTGGAAATTTTCTCAATACAATCTTTTAAGAGCTTCAAAATTGTGTTTTCCCTGTAAAACAAAACAAAATGTTTGTCAGTCTATGTTAAGAACTGATGTTTCCAGCCCTCACTTAAAGATGAGATTGATAAGAGTACCCTGCAATTGCCACTTCAACCAACTACGTGCAGTGCTCCTCAAACCAAGCTTGATTCCAGAGCAGTTTGTGTGAGTTCCTACTGGTGACATGATGATAATCATACTTTTTAGAAGGCATTCGACTTCCTTAATGATGCCTATTGCATTTCCAATGAAATCACTGCATTTTTGTCTCTTACATTGAAATGTCCTGGTGCTCCACTTTCTGGTATTAATGGCTAAATTCTGTCCATTTGTCCTTAAAATGACAAGTAAAGTCTGCACACTTATCTCATCTGTATCATTTGAACAGCACTTTGCTGCCTCCTCCTTACAGCTAAAACATCGCAGGGACTCTCTTAATATGATAACAGTAAAACTTCTTCCACTAACATAGTATTTCATAAGCCATCATTTGATAACATACAAGTAGATACCAATGGAGTGATGGGATGTGCTTGGTGTTAGACACGCAAGAGCATATCTTCTGTAAATATTAATAGATGAGGCAAACTGCCTGAACAGCACAATTAACATTTTCCCGTAAGAACAGTTTAAATATTGCTTAAGAAGGCTTGATATTACAGCCTCTTTAAACCACTTGAGCTTCAACAACTTTCCTACTCAAGATTGTTTTGGGGAGCACATGTCAGAGATAGTCCAAGAAGAGGATGTAGATTTCATGTTATAATTTTTATATTGAACTCTTTCAAATTTTCATTTAGAAAATTGTGCCTTTTAATTTTTCCCAAAGTTTAAAAAAAAATGAATAACCTCCAAAGTGATGTGATCTTTGGACAAAACCACTAACTGACCTTTAGTTCCACTGCTTATAACAAGAGACAGATCCAACAGTCATTATGTCTTCACTCCCAAGACTACTCTTAAGTTTTATGGTTTAGATACCTTAGCCCTGAATTTAGCTTTTACTTTGAGGATCTGAACAGACTAGTTTTTTAGAACACAAGCAGGGATGACAGAGAGACATCTGTATTTTATATCCAACCTTCAGATATCCCTCTGTGAAGAGGGGCACACTCCCTCTAACACGTACTGGCCTGTCTTTTGGGCACTATATTCAGTTATGTAAAACTGAGCTCATATTTGTGCTGCAAATATGAAAAAAAAAAAAAAAAAAAAAAAGAGCCCAAAACTATGGATTCAGAAAACCAGAGGGTTTTGCTTCGTTTGTTTGTTTGTTTGTTTGTTTGTTTCCCATGGATTCAGGAAAATCTTTTAGTAACAAGACATAGACCTTTCCCAATTTCTAAAACTCCTCTTTCCTTTTTGCAGGTTATCTGTACTTCAGACCCAGATGTGGGGGAACTCTTGGGGAGAAGGTCCCTTTTGAGAATCCTCTGGAGCTTGGCCACAAAGAACTATGATTGAATAAATGCCAACTGTTCTTCAACATCTGGTGTATTGTAGCTTCTGCAGAGGTTTCTACTGACCATACAGTGGACAGAAATCTTCCCCAAAGGCATCTGAGATCTCATTTGTGCAATTCCTGTCATGTCATTTCTTCATACCTCGCTGTGTCCTTATGCAAATAACTGTTAATCCTAACCCTAAAAGATGGGCAAAGACCAAGGAAGAGAGTGTATGGAATGGGTAAGATAGCTGTGGAGTTCTGAACAGGGATCAGCAATGGAGGATTTTGTCTAGATTTTTCAGCAAAGTTCCCACAATTATTATCAGCTGTGCTGCTTTCACCAATGAAACCACGGGCTGAAGCGGTATTGCTGAAATGAATTATTGGTATTGTTATTTGGCCAATATTATCGGACATTGGTATTTTAACTGTTGTGTTTTCTCACTCACAACAATTGGTTAAGACCCTGCAGACATCTGATGGCAAAAAAATGTAAATCTGGAGTTTTGAAATACAATATTTATGCAGGCACATTAGGTTCTTACTTATACGATGTTAATTATTTTTTTCTGGGAACAGCTCCTAGTTTTATGAAGTGAGATGAAAAGGACAGAAACAGGCATGGAAATATTTTAACTTCAGAGTTATGCTGCCCTTACGGATGGTGAATGGGTACATATCCATCAACTAGTGTTCCTAATTCTGATTGACTTTGTTCAAACTAAAGGACAAAATTTCCAAGATTCATTTGTAAAATAACGGTCACATAGGAATTACAAAGCAGATGGCTCTATTAATTTAATAGTTTAAATTGCTTCCTATGTCTCCTGGTTTCTGCACTGAATAAGTGCATTTTCAACCAAAATTTTATAGAAGTATATCAGGTCTTTTAATGGGGTTAGCTAATCCTTGAATGTGCCAGCAGTTACATTAACAATCTTGAGGAAAACAAACCCATTTGATTCAGAATACCAATTTATCACATTTTACGTCATTTTCAGCCAAAAGATCACTAGGACTGTCTTTAAATTGAAGCAAACTAACAGGAGGGAAGGAAGGAAGTAACGGAAGACATTTAGCAATTATCATACTTTCAGCAGACCTATTGAATTGAGACCATAGGTCCTGTACATTGCAAAAATACTACATTGATGTCTGTTGTGCAGTTTTTCATTAAAAAAAAAAAATCTCAAAATACTTCAGACCCAATTCTTTAAAATGGTAATTTTATTTCTGAGAATACATAGCAATACACCTCTGACATTAACATCACAGATGATCAGCAACTTCAACAGAAGACCTTCTGAGAAGGTGTGGACCCCACTTCAGAAAGATTTATGAAGGTTATTTAAACATTGCATAGCCCACCTACTGCAAGCTTCTCTGGCAATTTTTCAGCATTAATCAATAGTATTTGTACCAGAATGGAAAATTCAAAAGTAAAATGCATTATTAAATGCAGAATCTCAAACCAAAAATAATTCAAGGAAATTAAGATCTTCAGAAATGGGGAAAAAAAATAAAAATTAAAATAAAAATAAAACCAGATTAAAAATTAAAATTAAGGGATTTTCATTTTCTTTCCCTCGAAAGGGTACAGTAAATGTCTGCTAAATTACACATATCAGTCCATAATTATATGAAAAATAATATTCCACTTAAAACGCAACAAACTTTCACTGTTCTAAGCATAGTTTTATAAAAACAACATATACATATATAATATGTAATATTTATAACAATAATAGTAATATATGGTAGCCTGAAGAGAAGGAATGGACTGTACTTTTATAATTTTCTACATTGTATGAAAGTGCTCAGCTTGCAATAGTCCTACAGAATCTCTCACTGAAATGTTTCTTTCTAGCAATATTACATACTTGTACACTGTTTTGAAAGTTTTTAAAATTTGAATGTTGCTGTGGAGAGAGAAATGCCCACTCCCACACCCATGGGGCAAAGTGATGGAAAATAAACAATTGGGGGCACAGCCTCCAGTTGCCAGCTCAAGAAGATATAGAGGCTGCTATGTGACTCCTATGACTGTGCAAGAACTTGCCTAATTTTTCTGGCAGCACCTCTCTAACTCATGTCTCTGTGTTTGATTAGATTCAAAATCAATTCTGAGACAGTTTCCTTTAGCTGGTCTAGGATTATCTGTGCCCATCACAAATTAAAATTCTTGTTTGAGCAGGGTCATCAGTTGAGTTCCAAAGAAGAAACTTATATTGAAAAATAAAATAAATCCTTTCATTTTGCCAGTTCAATTTGTAATAAGATGTCTGTTAAACAGTTACTTGAAGCTTGGATACTTACCATGTTGATTTTTTGATTAGATGAATATCTATTAATTTTAAACATAAATAAATTATTTTAAAGCTCTTATCACTAAGCATCAGGCTAGAAAATCTGTATAATGATTTCTTTTTTTTTTGAGATTAGGCTTGAGGTAGTTGGTTTTAGTGGCTGAAATATGAATTCTACCACATGGGGAAACAGCTCCAACTATCATGATGAGCACAGCAATGTCAGCCTGCATATGCTATTCACTTCATAGTTTCATAACATTCCAGGACAGAAGAAACATTAATTCATCTTATTTGACATGTAGATCATAGGTCATTGTACTTCACTTAAATAGAATTCAATAATTTTATTTAAACTATCATTTTTCAATCCTCCGAACATCTTGAATGACAGGTGGAGTGTAAAAGAACACAGTGCTTCATAAGCATAGCCTGACTCAGAAGTACATCAGGCCAGCTTAGGGAACAGCTTACTCACCACTGACAACCCATTTTTGCTTTTGATAAAGCCCTAGACCTTGAGAGAAATGTGAAAAACTTTTGGGCAATTGCACGTCATCGTGTGTGATCCAGGCCAGCAACCTTCTGCAGCACAAGACTTCCACAGCGATGCAGGCACCAGCAATTTGCGGAAGCATCTTTTGTAAAAGCTTCTAAAGCTTCAGTGGTATAATTACAGTTAAAGAAAGAAAGAAAGAAAAAAAAAGGGGGGGGGGGGGGGAGTTCCTAGTGGCAATGAAAATTGACAATCAAAAATATGGCATAAGATACAAAATGAATGAATACTACATAGAATCATAGAACCATAGAATGGTTTGGGTTGGAAGGGACCTTAAAGATTACGTGAAATTCCAACCCCCTGCCATGGGCAGGGACACCTCCCACCAGACCAGGTTGCCCAAAGCCCCATCTAGCCTGGCCTTGAACACCTCCAGGGATGGGGCATCCACAGCTTCTCTGGCCAACCTGTGCCAGTGCCTCACCACCCTCACAGTAAAGAATTTCTTCCTAATATCTATTTTAAATCTACCCTCTTTTAGTTTTAAGTCATTACTCCTTATCCTATTCTACACTCCCTGACCAAGAGTCCCTTCCAAGCTTTCCTGTAGTCCCCCTTTAGGTACTGGAAGGCTGCTATAAGGTCTCCGTGGAGCCTTCTCTTCTCCAGGCTGAACAATCCAATTCTCTCAGCCTGTCTTCATGGCAAAGGTGCTCCAGCCCTCTGATCATCCTCATGGTCCTCCCCTGGACTCACTCCAACAGGTCTGCATCCTTCTTATGTCAGGTGCCCCAGAGCTGAACACAACGTTCTAAGTGAGGTCTCACGAGCATAGAAGAGGGGGAGAATCACCTCCCTTGACCTGCTGGTCATGCTTCTTTAGATGCAGCCCAGGATATGGTTGGCTTTCTGGGATGTGGACAGTGCTGGCTGACAATGAGTTTGATGTGTCCTTGATATACCTTACTGCCAAGTATATTTTGCTCTCTTTGCTCAACAGAAGAAGACAAGAAGAAATAAACTCCATATTTCCATGCAGAACATACATTTGTGATATTTTTCTCATTATCAATCCAATTTCACACTTACAACCAGGTCTCATGCTGCAGAGAAACAAAAACTGGTGTTTTCCTGGCAGCTAGTTACAATTTCCTTCTTGCTGCAGATTGGAGAAGTTTGAGGGTTACCATTATGCCACAACCAATGTGGGAGAAGATTCCTGGTTCCCAGAGTTTATAGCTCCTTAAAGGAGAGGAAGAAAGAGAAGCAAAAATTAGGATCAGCAAGGAAGGCTCCTCATAGCTGCCACTGTACACTGAAGGAAAAAAAAAAAAAAAAAGAAAAAAGGCCTTGATGTCATTGCTCTGCTGGCTTACTGAGTACTCTAAATTCTAAATTTATTCTTTCCTGTTTGCATTGTCATACTCCAGTTTTGCTCCACTCCCAAAGTACTTGTCTCTATTTTTCTCTGAGTCTCTGTATTGCATATATATATATATAGTTGAAAATACAGCAACACTTTCAGCTCTCTTTTCTTTCTGTCAGAAAGAATTTATAGCTATTTACAACTTTCAATTCCTTATAATGCAGTTTTCTTTTTAAAAAGGCACCGATATTCATGGAAGAGCACCCCATTAACACTAATTGTTTTTAAATGACTAGTCTGTTTTAAAGCTCATGCAATTATTAAAACGTCAGTTCATTCTCTTGGATTATAGAGGGAAGACATTTTAACCACACATACAAAATTCAGTACAATAAGCCACTGCTGTTTGATTCAATAATTTACGAAACATACGGAGTGCAAAGAAGTTTTGCCAGGCTGACCAAAATTTTGGATCTGCATTTTGTGTTATACTATAAAATCTGCAGTCTATCCAACTTCTCATTAGGATAATTTGCTATCATTCCCCATACCCATGTACAGAGCTTTTATAGAACAAAAATTTACTTGTTTACTTAGAAATATTACTGCCAAATTTAACTTCCTCTGTCAGAGTGAGTTCCTAGGTTTATGGATTATTTCTTTTTTTTTTTTTTTCTCCTGGAAGAAGGTGCTTGCTTTTTAAAACATTTTGCCTCAGATAAGCAATTTCTTTGTCCACAGTTAGCTTAAAACATGGGCATTACCATTGCAATGATTTTAATGTTGCCATTACAGGGCATTTCAATAAGGGGTATAAAAACAAATTTTTGTTCAAGTTTCAACAGTGCTGAAAAATGTATCGGCCTTTCCTTGTTAATCAGCATGAAACATATACGTGCTGGGAAATGTTGCAAGTCTTTGCAAAATCTTTCCAGGCTCATAGATTTTCATAAGTCATTTTATCATCAGAGGAATGTTTAAGCAACTCTGGCAATATAGTGCTTGTTTACTTGCATAAGAAAATAGCTAAATAAAATCTAAATAAAATGGGATCTTTTCTAAAAATGCAGTTTAGCTGCCTTAATAGCTGTCAAACAAAAACATGAGCCATTTTCTATTGCCTTTTGTAGCCCATTTTGCCTGGAGCTGTACTATTGGTGATGCATGCACAAGATAGACTGTGTGCCTCATTAGGAACAACTTTACATCTCAGATTCAGACACTGATCTTGCCATATCAACCGCAGTTCCTTTCTTCTAAGAATGAGCTGCCTATGCTATTTCTCAAATAGTTCTTAACAGTGTTTGCTTGGTTGAGCAAATATCAAACAATATAATCTGTCTCTTTAGAGTTAAACAAATAAAACCGTGTTTAGCTATTGTCTGAAATAAGAAAGAGAACTTTTATCTCATGAGTAAATACTTCATAAATACTTCATAAATACTTCAATTAAGCATTGTACCTCCAAACCAAGAGGGTGTCTATCACATTCTAGTGATCCCCATGCTCTTTGGCATTCCTCATGAATACCTCATGTAGGACCATGGCCACATATGACAGTTCAGCTCCGTTCACAGATTAGAGCATCAGTTTTGCAACTGGGCCTTGATGCCTGGCAGAAGCTATAAGAGAGTTCGTTCATTACATTAACAGTACTCTGTCAACAAGCTCTCTCTGCCTAAACTATATGCCATACAAAAGCTGCTTTTGGTTAGCTGGAGAAATGTTTACCTCGCTTTTAAAAACACTTCTGATAGGGCAATTTTCACCCGCTGCACTCGTGTGGAAAAAAAAAGTTCTGTTTCATGCCCATGAGGGAAATTTTACAAGGACCTAATGTCTATGAGAACAAAACTTTTCCTAGCCCTTTGGGCTCAGCAGGACATGGATGGCAGTTCCAGAGTCCTCTAAATATGTCTCAGGGCCCAGAGTTATCCAAACACGAAACTTTTACTTGTCTTTGAACCCCTGAGGTAGTAGGGTACCCCTAGTGGATCCATTTTCATTTGGCTTGTTCTGAAAGCTGACAGGCTTAACTGTGCCTCTCTCTAGCAAAGCAAGGAGTTCCTGATGACATAGTTACAAAACAGAAAAATATGATAATAAAATGAAATTCTAGATTATACTTTAGAAGGTGTAACGATTTGATTTTCTGTGTTTCCTAGTCATCTATCTGCAGCTTCAATGGCTGACAAATCTGACACCTCCTTTTTCCCTTTAAGGCTCTCTCCACTTCTCCTCTATTCCCTCCCTCCCCGCCACCGCCCATACCCCCAATTTACATTGAACTTCTCTTTCTTTGCCATGTTGTGACATCTTTAAGGCTGTTACAATATTTTCCAAGTCATATATCAAAAGAAGCATTTACTATTTACACACCTTTGGAAAGTCACAACCTGTTAGCACACTTTTAGTTCCCATCCAGGGAGGCCACATGTGAGATCTGAACTGCACAGATGGAGATCTGTCATACTGCTCTGTTTAAATCACCTCTCCTCCTTTTGACCCGGCTGCGTCACATGCTTTCCCACTAAACTGTGTTTTTTTGACAGTCAAGATACTGCGAAATGCTAACAAAAGGTTGTGGGAAAAATGGGACAAAGTAGAGTCCAGAGCTCTACTCTTTTGTAGCCTAGAGGTACAACAAAATTGTGAGGAAAATGAGAGTCTTTCCCTTACAGAAGGGAATATCATCAGTGAGACATCAGACTGAACGAGAAAAACTGTGTAAGGAAAATGGGGAAGGCACCTAACCTGATGAGGTTGGCTGCATCCAGAAAATACAGCCTAAATTTCCTCTGGGGTTAAAATTTCAGTTTACTTCTTACTCGCCCTACCCCTGTGTACCTATACAGCTGTGCACCTGCTGTTTCTGAACAGAAGGAAAGGAGAAATGACACCATAAGACAGTTTGCTTTTAATAAAACACTTCTGTTGTCATAACAAGAAAGTCTGTTCCAATGATATTTCCAAGTCTATTACAAAGCCACAGGGTTCACAACAAACATCAGGAAAAAAAAAAAAAAGAATCAAGCATGATAATTGATTATTTTAAAATCAGATGAGGTATAAAAGAATAAATGCTACCTTTCTTTTTTGAAGTTGTTTAAATTTAGCCCTGTATTATATATTATATAATATCAATACCAGTACAAATTTGAAGAAAAAAAAATTAAATATCAGTAATTTTGCATGTGTTTGTGCTAAGAAATTCTGACTTTGTCCTACTTATAAAGCCACTTCAGATAAGGGTAGCCTACTTGCATCTTATTACTTTTCCAAAATGGCACAAAGAAAAAAAATAAAAATAAAAAATAAAAAAAAGAAAAAGGACCAAATAGGAAATGGAATCTCTTTTCTCTTTCCTGGAAAATTAGTCCAAATGCAGGTAGAAGGGAAAAAAAAAAAAAAAAAAAGCACCTACCTAAGGAAGAATACCTGGATTCTAGAATTTCTTCTCTCACTCCAACAGTCTTACCTGCACCAGGTCTAGGGAAATAAATACAAGAAATTCCAGAGAAACTGTTGAATACAGAAACTTCAGAAATGATAACTACACGTGAGAAATCCACGAAAGCTGACATTCTAAAATTACGTCAAACCACACTAAACACCTACTATAAATATGATTTATCTCCTCATGCTAGGTTTTCTTTGAGAAGGCCATAGGAATAGCCAAATTTTTCTTCTTCAAAGCACTGAGTTCTAATTCCTGAAAGAACATCTAGGAAATAAATATATGTTTTGTGTACTGCTATAAAGTCTCTTTACCCTGCTAACACTAAGATCACATATGAGCAGCATTATCAGAAAGAGAAAAAAGATTTATTCTGATTTTTTAAAATAATTTCTCTACTAGATAAGTGTATTTTCACAGTAATCTGTTAATTTGTCAGTCCCAAGACAGTGTGAGATGCAAAAATCAATTTAAGATGGCTGGTGGATGCAACAAGAATGTGGATTGTACAGAACAAGGGGGCACGGACTCTAGGGCGAATAGTTTGGTATGAGTACATTCATCTAATTCTTTCTGTGCTTCAGGTAGTTCACAGATAACATCCACTGAAAATTCAAGGCATTTGTCTTCTTTATTCAAGTAATGGATCACAGCCAAGCCAGATGTTTTCATACATGACTATTAAGATTATGGATTGTTTGTTTTGACCCAAACTGTATTAAGTTGATTAATTGACACTTTTGAATCAGTAAACCAGACCCCCTTAAAAGTTCAGCCACAGACAATAAACATTTTAAATGTTCACTAACGTTTTTTTATTTTTTAAGTTTTTTTCCTATTTTGTTAATTAAAAATGAGATTTACCTTAAAGAAATCAGTTTCTCAAAAAAATAGGAAATGATATTTAAATCAAATAGTTACATTTTTCTATAATTCCTTGTGATAAATGTCCTAGGAAGTAATAAATTTCTAATCAAACATATTTGGCTGAACTGAGTAAATTAATTTACAACTTGCTTCCTCTAAATAAATTTAGAAATCCTGAACTTCAGCTAAACATTTCTATCATAGTCGGGTAAGGAAAAAAAAAGTCTTCCTTATGCAGAGATGTTTTTCAGACAGAAAAACAGAGGAAAAAATCTATCTGTCTCATATAAATTTAATTTCTTTGGGGACATTTAAGCCATATGTGTGGAAAACAAAGTTTGATACATTCATTTCCTTCCCATATGCTTCATCACAGACCCAATTTTAATGCCATAATAAATATGATACAGCAACAATTCCATATAGGTATCCAGGAAAGACCATTTTTCCCTCAAGCACCTGATACAAGCATTAGACTTGCATAAGGAGAATGCATATCTAATTGAAGCATCCATGTTCACTGCCAGGGGGTGCTATTAGTCACCACAGTAAAAACAACCAGAGAAATTAAGGTCTGTATTAACACAGATAAGCTGTAAATCATCTCCAAAAGTCACTCATCCAAACTCTTCAGATCAGATTTTAGAGGGGCCTGAGGTTGTTGGTTTTCTGTGTTTTGTTTGTTTGTTTGTTTGTTTTTAACACCCCCAAAAAAAATCCTTAAATGGCGTGGGTCTGAAAGTACCCTGTAACTTTTAGTGCTCCTCAGTGCACTTTTGCAGAACCTCACGCTATTTACAACCCTGAGTAGGTACCTGCTTTACCACCACTATGCATAGAAAGGATGAAGTCCCATAAAATATCATTGCTCGTGTAAAGCAAACCAACCTTTACAAGAGCCAGCTAAGCTACACAGAATGCTGATAGGAGATGCGGTGTAAGTTCCACTACTCCCAAGGATTTAAGCATTGGTTCTGAAACAGGCTGTGAAACAACTGGTCTTTTTAAAGCATTGGACAATTGGATTTGCCTTCCATGTGGATGTGTAGGGTGAGGACCTTATGGTGGAAACACAGCCCTTCACTTCACCTCCCAGCTCACTCAGGTACCATTACCCTGGGGCTCCTTGCAGAGGGTGACCAGGGACAACCGCTGTGCCTGCTGCTGCCAAGGGCAGCATTGCAAGATGCCCCAGCAGACACACTGCTGGCCCACTCCAGCCAACGCTGCCCCCCTGGCAGAGAGGCTGGGTGCCAGCAGATATCTGGGCACCACGGGCTGCAAGAGGCTGCATATCTACAGTGCCAGCACGCAGGAGAGGGCAGGCTGCTGGGCTCAGGCTTGGGCCATAGACAATGACCAGTCACAACTCAGAGGCTGCTGGGCTTGCAGTTTATGAACATGCTTGTAGGAGCTTGTAAAGGAAGCACAGCCCCAACAGCACCCTTGCTGTGAGAAGGATGGTTACTAATGATCTCCCTGCATTTGACACCACTCACACGTTTTGCCTCTTTTTCTCTCACCCAGCGTGTCTGAATTAGTCAGACTCGGTCCTTTGGTATACTAGGCTAAAACAAAGGAACTCCAGAGATGATGAGAAGTTACTCCAGGTGGCAAATACCTAATAGAGTAAAATTTGCTTCTGTAAGAAGCAGAGTAAAAATTTGAGAGTAAAATTTGCTAATAGAGTAAAATTTGCTTCTGTGCCTGCAGCTACTGCTACTCATCTGCTTAAGTAATAGAGCCTTAAACATTTAAGTGATGGATGTTAGTGCATGCCAGCTGCAAACCAACATAGCAAGCTGTAAACACATTTTACTTGTTTCTCTCTCTCTTTTTTCTTTCTTTCTTTTTTTTTTTTTTAATGTGTTTTTTCTCAGCTGAGATCCACTTGCCTCCCCAGCATTATATCACACTGACATGAACAGGCCCAGCCAGGCAGGGTACAGAGGTACAGCCTAATATGACTCACAATGTTCAGCAAGTTTTAGTCATCAGGCTTATGGTGCAGCCACGGTGAGCACCCAGACTGCAGCATTTCACCCACTGCAAATTTCCTCAGCTGTTCCTTCAGCTGAAAAAAACCCCTATTGTGTATCTGCAGGATTTTTTCATTAAGCCTGCTCATGTGCGAACACTTGTAAGTTTACATATCTTTCAGTAACAACAGCAAGAGAAATGTGTTTCCAAAACAGTTAGATCTGAAAACTGAAGCTGCCACATTTGTGGAAGTGATTTGTTTTGGAGATTCAGGTATCTGCTTCCTCACAGAGCAGGACTTGAGCCATCAGAGCCATCCTGGCAAAGATCAATTTTCTGCCCTGTATTTGATGGGGTTGTATTCCAGAGATCTGACTGATTTCTGTTTACACAAATTGCTTCATCACTAAAAAACCACATTAGGTATGCTTAAACCAGGAGCATGGGGAAACTTTGCTGTTTTGGATTCCAGCTGTGCACTTAAATGACATCTCCAACATACAATCACCCAGGCCCTGACTTGAGTCTGTTTGTTCTCCCCCATGTGTGGTTGTTTAATGGATAAAATACCTTGAGGCCCTGAGCTCTGCAAGAGGCCCTGATTGCCCTGAACAGCCTCACCTGCGGCTCCTACCCACACACCCTCTGCCATAGGCCTTGGGCACCATTTAAGCTCAGGCCTGGGCCCTCATCCTTCCCTAAGCTATAGGGCTGGTGGTATTGTCCCCTAGCTCTGCCTCTTTTCCATTTTTTGTTGTTCCTGGCTGGACCCTGGGTGTGGTCCAACCCCTCTGCTTGTCTGAGGAGGCTGATGGGTGCTGTTATGACTCCTGGTGCTGCCTACCGCCTGTAGATGTGGGGGACAGTGCCATGGGTGAAGGCTCTCAGCTTCCTGGTGTCTTAGGAAGCAGCTGGCCCTTACTGCACCCTGGCAAAAACAAAGCTGGCAAAGGACCCCAGGGACAGACTGTGAAGGGCTGCAGGTAGGTTTGCTTTGTAATTGTAGCACTGTCTGTGCTTGTCCATCCTTCAGAGTAAGCTGTATGAACCTTGGAGGCAAGACTTGTTTTTCTGGGTAGCCATACATCTAAACAAGTGGTATGCCACAGTGCCCAAGGTCTGTGTTCAGATGAAATGATGACAGCAAAATTCAAGCAAAATGGCTCAATTTCATTAAGCTAGCCCAACTAAACATCCATTAAAAGCAGATTTTTTTCATCTTAACAGAATCTTCTGCAGATGCCCTTTACTGTTTTTATATACATTCTTCTTCATATATATCTTTCAACTTCATACGTATCTTTCAACTGCTGACTTCCAAAATTAAAAAATGAAATCAATTTGTTGACAGGGTTAACTCCTGTGCAATTCTAGTGGTTCCTATCCACTTTGCTCTCTGCTTAAACTCTGAATTGCTTGTGGTGTGATAGGTTAGTTGAGTGTTGAGGTGTCTGATGCTTAACCACTCTCTCACTGGGATCCCAAAGTATAACAAAATTAATTCTAGTGCATCATCACTGGCATTTATGATTTCCCCTTCCTACATCTGCTCTTGAAGCTTTTCAGAGCTCTCTGCCCTGAAAGCTTCTGACTATCTGTAAATAAGGCTGGTAGCCTAGCAACATTGAGTGAATGCATTTCCCTTGCTGAATAACGCTGGGCATAATCAGATCAGCTTGTTATGCTATCTGCAGCATTAACACTGTAAGTTGGAGACAATTACAAATATTTTACGTACATGGACATTGTTTTGAACTAGAAAATTGTTTCTGATCCATCAAAGACCCATAAAGTGAATTAAAAATGCTCCGTTTAGTAGCAATTAAGACAGCTCCAGAACCAGATAAAATAGTCAAATTGATTGAATAACCTGACCCCTTAAGGAAACAGGAGACCATCTTTGAATGCTTGTACTAACCAGCACAGAGAAGAAGATAATTTGATGCTACCTTAGATATCTGGCATACAGAGAACTGCATTATAGCACATAGAAATGACATTATTCTCCTAGGCAGGAAACAAGTCCATGTCATAAAAATTGAGCAAGCACCTCCAAAAACAGTCCATAGCTTGGTCTCTAGTCCATACAGTTGCCTTGCTCTGAAGGGAAAACTTGCACTGTCAAATTGCATTTAATGCAACATATTTTATGGGTGGAAGCAATGCATGTCTTCTCCCTACTGTCATCCTTACATGTGAGGAGCACTACTGACTCTGAAGGATATTGTCTCTTGCTCTTTCCATGCCTTGCAGTGTTATTCACCCTACTGTGAAGAAGGATGTCATAGGTGGTCTTTGGTCCCTGCACAATCAAAAAAGTTAGAGCATGAAAAGCTTATTTTTATACCAAAATGATGTCAAAACAAATTCTTCAATTTCTAGTGATCTATACAGACTCGCCATCTTCTTGAAGACTATTTTATTTGAGCAGAACTTTACATTTTCCAGCTGCTACATCTCTTCACTTCAGTACAAGGAAATCTTTCTTCTGCATCTTTAGCTGACCTTTTTAGTCTAAACAAGTTTGATTGGGCAATGAATAAATGGTTCCAGCATAATGTTATCACAAGACAGAGTTTGTGATTCCAAGCACAAAATAGGTCTGGCTTTTTTCCTATTCTCCCCTTCTATCACTGATTAGCTCAGACATTAGTAGATAGCATGAAATTTGTTTTTATTTAGATTTTATAAGCTTGAGTACATTTTTTTCATTGGCAGAAAGATACCTAACTCTGAAATAAAAGTAAGCAAATGGATGAACCAGAGAAACTAAATCCCTTTCAGATAAGGTTCAAATAGAGAATTCATTCTGGTATTTTGAAAGATTATTTATCCTGATAAATAATTTCATGCAGCTTTGAATATGAAATTTTATTTCATATTGATATAAATATTGCTGAATCAAAATAACCTTTTTTTGTATTCAGTTCTAAGTAGCATATATTGCTGAAACGTTGCACAGAATGTGATTTACAGCCACAGTAAGAGTTTGGTTTGGTCTTTGCCACAAGTTTAAAGCACATGTAACTGCTTTCTTAACTTGGTACGCAGCCCAGTGTGAATGGAACTGAAGATCATAGGTTTGTAAGACAACTGCATTTATTTCCTGATACCTCGCCCCAGGAGCTAACACTGTCTGCTGTAAGTAATTGTACTTGCCATCCCTTTTTCTCACAAGGTGGCAAAGCTTTTTCTGCTCAGTAAAATCACTGCTTGCCACCCAGAGACAGACCTAAGATTCAGGGGTGTGTATGGTCTGAGGTTGTTGCAACCTGGAAGCTAAAATGTGATCCTGTTACCTTGGATGAAATGGTTATTTGGAAGCAATTTCACAGAAACCCTAGGAGGTCTATCTGCCTGTTCCTCCCATTAGCACTGCAACCTGTTTTGCACCACAGTTCCAAGCACCTCTGAATGTTTACTTCTCTTGCTGTCAACCACCCCTTACCTAATAACTGATGAGAGACCTAAGCAGAGTTGTTAGGGGAGGACTGCAGACAGGCAACTCCTAAACAAAGGAAGATGCCTCTGACTTTAGGGGGATAAAAAAGGGGATGGGGGAGGGCACAAGGATGAGATCAAAAGTAATGACTTGATGTAGCTGGAGGATTAGAAATGGTAGGTGATGGTGAGACTCTAGCAAGCAAAAGGATTTGAGGGGTAAGGGAGAGTGGAATCCAGCAAAATGGAGGATGAAGGACGGAGCTGTAATGCAAGGGGAATAAGATGTAACAAGACTTAGAGCAATAACATGGAAAGTGACAGAATAGCAATATATTAACATCTGAGTGGAAGATAATTGAAGACTGGAGTTGCAAAGAAGTGTAAATGCTGTGAGTGGGAGTAAAAACAAGAGAGCTATATTCTTGATATATGTTCTGACTGCAAAGGTAGAATGCCATCACACCTACCACACCATCTCTGATTCGCTTCTGAGATTCACAGTGAAGATTTCTCTTAATCATCGTAAATATCCCCTTAAAAACATTCCATTTTCACTACAGATAAGCTTTTCTTGGTTTCTGTTTCTATGCTGGTTTCTTAAGCAGGGAAGAGCTATCACCCCTAATGAGATTTTCTCCTTCCCTTCTCTGTGGAGAGATGTGGCTGCTCATAAAGAGCTAAAAGACTTGACTGGAGGAGGGAGGAAAAAAAAGTAGTGTGGTACCAGATTCTTTCAGGAAAATATTACTGAGCTAAATAATGACCTTATCAAGATCTTTATTGTGGACAGACTGAATAATTGTAGAAAACTGAGGCCTGTTCCCCAGCCCACCTGGATGCAGTATTTCACGTGGTCATAATTAGCTGCCTATTGTTCATTAAAATCTCAAACATAGATATTTTTTATAATGTATTACACTATTTGCTTATTCAAAGAAAGTGTGTGTACTTGATAGGGAAACACTCAGCACAGATCTGCAGCTCCACAGCCTGCTTACATAGAGGTTTGCTGAGACCTTCAGAGGGCTGTATAAAGCTGTAACCCTTCCAGCTGAAGGGGGACTGAGCAACACGGTAAGGAATGATCAAGTACTCTGCTGCTTTCTGACCCCCCAGCCCCTCCTTGTATCTGCAAACATTCATTATTTTCTGGAAAGTCCTTCGGAAGCACGTTTCTTTCTCAGTGCTGCAGTGCCCTCCAGTGCTCAGAGAACGTGCTGTGGCTGCCATTACCAGGAATCCAGAAGATACAAGACACCATTTTATATCTTGTAACAAGACTGAATTCTTCATGATACTTCAGATCAAACTCGACGTTGCTTTCCAAAGCATAAAGAAAATGCAGCAGCTCTATCTACCTCTGTCTGGTGTTGCAGTCACTGTGATCCAGCCACAGTAACTACCCTCAGAAATACTGTGTTCGGTTTTGTGCCCCTCACTTCCAGGAGGATATCGAGTTGCTCCAATGTGTGCAGAGAAGAGCAACAAAGCTGGTGAAGGGACTAGAGAACACGATGTGAGAAGAGACTGAGGGAACTGAGGTGGTTTCATGTGGAGAAGAGGGCTGATGGGAGGCCACATCAACTTCCTGAGGAGGGTGTCAGTCTTTTTCCTCAGGTGGCAGCTGATAGGAAAGGAGGAAATGGTCTCAAGTTGCACCGAGTAAGATTTAGATTGGGTATTAGTAAGAATTTCTTCACAGAGAGGGTGGTCTTTTCCAACCTAGCTGATTCTATGACAACTTCCTTCTCATTAGATACCTGCTCTAGAAGCTGCAGGACACCAGGCCTGAATCCACTTGCACTGCAGCCACAAAATATGGCAGCTGTTCTCTGCCTAGTGCATGTGGTTTGTCTCAATGACCTGGAGCATATGCCTTTCCTTCAGGGCCACGACCAGCACTACCACCCACCAGCTTGCAATGGATTTTCTTTTCCAGGGCATCTCTTTTAATGCTTGAAATACTTTCCACCATAAAGAAAGCTGAGGTGACTTATTGTCATGCAAGTGATGCATTCCAAAAGAGGTTAAAATGCTCTTCTACCAAAAGTACTAACAGTGGTATACACACTGTAGTTCAAGGATGACGTTCAGAGTAGTTTTTTCCGAAACTTGAGGTTGCAGGTTATTTTAATGAAAAATTCTGATTAAGGATGAGTTAGCAAGGCAGAGTGCAAGCTTGTATCCTGTTAGTTATATGCTTATATATTTCTAGTGCAGAGATTTATTAAATTCCAGCACAGGTGCTTTCCTAAAAACAAGTGGGAGAATCTGTACTTCCAGAGCAGCTCAAAACAGACACCTGGGCAGGTTAAGTAAGAGCTGATCACAAAAAAAAGTATATTCCAATAAATTAAGTTTAACAGGGTGAATCAGCTATGCATTCTGTGTATTTTTCAGTCAAGATGACATCTTCTGAGAAATTGCCAGGTGGCCTAAATGTTATATATAATGATGTAACGATGTCCCTCCCACTTTTTTTCATTTTCTTCCAGATGCAAAGTGTCTAGCCAGCACAAAACCAATGAACTTCGGGTTAATACAGCCACGTGCAGATCAAATATGCAGCTTTCTGCTGTGTGAGGTGAGTCAAATAAGAAACAGGAAAAGAGGGGGTGGCAGAGAAAGAAGTATGCACAAGGACATAACTAGAAGAAAGGAGGTCAGAGATGAAAATGAGTATGTATACTCATGGGAGCGGTAAAGGATAAGGGAGGCTATTAAATGCTTTGCATTTTGAAACTACAATCTTCAATCTTCCTCTGCACTTTGTATTTGCAATAGTATTTTGTAATATTATGACCAAATAATAGGGGTCAAGTAAAAGTCTTGCAGGGAAAGATTTAAAAATTACTTTCCTCTCTGCAATTGTACCAGAAATTGAAAGCAAAAATGTGAAGTTGAGTATCACTATTGGTCACCAGACCAGTACTGATAGGTTTGGGGACTAAGACTCTTTTCCCCAGCATTTGAGTGATTCTTATCCTAAGAAGTAGCTGTGCTTTCAAGGCACATTTTTTCAGCAGACTTAAATACCCTAAAGAGAGCCTAACATAAAGGGGCATGTTGGTGTTCACAGCTGATTAGGAGCAGATGCTTGAGATTTGTAATGGACTATATTTAGCAAGTAATTATGCTAGGCAGGCCCAAAACTTATAAATCAAGAAGAAAAAAAAAATGCATAGTCAGACCTCTAATTTGGGTTAGCACCTGGGTTATCCCCCAGTCTCCAAAACATCTTCTCCTGTTAAGTGGCCTCACCTGGGTGCTGGGAGCTTGCATCAGAGCTGAGTTGTTAAGATTCTTTATATGGAGATGTGTGATTTTGACAGAGCTGATGGGTGTTTACAGGAGAATGCTCTCTGGCTACAGTTTTAAAATACCATTCATGTGGCTTTGCCTGAACCAAATCTGCGAAGCAGTAAGGTTCCTGGTCAACTTAAAGTCTGCTCTGATCCAGACTTTCAAGGACAGTTTCAATTATGTTGCAGACCAAGCCCTGGCTCAACATGGCTGGTGAGTCACAAAACTGAAAAGGTTTTAGTAGGAAAGACTGTTCCCCAAATGCAGATTTTCTTCAAATCTTTGAGCTTGAATAGCAATATAAAGGGTATGCTTATTCTGTTAGTAGCATATTGTATAGGTAAATTTCGCAGGCACTCTCATTTTCCTGCTGCAAGCATCCTTGTCAAATACTTTGTCCCAGGATGCATGTTGAAGGATCGGTTCTGAATTGTTATGGTAATCACATACATACCTGGGCACCATTGTACTGACAGATTGTTGTGCTCACTTCATAATCATCAAATTTAAACTAAGGTTACTTTAGTGACTCTTCTGACGTAGTAATACCAAATTATCAATCATTTTATTGGATACCAAAAATACTTTGCAGAAAAATTCTTAGTCCAAATATTTTAGTTTTACACTGTTGAGATGAAGTGTATTGTTACATTTATAGTCTTCAGATTAGTTAGTTGCCAATAGCAAGAACATTTTATACAAAACTTGAGTCTGGAAGGGTTTAAGATTTATAATTCCAGTTTTTATAATGGGAATTAAAACTTATGGATGTAGTCTGGTCTTCTACTGTAGCAGGAAAGCTGTTACTATCACAGTAACTGAAAAAATATATTCACTGGACTCTTGTGCAAAGATAGACAAGTGCTTCTAAAAATTAGGCTAGCTATCTTACCTAACAAATATTTTTTTATTTAATGTTTCGCTAAGCATCTCCACTGTATCTTTTTAGCTAGGGACCTGAGTCAAAAATTATTCTAGATTTAAAAGGGGTTCTCTTCCATATAGTGGTCCGTTCTTACTTTCCAAAAGTAGATGTTGATGCATGTTCAAAAAGACCTTGATAGCTGCCAAATACTGAGCAGGCATTTTCCATCTCCAAAAGTTTTGGTGTGACTGGATGGCTTGTAGTCAGTCAACAAGCAGAGACAGTACACTGCAGAGCAAAATGTGAGGGACGTACCTCGAGTTTTATGAACAAAACTAATCACAGTAGGTGAACTTAAAATTTTAAAATGTGTTTTGACAAGACAGCCTCATTTCAGTTTAACCAGTAGGCAGTATATTTGGTGTTTGCTATTTGCATGTCCCCCAAATCTTGGGATGCTCCCAAATAACAATTTTTTTCCAATAGCTCTGTTTAAAATAACAAAAAAAAATCTGCATTCTAACATCCCTTTCCAGTCCACACTAAATGGTATTTCTTAGTGCACTGAAATAAACCAAAACTCAACATTAGGGTCCTGCAGTTACCACTTTCAAAGGACCTGCTGTGACAACAAGTAAGCTCCTGAATTTATTTAAAGCGTCATTTAGTTAATCTTCCTCTGCAGAGTCTGCTGCAGAATAATGTACATATATGTCCTTAGTTTATCTTCTAAAGCAATTCGTCAGCTAAAATGGTCATTTTTACAGATGGGAAGCAAAAATAAAGACACTAGGTGGCAGCAAACATCTTAAAACTGAGTTCTGTCTGTAGTCTGTCCCACATTTGACAGATGTAGGTGGGCGTCTATGTGGTAAATGCCTCTGGGGACTTCTTCCATGGTTCAGCGGCCTAACCAAAAAAAGCCCGTGTTTTCTCAAGCTCATGAAATACGAATTTAAAGTGGGTTATTTGCTGCTACTGCTTTCTGGATGGAAATACGAAATTCTCTTCCATCCCCACCCTATTTCCTCCCTATCATATACATTAATTTTGTGTAAATTATATATAAATGAGTAGGACTGAGTTCAAATGTTATCTCTTGACAGACTAAGTTGTAAACAGATGTGGTGACTTGTGCTACTTGCCTGGTTGAAGTCTGTTTCACATTCAGTATCAGCTCACACTGTTCAGTATCATCACATTTGCATAGCACCCTATTTTCCCCACTGCAGCAGACTTAGGCACACTGAGTAAACACAAGCATTTTTCCAGAAACTTTTATCCGTCACTGCAGGTTTTCTGGTCAAGATGATTTCTAGTGCTTTATCAAAATGCTCCTATTTCAAGGTAACAAATACTACTTAAGCTACTGAAGAGGGAGTTAACCATAGACTTCCTACAGATTCTGGGAAGCCAGATGTTTCCTAAAGATTTGTTTTTTCTTTATTAGGAAAAAATGGATAATATAGGTTTTGTATGGGCCTTTGTAAAGTATTCTTTCATTGAACTGATTCATTAGGCAAACTTCTCAGAGGCTATTTTTATGTATGTGCAGCTGTAAACTAAGGACATGCAAGGTACAGGAGTGACTGTTTGCAGACCTTGAAATGTTTGAAGACTTTGCTTGCTTCATGAGGATGGAATTTGTGCATTAGCGTAGAGGCAGATATTGAAAAAGCACTGAAAGATAATCCGAACTCAGTTCCACAGAGCTTTTAAATCTGTATGTACTCACTTCAGACTTGGAACACAGATTCCTGCAGCCTACTGCACTACTATACTGCTCAAGTATATGCAGAAAAGTGTTCAGGCTCAGCTTTCATCATTGAAGACAGGTGAATCCATGAAATATCAAATCTTGTGTCTGGGTGATTCTTATTTCATGAGTTTTATGTTAATTGCCTTCTTAATAGGTAAAAATGGAGAGTCTTTAGCTTACATAGTCTAAAGAAAGTGTAGGCCTATGAAATGGGCAGAAAGGGTGTACAGGAAGAGTAAGACCTGAGCCAGGAGGCTGGGTATGAGCCCAATGGCTTGTTTTCCTGCTCCACAGGAGCATCATCCATGTTTCTGGCAGCTGAGACTTCAGCTTTTCATTGCTCAGCTCAATTCTGTTGGGAGCCTTTTCTCCCCTTCAGTTTTATTTCCCAAACATATTTTTTAGCTTTCCAGTCTCATATTTTTTCATGGGTCTTTTTTCTGCTCCTTAACACTGCTCCCTTTTGGGTTAATCTTTCCCTCATTCCAGTTATTTGACCTACTGGTTCTCTAACAATACAAAGCATTTTCCATCATTTTTCTTTCCTCCTCACTGGGATCTTATCCTGAAATATTCCCTTTTCCATGAAAAGAGGAGCACTTCATGAAAAGGGACTTGGGGGTGGTGTTTAAAAAAAGTCTAGTTAAATTATTTTGTTGAAATTACCAAAGCTCTTAACCTCCAAAGAAACAAGACAATGTTTCATGCTATGTTATGACTGAATCTAGGCCTTGGGAATAGCTCTCAAGGAGTATGATGTCAAACATTTGTTAAACGTTTGAACAGTTACTTTGGGTCTAAATTCAGAGGCAATATCAATCAATGCAGTATACAACTTTTCAGCCCTTTTCTGCAAGTCGGTTGTTTCTAGAATTGCTGTTCTGGAAGAAATACTAGTCAGCTGCAGCAAATCAAAAATATTTTGTCAGACTATGCAATTAAGTATCATTTCTATTATCCTGTAAATATGTGTATAGAGTAACACCCGTTAGTAGACTGTATGCTTTCTTATAGCTGCAGTTCTTCCACTGTACCAATTTAGCTTACAGAAATAGTTTGTGATGCACTGAAGTCATAAATTACAAACTCTTTACATGGTTTGTTTGTTAACCATTATGAATGAACTTTATAGGGTCTGTGAAAGGAAGAATCCATTTCATGTTCAGCATTACCAACCAAAGATGTTTTTCTCCTCTGGTTAAGAGGAAAAAAGTAGCAATAATAAAAAAGACAACCTTGATTTTATCTGAATGTAGTGAAAGGTTGGAAACTGTTTGCCAAGTTAAGCTTGTTCCCTTACAAGGAAATGCGGTTTTGGGAACAAATAGCATTCCAATCTTTTCCCCAGTGGGCATTATGCCATTGTACTTACAGACATTGTGTCATGGAAATGTGCAAGAAGGCCTGAAAGAGCTAAGAAATGCATTGCCTAGTTATGTATTTTCTACTACTTAGAAGCTACTGTCTAATCTTTACAACAGAAAAGGAGGCAAGCTGAGGCTTGTGAGTTACTTGTTTTCCTGTTCAATTAACTTGATATGAAAAGCCATCTTATAACTTTCTGAAACAGCTAATAAATGCAAAATTTGTTCTTGCTGAAATATTTTAACATTGATAGGATTTTTAAGCAGTTACTTCTGTAGGTGGCTTCCATGGTCAGAGTTGAACATTTTAGCATGAACAGGGAAATCCTTCCAAATTAAAAACCAAATCTTTTTTGCTACAATATATAATGAAAATATTTTTAGATACAATTTTAAAGAGACTTCTCTTTTAACACTCCCTGCTTTTAAAATACACTTGAGAAACTAATAGCAGCTGCTCATTGTTTCTGACTTTTAAGGTAACTGTCTTATTAGTGAGGTATATCTGTAATTAAAAGGGTTTTACAGTTACTACTGCTCTTAAATGAGTCTTTCATAGAAAAATACTTTTATAAATGTGTGATTTCTGCTTGGGGACCTTTTTCTTCTGTGATACTACCCAGTAGAAACATGTTTTTGAGTCCACGTGAGCATTTTGGAAGTTCATTGTTTTCATTGGGCAAGATAGTTCTTTTAATGAAATACAAAATCCTTTATAGTCCTCTAACTTTTAGCAAGCAACAGAGAACATTAGTTCAAGTTTAGATCTTAAATTCTTTTTTCAGATTACTTCTCAGCAATGAACTGTTTCCTGCCTTTTCAAGAGTGCTCCTCTTTGCTTTTCCACTTGGGAAACAAATTTCCACATAAACAGGGTATTCCTAATGTCAGTATTCTCTGTCTTGCTTACAGATACATTGGAGATAAGGTCAAGAGTACCGGCTCACAGATAACTCCCATAACGCTCTTGTCCTACTTTCAGTGGAAGCATCCATATTTTCCAAGGCATGAAAGTCCACATCAGGAAGAAATTCTGTTCTGAAGTGTACTTGAAACTTCAGGATTCTTGGTACCAAAGGAGTATCACTCAGTGATATTTAAGTGAACGAAGAGGGTAGATTTGGTGAATTTTATGACATACAGTTTGTTTCCAAGTCAACTGTAAGAATGCATCAAATAAGCTTTGAGCAATATTTGAGAACTCTCAGAGGCATATATTTTTATTGCTTCAGGAAAGGATGATCTGTGCAAATATTACATTCCTATAATCACATCACATATTGCATTAAAGCTGAACTTATCTATGCATTCTGTGATAAATCAACAGTGCAATGCATGGTGATCCATTTGTGCATACACGAGTACAAAGCTTTAGCAAGTATTTGACCCTTCTCAAACAGGACTTCATACTGGCTATTGGAAAAAATTAAAGCACCAGCAGGAAGTCACTGTACCTTCTCCACTACAAAATGTGCACAAACAGTATTTCACTGATAAGATGCACGTTAATTTATTTTTTAATTATACTATCAAAGTCCTTGCACATTTTTCCTATTAATCCACATTTAAATGTGGATATGAGCGTTCCAATTCTTTAAAGTTTTGCCAAGAACAAAACAAGAATAGATGAAAGCTCCCAAAATCCCATGGTTAAAGTTTACATTTTCAGTGCCCTGCTTTATGTGGCATTCAGAGCCTTTGCATGCTCAAGGGAAGAAGTGATGCTGGTGGACACTTCAATTGTCAGTACTATTTTGGGCTCAACTCTTGTAATGACTTGCAATTATAGCACAGCTTCCTTAGGGGAGGGATGTGAATGAACATGTTTCCTTTTCCTTAAGCTTAATATTCTCTTCAACATCATGGCATTTTTGTGTATATTAAGACCAGTATTTTTAACTATTAGAGACATTCAGAAATTTTCCTCAGTTTAGCCCACAAGTTTCAATTCCATGAAGAAATAGCTCTGAAAGTGTTGCCGCAGAAGCCAATACTTCACTTTTTTAATAACTACTATTTGTTAGATAAGTGTTTTTACCCCCAGTTTCTTTTTTATGACAAGATGATTCTCATTCCACCTTAGTAGCTTGGCAAATAAAGAATGCAATTCAATTCATGTTGCTCTAATTGCATATAGTTTTCAGACTAGGCCCTCTGTGATATTATGTAAAGCAGCTATGATGACTTTGCACAAGTTACTGAAGAGACAATTACAAAAATGTTGCAATGTTCATAAGAAATTTCTCATCCTTTTTAGCTGAATTCATGTTGGCTTTACAGCCTGGCTTCTGATACCCAAATTCAGCTGATAATAGATATCAAGATAATCAAAGATGATCACAGATGTTAATCCATTTTTCAGAGAAATATTTTGATTTCTGAGTCTCCACCTTCTGTTATCAGTAAAAGAGCTGAATTAAGAGAACTCATGGAATAGTCCTTCTTACTAAGCTTTTCTAATAGAAATAATAGTAATTTATTATGGTAATTTGTACACTCAATGTCAACTACAACTTTCAGTATGTTATTTTTAATCTACAATGGCTTGTCTGAAGTTTTTTTTTTTTTAAATCAGCTGAAATTCTTATCTGTGCTGTCAAGCAACAAATAGGGTTTGTAGATGTTTGAAAAATGCATGTGGTTGAAAATTTCCCTGCTCTCATAGGAAAGGAAATTAATGTAAGTTGCTGAATTACCATAGGATATACAAATGAAATTAATCAGAATAGAATAACAACCCTATCACAGATCCAGAGCATCTCTTCTGGTGGCTGTTCAGTGACTATTTAACAACAACTTTACTGCACACACACGAAGAGTAAAGAACAGAAGCATTTATCCAACTGCTATATCTATTGTGAATCACCACGTTAAGCTTGTAAATTGCCTTTAGTGTGTTAAGGTTTGTGACACTTGTCGTTGTTGCCACTACTGAGTACAACAAAGGCTTAAAATGTCACCACCACAGCAGAATACCTTTTTTAGAAGGATGTTCTGTGTTTCCGTGAGTAAATGAATATTTCCAGATCTGTCTTCTCAGTCATCACTCACAGCCAACGAATGTGTTGTCAGACGACAGCAGTCATTCAGTATCTAAACATAGTCTTGGGATCTTGCAAAGCTAAGTTTTCTCTTCCTTATGCATGCCTAAAAGAGCTACATCAGTCCCTAGAGCTTAGATCCAAAAGCTGGGCCCTATATTAGGGGTGGGCCACACCCTGGGAACTAGCTGACAGAAAAATAGCAAGTTGTTGGCACCCTTCTAAGTGTGAGCCTGGGAGGCAGGGTCACAGACTCTGCTTCACAGGCCTCATACACTCAATATAAAAGCTACTTTATAAATTCTTTCATTTTTAGCATTTAGGTCAGTAGCAATACTGATTAGCTACATGGTTGTGGACAGTAAGGCTGAAGCCACTACTGAGGAATCAGGAAAGGCTACTTTTAGGCCATGTTTGAGGTGAGGAGAAGATGGTGCCAGCTCTCACATTCAAATAAAATGTTTTCATTCTTTGTCTCCTTTCTATTTCCCTTCCTACAATCTTGGTATAGTTTTTCCTACAGCAGAACTCTATCCTGACAGCTTTTCCTTTTTTTTCTTCTCCAAAGTAATTGCTTTTATGGTTTCCATGGACAAGAAGCTTATCCATCAAAATTCAAGCACTCACAAATCCAGGGCTTTCTGCCTTCGTAACTTTCCACAGCTTCAGGAAAGCAGAGCAGTCGGAGGGCTAACGCTAACTTATTGCCGTAAGCGGGTGCTTATTTTGTCCCTGTAAGTGCCACAGGGAGCTCTGCATCAGTTCTCAGTCAGCATCACAGGTTCCCCATTTCTCTCCTAAGGCACTCTCACAGGTGCCTTAGCAGGCTTTTAGGCTGCCTCCAAATGTATCTGCAATATAATTATCAATGCTGTCCTGCCTCCACTAATGGCTTGCATGCAAGATAGGTGTATTTAAAGCCCTACAGGCAGTTTCTCAGGCAGTGTTCTGACCTGGCAAAGTAATATTATGAAAATTTCATAAATGTGATGAAAAATGTATCATCTTCATAGGCAGGTGAGCTCTTAAGATACAATTCATGAGGAAGGGTTATTTTTTCTTATGAATTTTCATGCTTATTTGTCAAAATTAGTTCATACTTATAGGCTCCTAATTCAGTATTTAATAGTTCATGCTCTTTTGCTTTTTCTTCTCTTGTCAATCCATCAGTAGTTCTTTCTAGTAGTTAAAAGATGAATTACTTCTGATAGGGAAGATGATTGCTCAGCAATTCAGCCTCATGCTGGGCCTGACAATAGTACATGAAGAAAATTTCTTGGAGCTCTTATGTGCTAGCTGAAGGGGAAAAAAACATATTTTAAAGTCTTGTCACAAGCATCTAAAAATAACATTGAGACTTCTAAACAAAAGATTTTGGGGGGGCTGAAAGTGAAGGGGACAAAGGAGTGGATAAAATGAGTGCAATTTTAAATTACATTTCTATCTTTTCTTTCACAGGTGTCCATTTCTAGAGTCTGAACTGCTTTCAGAGTATTTTCCCAGTGTCTGATTAAATGAACAGTGATCATAAAATAGAAAAGCCAGGGCTTCTATCCTGTGTATATACTTGGACACGATTTTCGTATCTGAGCACACTTCCTGCCTCCTCTGAGTCTTTCCAGCCACACCAGAGTAGGAAACACTGCAGTGGTGTCCAGATTTAGGACAGTAGTTTGTGTACTGTAAGCAGTCTCAATTCATTTACTGGCTGACTGGGTATGTCTCAAAAAAAAAAAAAAAATGTGCAAACTGTATTTAGTTACAGGTTTCATAACATTATCTTCCCAATAATTTTCCAAGCAACCTGGCCTAAAACTGTTGATTGGCCAATGTAATACTCTTCTGCAGTAACATCACTTTGATCAAACACAGACCTGACATTGGCCACTTGCCTAATTTCTGTCAGCTTCCCTAACATATTCTTAAGAAATCTGACCTCATCAGCTTCCTATGAAGATATGATAAAGCTTCCTTCCTGTCTACTTTGAAAACATTTCAGAACATAAATGTAACATTAATGGCTCTTTCACTCTAATAATGTAAACCACATGACTTTTTAAATTAAAGTTAGTAGTAATCTGTGTATTCTTATGTTCAAGATCCGGAAACTGTTGTATCTATCATCAAAATGTTAAAAACAAGTTGGACCTCTCAAAGCATTAACTGTTTTCAATGGAATGATTCCTATTGTATAAAGCCATAATGAAGTATACAAATATATTCAGTATCTTTATTAATTGTCAATATAATCAAGCAGTCCTTGCATTCTGAAACTGAAAAAAAATTGAGCAGTCTTATTTCATAGCCTATCATAACTACTCTGAAATCTTTTTGCTGTATCATTCAATATGGGCAATTCAAAAATGGGAGGCATTATCAGTATGGACAGGTAGTCATTTTCATTTTCCATTAATTTGTAAACAAATGGGTGTCCAAAAGCTAACGTCTGAGAATTCAAACAACGTAATGTTATTCTTCCTATATCCTACATTTTTGTATGTTCCTATTGTAGCTTTACAAAAGTCTTCGGAGTAATAGATTATTCCCTCAGTTATACAGTTAGGAAACTGACAAACATTTTGGTGAATCTTTGATTTAAGACACCACTGGCCACAAAGGAAAACATCTTTATCTGCCAATTTTTGTTTCTTCATCTGAGAGATAAGGTAATATATTACTGGCGTTACATAAATCTCAGTCTCAACCAAGATATATCAAGGTTAGTTATAGAATCTTGGGGAACAAAAACACATTCTTCATTGTCATAGCAAGACAAATTACCTGTAGATAGCACTGGTATGCTTTGATTACTTCAGAGGCAACCTTGTCATTTTCTGTACTAGTCACATTTCTCTAAAAAGAGCACCTTAAAGTTTTATTTTTAAAGCAGTTCCAGTCTCTCTCTCTTGAATGGTGTTTTGTGTTGACAGTTTACAGTCAGCAAGTAAAGGACTTCCACATAAATCTCAGAAATATCAGCAGCAACTATTATTCATTCATCAGCAAAAAGTGAGTTCACTCTTCTGGAACGCATCTACCTTTCTGTCAGAGGTTGCACTTGGACTGGTGGGTGGCGTGTTCAGTGCAGGTAGAGCTTATTCTGAGGCACTGTCTTCTGAAAATATTTAGTTCACGATCAGTAAATGATTTTTAAAATCACCTTTAGATATTACCAAATATGAAATATTGAGAGTAAATTCACTGCATACCTTATAGGTAGACTGAAGATATTCAATAAATACGTTTCAGTGCTGATTGCTGACGTTTTTGAATCATGTTTGAAGATGCATGGTATAACTTATTTTATGGTATAATTATGGTATATAAGAAGCATGGTGTAATTTGTTTTTTAAAGTTCCAGAATTCAAGCAAGCTACAGAGGGTCAAGTATGTAGGACTTGTATTGCAACAGGATAGTTTAGGGAAATGAAACAGCATGCAGGAAACGGCACAGATTCACTTGCTCAGATGTGTGCCTTAGAGCCAGTACCATGCTTGCTCCTTACCTGTGCTGTGACTACATTTTTCAGCCTTTGCAGACAGTGCCAACATTGCACATGGGGGCAATCTCTGCCATCAGTTAACCGGTTTGGTTTCTTTAGGTGGAAGGATGGGGAAAGGGAAGACTTAAATATATTAAATTCCTCCTGATTTCTCTTCCAACATTCTTACCACAGCCTTACTCTAAGCACCTGTTTTTGTCAACAGGCTCTAAGGCTTTCCTTCTACAAATCTCTTGCACAATTTTGGTTGCATGAAGTATATGTTACATTAAGATTCTGTGGGACTAGAGGTCTGTACGGTATATAATCTACTGAGCCTGGATAAATGTGTCCAGGTAATACCTCTGCCTGGAATTTTCCATACCCCACAAACCTGGAATTGTTCTCATATCTTGAAGACTACACTGTAGGCTTCATTCTCAGAACTGTTGTGACAAAACATACCAGTATACCTACCAGGCCAGAATTATCTGATAACCAATTTGTAGTGAACTTTTCCAAAAGTTTCCCTCTTTGTACATCATTTCCTTTAGAACAGAGGTCAATGTGTCAATGTTTTAGACAAGTTTGCTTTTTCAAAGTGGTTTGAGAATGTTAGCAATGCAGCCTATAGACACTACATGTGGAGTCCCTGTAGTGCTTGACATCCTATACCACCTGATATCCTGCAGAAAAGACAGAATTTTTTCACAGGCTGGAATACATCCTCCAGAATGGCTCAAAGCAAAATCAAGAAGTGATTATTTTCTGTTTTCCTCAGTGGCCCTCATCCAAGTTTGCTGAATGCCCATCTCTTTCTGTTAGCCTCGACAGGCTTTCAAGCAGGTCTTCATGGACCAATGTGCAATAGCACTTAGGATTAGTTTCAGAGAACCAATTCAATTTCTTTCTACCTGATCGCACTGGTCTTAGTGCTTTAGAAATTGCAGCTACTCAATGTGTTGGTGCTGCTACAGCAGAATTTCCTGTGTCCTTACATCATTTGCAATGCTGTTAATACACTATAGTAAGACAGAATGGGATTTCAGGAACAGCTAGTGTTTACCCTTAAAAAAAATCATCCTGGATTAATACTGTCTGCTTCACTTCACTATGCACAGCTAGCTCCTGGGAAGGACAGCAACAAAAAGCTCTGCTAAGATGAAAAGAGCCCATAAGTAACCCAAGAACTGAAATAATTACAGAGTATTTGCATCACTGCCCTTAAGTATATAGGGTCAAGATGCTCCCAAAACTGTTCTTTAAGTTGAACACTAGCTAAGCATTGTAAGAAGCAAGTTTTCAATCCATCTAATTTGTGTAAACTCAAGTATGTATCTTATGTTGATAAAATTATTTTCTGCTTTGTAAAAGTGAAAGGTAGAAGCATGATCACAGCACGTTACCTATGTCAGAAAGACTCCTCTGTGTCAATTCTGAAGTATTGTCCCATTACCCCTCCCTCTTGTTTAAAATTTTTCTACTAAGTTGTCTAGCTCCTTAGAAGTGCAATTAGCTAAACAGAGGTTTGAAAGCGACATGCATAAGGCACCACTATGGGTTTTTGTCCCCATACAGCATGGATCGATGCAGAGGTAGTGACCCTGAATTTCGAAAATTTACATCTTTCCCAAAATTAAAAGAGATTATATGACTTTTATGAGAGATCTGAGAATGTTCTCTTTTTTTTTTTTGTCTGCACTGATTTATGAACCTTCTTATTTGTAACAGATGTGTCCAGCCACACAGGAAAAGTTTGACTTGTGAAAAGCATTTATATTTTGATTTTTTTTAATGTTCCATATTTTTGCATACAGAGTGTGACCTCTGTATGAAAAGTTGCTAATAGTTTTCTTTTAAATGCATTTTTTGAGTGGAGTTGTCCCCACCACAAACTGTTATGCACTTTGGTAGAATACAAGAGCAGCAAAGGAATTACAGGATTTGATGAAAAAAATTGAAACAAAACAAAAAACTCTACATGTAGAGGGGACTTGGGTGAAGCTACAAATATTACATTGATTTCTGCTCTGTCATGTCAGCTATCTGCACTGCTGACCCAGTCGCAGCATTCACCCTTTGACATTTACCAAATGGTTGCTAAGCTAGCCAAATACCTAGAAGACTTCCAAGACATCTTCAGAAGATCATCGCTGATATAAATGATAAAGATACATTTGGGGAACATAATTCTAAGTTGAACTTATTCACTAATTAGAACTTTAAAAGTCTCAGAGCAGGGAACTAATAAAAGGGTTCTGTGTTCTGTTTGCTCGTATGAAGAGCCTTGTATTTCATATACTTAATTTAACCTTTAAATTAAGAAATTAGTTATGTTACCTGTAGGTTTGTGCATGCAGAAATCTGACAAATAATTCGTGATAATGTAAGAAATACAATACATTTACACATCAGAAAGGACTGAGATGGAAATGGCCTAAGGCAGCCCTCTAGCATATTTATTCAGCAGGACTGTAATGACTCTTCAGTCCCAAAAGTTTATCTGCAGTTAGGGCTGCAGGATCAGAGAAGTGTATACATTTAATGTGAAGCCATCATCTCAGAGTTATTTAATGTACTGGCATAGCTGATTTGTCTCTTTCTAATGAGTACTTATCCCATATCTGACCTCAGCTAGCATAATTAGCACCACATATAGCTAACAGTTATTGTTAAATGCTGTAAATTTCATTTCTGTTTTTCTTGGAATTGGTTGTTTGAAAGTAGACATACAAAGAGCCAGAAACAAATGCTGGATTCTAATAAATGTTGAAGCAGAAGCAAATCTTGAAGTCACAAAAGCCTTAATCTTGTGGTGAGCACTATTGGCAACATACAGTATGGATTAGACCATAGTCCAGCTCTGCATGAGACCTGAACTCCAGGGCATTTTACACAGTCAGAAATCCTTTCAGCTATCATAGGCTCCCTGAAATGGAGCAAAATGAACTCTAGGAAACACAGTTTGTGAGAGACTTACTTGGACAACTGTTGGGAAGGCAAAAATACGTATGAGACCTCCAGGCTTTTCCAGTAGGATCAATTTAGAGTTAAAGGCAATGTTCCCTGTGTATGTAATTTTTCAAATTTAAGAATAGCTCTAGTTTTCTATTTTAAACAAGCTGTCTTGCCAAGCCTTTGGCTGTTTGCTACTGAGGCACTGTTTCTGTGCAGGGTAATCACATGAATTTCCAAGTCAAAAGGAGATATTCAATAACATTAGCAATAACTATCCATGTTAGAAATTTTAGGTGAATGTCACTGTGCTCTCCTGCTTTTGTTCTGAGAATGTTTCCAAGTCCTTAAGGGATTTTATCAGACGTTTGTGCCTCCAATCTCCACAGAAAAGTATTTTTAATCATCTTTCTTCTAGGATTGCATTTCCTAACATGCCAAAAGTTCTCTTTCCAGCCACAGAGCAGCAGTGGCTTTGTCAGCCAAATACTAACTGAAAAGTCTGCTAATGAGGTAAGATGGCAGATGTGCAGCACCATTTTATTGCCATCCGAGTCCCATTCACAGAGGTATATCTATTGCTTTGGGACAGCTCACTCAAGCCCAGGGGCCCAACTGCATGGTCTTACTGAAGACCCTGAAGTGTTACAGGCAGACTTGCATTCTGTGCATATAAATATTATACAGCCTAGGGGGCTATTTTAGACCGTGCATGTAAGTCATAAGGAATTAACTGAAACTGAGCCAGTGTGTCATGAACATGAATA
This sequence comes from Cygnus atratus, assembly GCF_013377495.2. Lineage (NCBI taxonomy): Eukaryota > Metazoa > Chordata > Aves > Anseriformes > Anatidae > Cygnus > Cygnus atratus. The sequence goes on along the minus strand of NC_066365.1, from coordinate 30,301,077 downwards.
GACTGCTGTGTCTGACGTGAAGCATAAACTTTACAGAAGTTCACACACATTAGTTTACTGCATTTACTGCAGCTTGATGTATTGCCCCATGACACAAGAAGGGAATAGAATGCATACTATGACTACATCAGACATTCATTTAAACATCAGTTAACTATCATAAAGAAATTAGTACCGGAGGAATGGCACCATGGAGCATGAGCAAGTCACTAGTGTAGTTGAGTATCTAAGAATTCTGTCCAGAGAATAGTTTCAGAAATGGATATGCTCAAAGAAAGGAAGGCAAAAGTACAAAAGAGTTTCTACTCAAAAACTTTCATGACAGTGACTGAACCAAACAGTTTTTAACAGAAAGATGCATTGTGGGCTCTAACTAAGGTAGTGGGGAGGGGGGCTAATGCGTAATTAAAGAATTCCATGCTAATTCTAGCATTGAAAGTGAACTGAATATTGGCCACCACATTTATTTTAAATGGCATTGTACTACCCTATACCTTATACCATTTATTCTCTAGAAACATGGCTCTTGATATCCATGTGGAGGCAACAAAAAGTAGGGAAGAGACACATTGCTTCTCTCTGTCGCTCCATGACACAAGTTTGAAGTTTCTTGCAAGTCTGATAAAAATAGATCAAAGAACTTAGCACCTAATCAGATAAATATTAAACCTGACTTAAAAAATCAAAAACAATGAGACAATCTGACGGGCAAATTCACAGGAAAAAAGAACACTGAAATGAGATCAGAGTGGACTAATGATGTTTGTCTTAGATCTGTATTTTGAAGGTGAACCTTTGATAGAACTTCAAAAACTTTCATTTTCACCCAACACAAGTCTGAAAAAAAGACATTAATATTAAAGAGCCCAACATATTTAAGGTGTTATTTATCTACGTTGGAATTGTCTGTTCTAGTCTTTTTTGTGGTACTTCCTTTTGCAAATACCAGGGAGAATGGTCCATTCCTTATCTTTACCTTTTCAAAAACAGATGTTTTTAACTTTGATAAGTGGACATGTATCTGCTGACAAATCCTGTGCCATTTTTCCACCACCTTAATACAGAACCTGTGATGATAAGTGACATACGTACAGCTAATTCAACAAGTAATTTCTGATTTATACATGCCAGAGACAAGAATTCAGTGTCTTGATTTTACTATCTCTTTCCTGAATTGACCTATTTTAATTACAGAAACCCAAGCAAAATTAAAGTAATCCTACCTTGGTATGTGTCCTAGATGTCACAGAAGTCTAGAGTCTCTTTGTCTAGGTGGAAGTGTTTTTACAAATTGTTATGGTATACTAAAAAAAGCAAAGTAGCACATGTAGCAAGTGAGATGCCCAAGCAAGGAAATAGGAAAAAGAAAAATAGGGAAAGTTTGATTTAGAGAATTATCTGTAGCTGGGTACTGTATTTTTTAAGATGGAGAGAAAGAAAAAAGAGATAGTGTGACTTCATGCTAACTTCTAAGCTCACTTGAACATATGTAACTCTAAAAATGCCTTACTAAATTCAGAATGGATTTAACAGATATTAGGTAAACCCGTACCCCTCCCTGGTCTTCATTTTCTGGTAGTTAGAAGCAATACTCTGAAGTGTGTTTTATGCGCAGATTGTTCCTTTCACATACAGCAAATAATACAGTGTTTATATAAATGATATTATTGTGATTTTAGCTCAGTAAAGGGCAATAAACAGTGACATCCAAGTTCCCTCTGAAAGCATCATTATTTTTTATCTCATGCACTCAATTTTGTATCTTCAGATCAAAACCCAGAAGACACAAAGTTTTTCTAAACTTGAAATTGGCACTCCCTAGTCATTCCTGAAAAATGCCATCATTTTGCTTTTCTTCCTGCTCATTAACTGAAGGTTACCTCAGAATGGTAATAGAAATGGCTAAGCAGTTTTTATAAAGTAAATAAGAGGAGGAAGCATACAGCAAGAGTGGATGTAGATATGAGGCCACTAGTAAGTGTCTGTAAAGTCACTGGCTCCTCACTTGACCTGCTCCTAAAATATTTACTAACATTAAAAGATATTTCCACTTTTATAAAGGGACAGCTCAGCATAAGGAAAATAACTTGCTGTTCATAGGAGCACAGCCAGGGAAGCAGCTACTTTGTTTAGAGTTACATGCCAGATGGGGGAGAAAATCCTTCTTACAGAACAGGCAAGGGGTACTAAATCCCCTAATATGCTGGGTAACCCAGTTAGCTCCATTTCCCCCTATCCCTCCAGTCTTTCATGCGGTAATAAGCATTTTGCTTAAGAAAAGCTTGTTATCCTAAAGCTTGCTCTTTCTACATTTGGATAAAATTCCCAATTCCCTACTCACCAGAAACAAACAAAAAGACTTCAAAATGTTAACTCTTTCCTACTAATTCAGACTAGTTAGTCTGTTCCAGCAGCCTGTAAACAAGACAGTTTGCAATATGTCTCTAAAGACTATTCTACCTATTAAGAACCATTACAGTACAGTAAGGGGTGAGTACCAATCCACAAGGGAAAGGCTTTATAACAGTCTCAGTTGAATCTGAGACTTCATAATTTAATGAAGCTGAATTTCCAAATGCCTTTTATAATATATATACTAATTGCTTCAGTTAAAAAGATTCTTTTATCCAGTCGTTATAGAAATATATATTTTTTTTAAAGTGGTTAGAAAATAGAATTATTGTTTGCAGTCAGCTGATAACTTCAGCAAACACCAGTATTTTCCATGAAAGAATCCTGAGTTAGAAGGAAAACAGGCATACTAGCCTAACAGGGTTTCATTTCTGTGTATCATAGAACACTGCAGGAATCTCTTAGCTAATCTTTGCAAAACCACTGCTAAACACAAATGCTTCTATTGTAATACTACAGCTATTTTAATTATAGCAACTAACAAAGCTTTGTGTCTTCTGTGCAACCACCCAGTTCATATTTTCAGCAGAAGACATTTTAGTTCTGGAAAAGATAGCTTGATGTCAGGATTTTTAAAAATGTTCTGAAGTTATGAAGATTCCCTGTTATTTCTGTACATTTACAAAATTTATTAAGATATTCTGTGGCTTTATAGTTGTTAAAGCTAACAGTATTTGAACATTGCTCTCGAAATTATAAATATCTCTTAAGACAATCTCAAAAGCTTCTTTTTAATAATTAGAACATAATGTTTTCTTCTGGGTGGGTATGAATTTGTCAGCTTTCCTCTTTTGTTAGTTTGTAATGGCCAGTTGACTGATATCATAATCTATATTAAGAGTTCTAATTTAAGAAGCCATATATTTGAAATATCGGAAAACATATAAACTTTTAAATTCAAAGTGATGAATGAAAGACCAGTGGGATCTATAGAGTGCTTAGAGAAAAGGAGAGAGAAGACATGTAGGCAGATGTCTGAAAATAATTTAGGAGACTAATTTAGAGCACTCCTAGGTTTGTATTTTAGACCCCTCTTTTTTAAAGAAAGTTTGCATCCACAACCATAACAAAATACAGTCGTGTTACCTGAACATTCAGGCTTACACAAACAATGTATTTTAAAAAATTCTATTTTAGAAATGTCTTTTCTTCCTAACCTGCATTGAGTGTTGTCAAGTAATATTTATTGCTTTTTTAAGCTTGTTGTTGTTGATTTGAGTGACTTCTTTCATACATTTCCACCAGCCACTGCACTTCTAAGGCCTTAGGAAGGTCTTTAACCTTCTTAAAGAACCATCACAGGGTATTGTGAAGACTTACCTACCTAGAAGACTGAACTTGTGCACTTGTGCAAGTAGTATAATAAACCTCAAGCAAATAGATTCCAGCTCTGTTTTACATAATAAATTTTCTCTTAATGGGTAGGAGTTATTTTAGGTATGTGTTATTCTGAACCTAGGGACTTATAAATCCAAATATCTTAACACTGTAATGATAGAAAAAGCACTGAAATATTTTTCCTCTATAAAGAGTAAACACATAACTCTGCAGCTTCCTAATATCCCAAGAGAGATTTTCATCATTAGCACTGATACTACATTTCCAGCAGCTGTGGTAGGACAGGTAGAATGCACATTTGTTTCCAAAATCTCATTACTGCAGCTCTAGTAAAGCATTCTCTGATGGCCACAATTTTGAACTTCTACTAAATGATCAGTCATGATAAGAAGCCCTTTAATCAGAAGCAAATTACAACAATGATACTACTTAGCTCTTGTGTGTCCTTTCTGCCCCTTTCACCTCTTCCCCCAGCCACTAATATTCCCATGGTTTTCTTTGGCACATGCCATAGATACTTCATTATTTCCTGTTCTTCATTCCCCTGTAGACTTTGGGAAAAGCTCTCATTTACATTGCATGGATATAAAACAAACCACCAGCAGACAGGCAGTTATTGTCAGCAACCACTTGCATCTATATATTGAAATTTACACTTCTGTCTGAATTGTGCAATGGTTTAAAGTCAAAAGGGTATTCCTTTGGTCATTGCTACTGCCAAGGAAAAGTTTGTATTCTAATGTCTCAGAGCATTTTTCAATGAATTACAGAAAAGTTCTTTGATTAGGTAAACTTGAAGTTTCTACAGTCATTTTTTTTTCAATTCAGAAGTTTTGTGCAACAAATAAATGAATGAGCATTTGGAAAAAAAAAAGTGAAAATTTCCCGTTTCTTTCAAGCTTACTCATTCAATATAAGATAGGGAATTCACAACAGAGAGAGTGAAAAAATATCCACCAGCCATGGACCACACATGCAAACAACATATCCATCTAATGTAATCCAGCAATTTCACTTGCCTGTACCAGATTATCAGGGAGAAGGTATAGGAACTAGTTATACCTAAAATAATCTTGGTATAGCCTCCCATTTTCCAACTGCCAGCAATTTACGGACTTTTTGAGCAAGAGGCAGCATCCTGACTACGGTGTCGACCAGGCACCAGTGAGCCCACCCTACATGAGTGCATCTTACCCTTCAGCTACTTGATCTACAAGCTGGGCACAGAAGAGAAGACAGAGGATGGCAAAAGGGAAGATGAGTGCAATACAGAACTGCTTCCCAGAGAGACAGCTAAAGCTGGCAGGAGCTTTGGAGAGACATGGGAACACTACACTGATGTGAAAATTGGGAGCTACACAAGGTCTTCTTAGCCTTTAATCTCTGCTCTCTGTCAGCTTAACTTCAAAACTGTTTTATTTCCTGCACATGCAGGGTGGATGGCAGCCAGAGAGGAGGTACCAAAGGCCACTGAATCAAGGGTTGTGCTGATACAAACACAAAACAAGCAGGATTTAGGGTCCTCTGCCGAGGTCACATGAGACAGATGGAAACATGCGAGAAATAAAATCCTGAAGGAAGAGGATGCTAGTTAGTCACCAACTCCTTGCATTGTATTTTATCATCATATTCTGACCCATTACTTATCACTTTTAGGACTGTAGCATCTTATGAGACAGTCTCACTTTCATCCCCCTAGCCTAAATTTAGACCTTTAGGCTATCTCAAGTAAGCCCAGTCAGTAGACAATAGTACTGCTGTATCTGAGTCAACTGGTCTAATTATTTCTTATGGCTTAGCAGGGATTTCAGACATTCACAGCTGCTTACACAAGACATCGCCGTTTTAGTACAAGAAAACATAATGCTAAAATTCCACGTGATTATTTCAGCTTGGGCTGGTATGCTGCTGTTTTAAGACTGGTCACGTATTTGCAATTCACCTTGCCCTTCTGCGTCCCTGTCCTCCTCATCCTAATCACTGCTGTTATAACTCATGTTGCTGTTTGCCCCAAAACTCAAAACACACCCAACTATATGGTCGGTATGTCTGTCAGCTGGAATTCAGGTATAAGCACCTCAGAAAAGATTTGCAACTACCTTTTGTAACAGCCACACTGTTCTTCAAATGCAGTTCAGCCTTGCTGTTCTCTCTGATTTAGGATTTTTCTTCACATCTTATTAACATAATTCTTTTCTTACTATATATGTAGATAAAACCCTTGCAAAACTCCTCTTTTCTCCAAATAACTGATGTTAAAAATTCATAATTTTTATAAATATATTAGCCTACTTCTTTTCTACTTGGTAACATTATTTTCTGTTGGTGCTTGTTAGTCTTAGATTTTTGTGCATTTTCCTTGTCTTCATTGTTGTTTCCATTGCTTCCAATCATCATTTACATTTTAATTAATTAGGGTTTTTTTTGGATATTTTAATTTAGATCAACCATTACAAAATCCATTACATTTGAGAATTAAGTTACTGAATAGGAACATCTGGGAAGAATATAAAGCACATATAAATTATCCCCTCATTTGTCTTTCTGTTTTCAAAAGGGTAAAACTGCAGAAAGGATTCTCAAAACAAGGACTTTTAAGAACAGGATTACACTTTGCTTTCAAAGTATTAGCTCTGGATTTGTTCTTGAGATAATTAGGATTGGAGCAAAAAGTCCCAAAAGATTAAACAATACAATTATCAGTCTTTTCCTCTGTCCTAATAGCAACTAATGAGCAGTTTTCTGGGATAATAGCAACTCTTATACTAAACCCACAGCATAAAGTGGGAGTGAATGTTCCTGGTGAGCAGTTAAAAGGAGAATTAGATTCAGAAAAAAAAAAAAAAAAAAAAAAAGAAAAAAAAGAAAAGAATTACCCTTGGGAGAATTTCTCCATTTAAGTATTGGGAGGAAATATGGAGTAGAATAGAATGGTAGAGATTCATATTTTTTTATTGTCCATGGCTGAAAAGGACACTCAGAGATTGGGAACTGATGCTGAGATGGAGGCAAATAGATGGAGTCAACACTACAAAGCTAAAATTTGTTACCAACTCAGCATCCAACTATTTGCAATCTGAAAATTAATCTCTGCTGAAATGAGCGTTTTGTGAACAACTGTAAGTCACTGAAAGCATTTGTAAGTGTTCACACACTTCTGTTCATTAGAAAACAACACATAACCTGGTCACCCCAGCAGAATATGTCATGCCTTAAATGTATGCATAGAGGTGGAAAAGAGAAAGTTAAAACCCAGCATTTGGCCTTGCCTGTGTGGGAAAGCTTTCCCAGTATTTATTATGATATGACTTTATGTCAGTAATTAAGGCAGGAAAACCATGTGGCTTGTGGCATGAACTGCCATATTTTGTTTTGGCTTACCCTGTGTCATTTCAAGAGGGGTGTTAGTATGCACAGCTGTGCACCTTGGCTCCAGTGGTAATTATGCTAGTATAACTGACAAACTTTTTCTTGCGGGCAAAACCTTGGTTTTCCTAGGTCTAATTCGCTGGGAATAGCTATGATTTCACGCTGAAGCAGTCATCCCAATAGATCTTGCCTAAACAGCATTTTAAACTATCTGCTGGGACACGTTAACGTACCACTTGAATGTACCATTGTGACCATTCCAATCAAATCACAATAAAGTAATTCAGTGAATAGCGTTGGTGTGATGCCCTTCCAGTACTGCAGTCCTACTCTTCCTGTGGGCCTCAGCAGATTTGTGCCTGCTTGGATGAGCAGTGAGATTCCGCATGAGGGTGTGATACCTTGGTATTAACAAGTCCCCTTTTCCTCACAAAGAGGAAAAAAAACTCTCTCCATTTCTCTGGCAATTAAATGCCACTGCATATTTTTCTTATACATTCGATATCCATCGTTCAGCTTTTCCGGGCTTTCCAATGTATTATACATGTTTCACTAGATCAGCCTCTGCTCTCTTGCTTTTGACATTTCAGCATAAAGAAAACATCAGTTGCCAGCCTTAGCCTTCCTGTATTTTTTTTCTTCTCTGTGAGCAAGTCATTACAGTATGTCTGATTATTAGGAACAAGGAACAAACATTTCCCCTCTGTGAAGAACAGGAAACAATGTTTGGAGAACAATCAAGTCAATTCTCCATGGAAAAAAAATGTAGCAACAGGGGAGAGGCTTGACCTTTTTCCAATTAAAAAAAAAAAAATTCATCTGAAGAAGAGGAAATCAGCTTATATATTTACCCAGTCTGACCTCTTTTCTGATGATGTATTTAATTATAAAGTATATTTAAATACCAAGTATATCAATGAAAGGAAACCAAAACACTAGGAGTTTTAGACTAAGTATCTTGCTTTCATCTTGTGAAATCCTTGTTTACATCTGTCTGCCATTGTAAATTAAGTTTTCAGCTGAACACGAAAAAATACACAAGATGCTAAGAGAGGCCGTTCCCCTTCACAGAGCACACAGGAGCATGCACTGCCACCTGCTCACAGCTGTAGCTTGCATGGGGGAGTTAGCCTGGGAAATAACATCAGCAAAAGCAAAGCGACTGCTCTGACCGCAGCCCAGCTGCAATCTTGTAAACATCAACAATTCTCTTCTCTGGTTAGAGGTTTTCATTTTCTTCTGTATTTTTTTGTTTATTAAAAATCAGAGGAGAAAATGGGGAGAGGGGAGGCAGGGAAGAGAGGAAACATGCGCATGGCACTGGCACATGCTTTGGCCTATTCACTGATTTTCTTAATCTGATACAGTTTGTGGTCACACACGTATGTATGCCTCATGTCTCATCCTGTCGCATGTCATACTCCTGATTTTTGTTGTATCACATAGTTGTTCCATTTAGACACATAACTAATTCTTCAGTGTGGGGCACTATGCAATTTTGTTGCCCCAGCAGCTCGGAAGACAGAATATTGTTCCCATTTTGGCCCAAAGGGAGGAAGTAATAGATGCCAATTTCTAGATGAACAATACTTCCCTGTGTGTCAGCTCAGACATGTGGTTTGTGCATCTGGGAGCTAAGCACAAGGTTTGAATGTTCCCACTCGCACCCCACACACCAGAAATTTGATGGAAATTTTTCTCTGCTCTGTGCTGTACAACAGCTGCACTGACTCGCTCAATACTGCCATTAAAAGCCTTGGGTCAGCTCAGCGTGCCCTCTCTGGCCCCAGAACAAGTGCCATGAGGACACCATAGTCTCATAACATCACATTTCAAAAGAAAATGCAAGCTTACCAGTATATGCAGCAATGATTTTGCCAGAGCTAACAGTTCTAGTATCAGTTTTGCCAATTTTTGTTTATTTCCCAAGTCATTGAGCAAGAACAGTAACTCAAGGAAGGGATCATTCCCTTTTGTCTTGTGTTTTTAAAGCATATTCCTAGGTCTTTTGGCTAGGAAAAAGGGAGATAGAAAAAATGAAGCAACCACATTTGTTGGAGCACAGAAACAAGGGGCCATGGGAAAGAAGCAAATGTTTATCTGTCATGTTTTTGAATTCACTGTTTTCCATCTGAACTCATGATTTCCATGGACAAAGCCATGATTTTTAGAAAATGGCAAGTGCTCCTTGCAGTCTCTCTGCACATTTAAAGCTGACACATTTCCAATGTTCAGCTCCCAGACTCCAGGCTTGCTTGACAGGAGCAACGTAGCCCTTCTGACCTTGCCATGCCCAAAACCAAGACACTAAGAAAGGGCAGCAGGAATGATGAAAGACGAGAACTGCTCATTCTAAGGAGAGAAATGCACATGGCAAAGGCATATGCAATAAGTAGTGCCTGTCAGGTACAAATTCCTGCTCAGAACTCACAAAAGACTAAGGAAATGATATTCTTTAAAAGGCTGCACACTTTAAAATTGCCATGAACTGATAACCCATGAAACTCATTGCTATTACATGCTACAGAGCTTATAACACATCAAGAAAAAGATTAGATGCATAGGAGGGAGTTCAAACACTGGCATGGGCAAGGACGCAAAGAAGGTGGGTAGAATTTGACCTGGTGAGTAGGGGGGGACGAAGCAGTACCTGCAGTATGCAACAGTTATAGTTTTTCACACAGAAAATAATGCTTCATTGGTGCTTGCCAAAGGCACTCAGCCACCACCCGACATCTGGCTGAGAGCTCGTTGATTAATATGTGTAGAATAACCTTTCTGGCACATTTCTTTAAAATTACTGGTTGCACTGTAGCTGTGTTTCAGATTTTACTCCCTTTAGAACCAGACAGTCTGTCAAATGAGTTCAGCAAATAATATGTTTACTGAATTTCATGATGTATTAGAAAGCCATTATTCAAAGGAATGTTCTCAATGGTTCATTCAGCTCTGGTCAAGGCTCTGCCATATGGGCTGTTGTTCACCGAATTTGCAAATCCTCCTACACATGCAGCAAAATACCATGGCATCACAAGAACAAGTTAACTTTATAAATCTCACCACCTTTTCCCTTTCCTTGAAACACTGCTGCTATTGTCTTATTTGCAAAATTCCTCTTGGCATATAGTGATATTTAGTCCCAGCATACCACAGTGGTACCACAGAGATCTTAACTTTTTCAGTTTGTTTGCAAAATTAACATATATATAGCAATTAGGCTTAGAGTTAGTTCTCAAAATGTTTTTTGTCTCAGATTCTGGTGTCTGGGGGCTAATTTATATAATGCAAGGAGCAAGTTCTGTCAGTAGTTGTCTCACTGTTGAGCAAAAGACTGAAAACCTTATCTTAGAGATTTAGCTATACATTTATCATGAACTATGGGAATAGTCTAGCAAGCTATAATTAGCATTCATTAATCATGGAAATGGCTTAATTTCTCTTTTCACATTCCATCCAGGTTTTAATGCTTATTATAGACTGGATTCCATGTACTTTGTGGATCTTTTCTGCTTTAACTCATTCCATTTGTACATTTAGAGTTAAATATATATATATATATACAAGTTGGCAATTGTATGTTCCTTCATAACTCCGTAGAAGTACTAAAGAAATTACGTATTACCCAAAAAGCTGACTTTCCACTGGCTGTGGAAAAGTATTTCTAAATTAATCTTACAGCAAAAGTCATTGTCATTCTATTTTACACTGTGAAGATTTACAGCTGGATGTGCAACCCTTTCAGACCAGCAGAATACTGAATCCACTGACCAAACCTATTTTTACAGTAATGAGCCTTGTTCGTTCTGTACCTCCTGCCAAGTGTCAAATATATCTTGCCTCTTTGTACGGTACAGCATTAGGGCTATCTATTGACCTGCGTAAGAGGCAACCCTTAGTGAAAACAATATCAAAATGATAGTGACACAAACACTGTCACCGTTTCTAGTCTGTCAGTGTTTCCAGTCAGAGCCTGTTGATTTTGGCACTAACACATGATAGAATTTGTCACAGGAATACTCCATAAAAGGTCCTGATAGGGGAGACAGTGTTTGCATTTGGTGTGTTAGGGAATTGAAGGTTAGTAGTGAGATCCAAAGAGAGATAAAAGATCATAATCTTTGCTAGCAGTGTTATGAATGGCTGCAACATTGCAATTGGCTAGCACACCCCAGAGAAAAGGATGTTTCAGGACTCAGGACCTGATACGAGACTTGTAGAAAACACTTAGCTGTTGGTGGAAGTGAGAAGGCTAAGATGCTGAATGAAGATGCCTAAAGATGCTGAATGGAAGAATTTCAAAGGTAAATTTGACAGCGGAGTGGCAAGCCTGAGTGACAAGCTACCTATTGATGTTGTCTGCAGTGACAGACAAGTTGTCTGTGCGGATTCGAGAAAAAAGATAAAGATCTTCATTGAACTTTAACTGCTGGCAAGAAATCCATGAGATGGTATCAGAGAGAGAGGCCAGTCAAAACAAACTAGAGGCTTGGTGTTTCAAGCCAGTTTAGAAAATGCAGACAATAAGGAACTGTTTGAAACAATGGTGAACTTTCAGATTCTTTTTATAGTTTGTCTTGATTTTTTCCCAGAAGAACAGCATGAGATCTTGGTGTGAAAAGTGGCACACAGAAGTGAAAAATTCCTACATTTATGCATGTTCAAAGAACACAAAAGGGAAATGAATTCATATGTATTTGGTGCTAACTTCTAAGCAAGGATGACCCATCTCTAGAAGGAGTTATATTAAACACATTATGATTTCCTTCAGCCTCCTGTTGGATTCCTTCAGACGTGTAGTGTATCTAAATCTTAATATGTTTTACTATTTACTCACTATCATGACTGAAGATCCTTCTATAGCAAGAACATTACTTCACCTTAGAAGCCTTTTGATAACAGCTGTTTCCAATATTTTTCTTGTTTTCCCTGCCTTTCCCCATCTTAGGTTTGACTTCAGTCCCATATCCTCATTTGGCCGTGCCAGGATATGTGAGGAAAAACATTTTATATAGGGCAGCTGGAGCAGAAGAGGAGATAGAGACAATAAAGGTCAACTGAAAGGCTGGGAGGGAAAAGAAAGCTTTATCTCCTAAATTCTTTTGCCTTAAAAAAATTGCACCTCGAATTTGCCTTAAAGGAACTGCATCTCCAATTCCACTGGTGAGCATGACTGCCAAACACAAGCTGCTGTACCCCCTCTTGCCCCAGTGCACACACCCTTGAGCCTCCCCTCCACTCCTCCACAATGAACCCCAGTGTCCTCCCATTTCACTGCCTTCTCCCAGCAGAAACTTACAGACTTACGTGTTCTCCCTACCTAAACAAGCTTCCACTGGAGAATGACCTTGCCTGAGCTACACTGTGCATATGCTATATTGTGTACACACTGTGCTTGGCCTTGCACTTGCCTGGTGACCATGTGGACTTGACTGGTGGTCACTGTGCTGCAGGCTGAACCTCGTTTCACTGGACCTGCTCTATCCCTCCTGGGGAGGGATGGGGACAGCACTCTACTCCCAGTGGCCACCCTCAGCTCATGGCTTGCCTCCACTTCCACAGCTCCCTGACAAATGGTTAGGATGGTCTAATCTTCCAGTGTTCCTCCGCATCGTTTTCCTTGTTCTTAGCAAATCAATTCTTTTTCTATAGCAGGTATTGGGGACCTGCCCTTCAACACAATGTATTCAACTGAGTTGTGTCAATACCCTTAATCTTGCTCTTTATGTTTTCTACTTGGTTCTATTTTTATGTTAACTCTATGAAAGTAGCCCAGCCTAAATAAACAATCCCATACATAATCCTTATCCTAAAAAAGATAATTGTTTCCCAGTTCCTTTGTGGCTGGATGGTTACACAGATGGTGTGAATGTCCTTCTGTATGTAGATTTTGGCTCTGGCACTGTTTGTCACAACTGAACACTCCTGTCCCACTATGTCTCCTTCTTTTACATGAAATTGTTTACTGGAATTACAAGGTCACGCATTCAGTGTCTCCTTCCTTTTCCAGAAGAGTAAGAGACTCAAGAAGCATTACTGATCACTTCTGCTTAAGCGAGGGAATTTTCAAGGAGTTGCTTTATGGTGTTCTTTTTCCAGTTGCTGACTTGACTCACCATGCTCCATTAAGACAGTCTTGTGTCCTAAACGAGCCTCAGAAATGGAAAATTGTGTCTTACAGTAATTTAGACTCCCCCCAAAAGAGAAGATTAATTCCTATAGGATATGTGCTGGCACAGTTCCAAGCAGCTGGGCTTGCACAAAGCAGCCTTTTTTTCTTTGATAGATTCTGGCCAAGTTTTGTCCCTGTCCATAAAAATTGCCTGTATTATCCTGAAAATAAAAGCTCGGGAATTGAGCCTTCCCTGACCTGATCTGGAGGAAACATTAAAAAGTTCATTTTGTTAAGAAACATAATTAATTAACGCTCTTAAAGATCATCAGAAAAACTTTGTTGAAAAGCATTTGAAAAAGCAAAGGAGGCCTCAAAAGTGCTGTTACTCACTGTCCACTGCATGGCTATTGCCTATTATGATTCTTTAGGAGTACTGTGCAAATCTGCTATGTGCAACAGTTGCACAAGAGTACTCAGTCACAGGATTTCCTAATATTCTCCAGCTTCATTCTGGAGAACTACTAAAAACACTGTTACTCTGGTTTTCCAGGATACAAAGCTAGGTTTGTAGCATCATCACATTGCCTTTGGAAATGCTGGAACAGAAGCCAGGCAGCCCCGTGTCCTAAACAGAGATGCTCATCCTGCATTAGAAAGTTATTCTGCACCAAGGCTTATTTTTAAAAACAATCTCCCTTTGTTGAGTAATGAAAAGACTAAGGGTTAAGAGTTTATTTACTTTTCAGTTAAAGCTTTCATCCTCTTTTTTGTTTTGTTTTCACTGAGGTCAACTTGAAAATGTTTATAAAGTTAGCTTGGAAAGCTCAAACAGTGATTTATGTAAGGCTGAATTACAGAAAAACAAATGAAACTAACAGAATCTACCATAGTTATCTATCTGTCCTCTTGTTTGCTGTTTGTTTTTAATAGCCTATCTTCAAATTATTGCTCTATTTTGAAGTGTACCTCTCTTTTGAGCAATGGATTTTTAATATCTATCAAACGTATGTTATATAAGATCACTAATTGTGATCACTAATCAAAATTGTATATATTTCAATCCCCCACCAGCTCTATCTTTATTTGATGAAAATATGAACAATTGAGTTTAAGGACTGTAGAAGAGGAGGTTAAGGAAACAATCACAATGTAGAAAGAAGTATAAATATCAGACATATGGTTCCCATTATCATAGTAAGCATCTTGATTTTTGAGCAAAGCAGTTTACAGAAATAGGCAATAACTTTTAAGAAAATGTTTTTGCTTTTAAGAAAATGTTTGATAACATTTAGACAAATTGAAAAAATGGGCAGGAACTCTAATCATAACTGCGCTTTGGATTTGGTGCCTGCGCTGCAATTTCTAATGTGATTATTCTTATCATAGCAAGGCAATGAGTAAGCAGGCAAAAGTCACCATTTTACTAGCTGTGAATCAAAGTACATAAGGAAATAGGTAAAGGCATGGCTATCCAAATGATATTCATAAGAATTAGACACTTAACTGATACATATGTGTGCTTTAGAGATCTGTTGCACAGAGATATTCAGGGCACCTGAAGTGGAAGAGAGACCCAAATACTTGTACTTGAGATGGACAACCATTGCCACAAACCCGTAACATAGTCAGGTCTTTCTGCCAAGATTTTGTATAAACATGCAATTATCTTGCACCCCGCTTTTGGGCAGTAGCAAAATGCTGTAGAACAATTGTCTAAAAAACAAAGCCAGACCTCAGACAAACTCTACGTGCAAACTGAATCCTAATCGGAGCTAAGGACTGTTTTGAAAGCTCTCATAAAAAACATCTAATTAAATGTAATTTTTAGAGTGCTCTGTTTTTTCAGTCCATCACATTTCATAAATGTTCTTTCATGTATGTGAAATGTTTTGGGTGTGTGAGAAATTTTATACATTTGAAGTTTGAAGCTGTATCAAAACCTCAGGAAACAGGCCCATTTAAGAGGAGATACTTCTGTGTAGGTATAGATAAACCATCTGACAGACAAAATATCGGCAAATCTGGTGTTGGGCCTAAGCATTGATGTTCCTGATTTTTGAAACACACTTTTGTCTGCTTTCAGAGCTACAATAAAATATATTTGCTACGAGAAAGTTTCTGTCCCTAAAGATATAGGAGGAGAAACCCACAAAAAAAGTAGATGAAAGGGAAATTGATGTTGACCGGAGCCAGTGGAAGCACACAGGGCTTCGGTAACAGCCTTCTGGTCTTCTGGGGGCTTCGTTTCACAATCCGACACCCTCCCAACACAATGAGCTGGCAAGCATCACTGGTTCCAGAATTTGGCTCCAAATTAGAGTGGCGTAATTACTGATTAATGTTCTTTGCTGGAAATTAATAACTGCTTTGCATCTCTCAGAGAATGGATTGAAATCCTTTCATATTTTACAAGTAAATTAAAGCTGTCTAATTGGATTTCAACTTCAGGAATTGCAGGTATTCACCTGCACATCCTGTAATGATGATTTTAAAGCTGATTTGAGGCCATAATGTCGTATGTGGGCATATTGTCATCATCCCATTGATTCTCTTTCAAAGCTGTTATCAGATCCTGTCAGTCAGGTGTAAATCACAGAAATCTAGGAAATACTTTGCAGTAGTAACATTAGATTTATGAAATATCTTCTGATGAGTATTTTTTTAAAAAATATCACCCTCACAAAGTGAGAAGTTAAAGGGAATCCAACAGTTTCAGTGTGTCATACTTTTACAAAAATGAATCTAAAATGACAAGGTAAGTAATGCACATTTTAAGAACTTGCTTTTTGCATCATTTTCTAACTTACTTTATTTGATGAGATAGCTAAGACTATCTCTTCATTAAAACAGAAATCAAGCGAACTATAGGAAATGAACCCAGAAAGAAGTTTTATGAGGAGGCAGCATCAGATTTGATGCTCACTTCTGCCCTTTGTTTCTTTTTTGCTCTGTTGCACCAGGCAGAAATAATATGCATTTTAGAATTGAAGGAAGTTTGGCTCTCAGGACTCATCACGATGGTCACATACACGTTGTCTGTGTTGATTTCATAATAAGCAGGAAGAAAGCTTTCACTTTCCAGATCCAGTTTGATCACTCTGAAAAATTTTAATTGTTCAGTTTCCCAACATCTGTGTGTTGTAAGAAAACTGACCCATAGAAAACTGAGCTTTCTCCAAGAAAAATGACTAATTTCCAAATCTGTTTCATTCATTCATCTTTGTCATAATTACATTTAAATTCAGTTTGCTGCATTATTTTAAACATCTTTTTGTTTGTTTGTTTCATTTTATTTTTTGCTTTGATTGTCTACCCAGTGAATTTCTTAATGATATTATTCTACATTGGAAATCAGAGGACTAACACGCCATGCTGGGAAGCACAGATTATCCTGACTCTTGCATGCCTGAGCCAACAGTTACCATATTCCCTAGGATTGCTGCCACAAGGTCTTCAGGGGGTATCCTTCCAGATTTTAAATGAGGAATAACCTTTAGTTAAAACAGAAGCATCCAAACAGATTAGATATCCTGTTTTACCTGGAAATGTATTCTAGGCCAAAATGATTTGGGGATCTTTGTTTTTTTTTTCTGACAAATATTCTGCTATACTTGTTCCTTATTACTTGGAATCTCAAAACTGCAGCTTTATGTAACAGCTAGCATGTCCAGTTTAGTAGATTTGGAATTGATCATGAAACCTGAATCGCTAGAGAACTTTCCTCAGACAAAAATTCATGATAGTACATATTTGTGTGAATTCAGAGGTGAATTATTTATCAGAAAGCACTAATGTCCTTCCTGACAAACCATATTAGCAATTTCAAATCTATCATATCCTTCCACACAGGAGGCTGTTAAATTGGTTTTAATGTAAAAACAACTATTAAATTGTACTTGAAAATTGTGTGGAATAATACTTAGATTGCTTTCTAAATGAGAAGTATTGATAATATGACATGAACCACAAGTGAAAACTTCACGTGCAGATAAAGGTATGATTTGTTCATTAGTGCTTTTGCAAGACCCTTGGAGAGCATTCACAAAATGTCTCTGATGGGTAGGTTTTGTATCTGGCATTAATGGAAAGATGCGTCACACCATGTCCAGTCTAGAAGTTCATCATTATCTACTGTGCTTCTGGAAAGTTATTACTTATTTTAGCAAGTATAGAATATACTTAGGGATCATTAAACATGCTGAGGAGCTAAAGTTACTGTGAAGAATTTGCTTTTAAAAAAACACCAGTATAAATAAAAATCAGAAACCCATTAGGAATACATAAGAAGCTAATGCAGATAATTCAGAGTTTTTGTGAAGTCATCCCCAGGGGTGTATTTAAGCATTGTTAGTATTTAGGGAGGAGCTGGGTAAACGGAGAGAACCTAGATACAACCTCACATTACCTAATCTTCCATTAGCTATCTTCTTTCCAAATTAGCCCCTTCTTTCCCCATGATTCATGGTGTGAGAGAGGTGCCACAAAACACAGCACGCTGACTGGGCAATCTCCTAACTTAGCCAGAAAGAAATGTTGAAAGCTGGACATCTTCATGTGGACTGGAGGAAACCACCTATTTCCATTGGGATTTAACAGCTGCAAACTTCACCAAAGTGGTCCATTTCCAGAGAATCCTAATTACAGCACAACTGTGGGTTGAAAAAGCACCTGGACTGAAGTCCTCCTCTGTTAAATAGTATTTAGCACTAGATGTCCTACATATAGCTGTCCTCAACTCAAATAGGAACCACTACAACTGTGGGTTCCTAGTTTTCTGAAATAAATATTGCGGAATCTCTTTTTCTGAACCTGTTCCAACTGGCACTCAGAAAACTACCATTCACTAGAAAACTTTGTAGGTCAGAGCATGTCTTTGAAATGCAGAGAAATCAAGTTCTGGTCTCTATTATATTCGTCATCCGTATAAATACTTGGTTCCACTGGGCTGTAAACACAACTCAATAGCAGACTAAAGGCTTAGGTTTACGGAAATTTCTGTAAACAGAATAAGTTTTTTCTCCACTGAAAATTATCAAAGTTGCATAATACATGCTTCATTTCAGTCCAGAAGGCTTGAACAGATCTTGGTGGTAGCTCTACACCAAGCAAGAAGTCAAAAGCAAAGCTTGGGAATAGAATGAATAACTACAGAAGTTTCCCTGGAACTGGAGGTCAGGTTTGAGCTTTACTGGACTCAACCTTTGTTCCCATTAATGCCAGTAAGGACTTTGTTATGGACTGAAACATACTCAAGAACGGGGCAAAATCTAGCAAAATTAACCATAAAGGGTTCTGCAACATAATCATGTTGTGGCTCCAAGACTTGAGGCTGTTAGAGTGGTCCCCAGGGATGGAGTGCCGGGGAGAGGAGTTGGCCATGTGAGAAATGGTGGCCTCACTGGATCCAGCAGTGAAAGTCATCCAAAGTGCAGGACTTTTCCAGGCTTTTGTCATCATGTAGTGACAGGAAGGATGACAGCTCATAAAAACTTTTGTTTGAGGAAATTCTCTCGATTTTCTTAAACACTCATCCAGTCCCTTAACAGGACAATAGCCTTGATAGCGAGCTCCACAAGTTGTTTTTGTAAATCTGAATGAATATCAGATCACATTTTCAGATTTACACTCTATGGAGCACACTTTTCTCTGATGATTTGCAGTGCCTTCTAACAAGGCACATTTACATAGCTTTTGGCAGGACTTTCCCTGCCGAAGGGGAAAAGTGATTTATTTTTCCTTGCTAATTACACTTGTAACTATACTTAAAATCAGGGAAAGTGAACGGGCTGAAAAGTTGACCCTAAACTATATGTGGGAGGCAGGGTGCCAAGAAATATTGAAACACATGTGAGTTGTGTTTTCTTAGCAGGAAAGGCAGCAATTGTGAATGCTCGAGGATATCTCCACTGGGTGGTAAAGCTGACAGCAGAAAATCAAAGAAATTTTAGCACTAAGGCAACAGTGTAACAAAAAAATATGCAGCTCTCAGTGGCCATGCAGATTATTGCTGAGATAAGACTGTGATAGAGGTTAAGAATTCTTTCCCAGTATGGTGTTGATATTGCAAAAGCTTTAATCTGTTGTTCTTTGCCTTTTGGATCTCTTGCTGCAGAACACAGACACTAACAAGTCAACAAAAGCTGTGTTTGCACATGATGGCCACTTGCAAACTAGCATTTTAAGTTCAAGTTTAGACGTATGAGCACGCAAAGGAAAATGAAGTGGAAAGCTATGATTTTAATGGGGATTTAATCTCTTTTGTTCTTTGACCTTTTGTGGCTCTCAGAACGCATCAACACTTCTGTCGCATGAATTGCCTTGTTGGCTTAGTTCATGCTGATTCAGCGAAGCAGGCATTCAAGTGCGTCTAGAAGTGTACATTTTGATGGCGTTTTGTGCTTCCTAGCAGCAAGCACTGCTTGATGGGGTATAAATCCTGTGAATCAGCACAGGCCCCAGCTGAGATCCCAAGCGCAGTGATCCCAGCAGCTGGGTGGAAAGAGCCTCATACCTCAGTCAGAAAGCAGCTTGAGAAAGCAGCCACTCAAATTGCTGGCAGTGCACTGAGTCTAGGGGAGCCACCAAGCCAGAGGAGCACCTTCTCTTCAGAAGGCCAAAAAAAGGCACTTGAGCAGAGCTATAACATCCCATAATAAAACCTTCCCAAATCTGATTTATAAGAAAATAACATACTGCAGTTTCTCTTTCATAGGCATTTTTCACTCCTTAACAGGCATGCTTTACTTCTTCTTCCCTTTTATGCCATGAAGTCTGCTCAACCAACAGCCCTACAGTGGCAGTCTCCTAGTTAAAAGTGCAACAGAAGCTGAGTCACTGCAAAAGGAACCCTCCACAGAAGGCACAAGCTGGCTGAGGCCCTCTGCGATGGTGATCAGGCAAGGTGGAGCCAGCAGCAACTTGTGGATTAGCTGCGTGATGACAGGTCTCACATTCTCTCACACCAGACTCTTCAAAACAACCAGGTTTCTGGGATTTCTCATCACAGTCTATCTCCCTTCTGTGCCCTCCTCTCAAAAATTCAACTATGCCTTAATGATACACTAAAATAAATTAGGAGATTCTCTCCAGGCATTTGTGTATCCAAGCTGCAATTTCAGATCTGGCTATTAGCAGGGATATGTGCTATAACAAGAATATTATATGGAAGAAAAAGGTCTGGTAAGATAAAAATAGGTTAGTTTTGTATTTGAAAGCTGAAAGATGATTGGTACAAATGTTTCACATCACTGGAGATCACAAAAAAATAAAAATTAAAAAAAGATGAGTGTTTACCAGCTTTAAAAAAGATTTACAGCTTGTAAGGTTCAGGTGCAAAACAAAAACTGCAGGTGTAGTCTTGAGAGTTTTTCATTTAAGTGGCTCAGCTCCAGAGGGAGGAAAGGTTAAATCTATTACATGGAAAGAATCAGCATGATTTAGGAATATCCTGCGTACAGAAACTTAGAGAGCTGTCTGAGTTCAGTAGCATTTGTGTCACAGGCCAGTGAGAGATGTGGGGGTAGAATTTTCCACGTGATGATGAAAAGAGGTAACAGAATGAGTGCATGGGGGGGGGGGAGCTGTTACTGCCATGTGGGCCAGAGTATCCTACGTATGATAAAATGCCTTAGATGCTTTCCTCACATGGTGAAATTCTTAAGGCTAGATCTTATATTTAGCAGGACAAATCCTTTTATTCTCCTTCAGCATGATGCTTCTATAAGGCAGCTCCAGCTTCTGTTTGGGTATCGCCACCTCCCCATGTTTACTGCAACTATGCCACAGCTGCCTTCAGAGCATGCTTTGGTCAGTTCTCATTTTAACTTTTTGACTGCCTGTTTCTTTTTATTTTATATTTTCAGAAGTACTGAGGCAGGAAAAAATTAGGTGACCAGAAAAGAGCCTATCTTAGGTATGTGATATACACACATCTATCTGAAAATTAAGACATATGACCTGCTGTTGTTTCGGAATTCCCAGGGCAGAGCAGCTCACTGGGCTGCCAGCTTTTGCCATCTGTCAGACATAGTTCTCACACGTCATAAGGCTGACTTTCACAGTGGTGCTATTTTCCTTAACAGTTAATAAATTCCGTCCAAATCTCAAAGTGTTTCACATAGCTGAAGAATACCTCTGATAAGGCATGCTTGTGTAGCTTAACAGACCTCCGAGGAATGAATGCCATGCCAGCTTTTCCATTGAAGGAAATACAGATAATGATCCTGAACAGTGAATGCTGAAACCATGTGATTAAATAAATGAACGTACTGCAGAAGGCTAGAAAGGAAATAAGTACTGGAACTGAACTAATTTTTAGAGAATGTCAGCCACCTATTGCAAGTTGTATTTCACTTAAATAATTGGATTGGTATACATAGTGTTAAATACAGATGGTACATCACAGTGGAAAAAAATCTGCATTTTGTGTGCATTTCATCTCTTGCAGAAGAACAAAATTCATGGAACTGCTGTTGGAAAACCATCATTAGGCACTAGAAGATTGCCATCTGTTTTCTTTCTTTTCTTCCAGTGAAGACAAAACAGACTCACCACACTCAAGCATTTCCATCCTTCCAAATAAAGATAATTTTGTATATTCTTATACATAAGGAAAAGGCCTGAGTAGCCTACAAGATTGCAGGTTCCTCTCTGTTTGAATCACCTTCAAATATAAGAATACATGGGATTCCCTTCTGGGTCACACCCATGGGCCACTTAGCCCAGTAGTACACCTTAGACTGTGGCAATGTGAGATGAGCATGTGAACCTGGGGCAATATCTGTAGTCCCTTTCCCAGCATCCAGAATTATTGTATTAGGAATGTTAGAGGATGAAGGCTTGCCTACTCCTTATAAAGTCCATGTATAGACTTGCTGTCCTTGAATTTGCCTAATCCCCTTTGACTTTCCTGATAGTGTTTCCACAGTTTCTTGTAGCAGCAAGCTCCAGAGTCGGAGTACCTGCTGTGTAAAGAACTTTCTTTCATCTGTTTCTTTAAAAGAGATACTGGTTTCACTGGGTGCTCCACACCTTTGGTATTGCAGGATTTGTTGAATGACACTTTCTGCACTCACCCCATTAATCATTTTCATGATTTTGTAAACCTGACTTACCAGCATCACAGCCTTCCCTTTCACAAACTGAAAAAATCCATCCCTCTCCTTACAAGACAGCCATTTCAGTCCTCTGATCATTTCACTTGCTCTTCCCTCAACTGACTTTAGCTTCTGGAGATGTTGAGACCAGGCTGCACACACAACCCAAGAAGTGGTCTCTCCAAGGTCAGCTACGTGAAGCCTTTACATTAATCTATAGTGAAGCTCATCTCCCAAGTTTGACCCACTCAGTTTCATGAGGTTCTTGCAGAGTTCTTCACAATTTCTCATTCTTCATATACCATGGAAAATTAATATCTTTAACAGTGTCATTTTTAAAAATAGTTCATGTATTTCATGACAGAACAAAAGAAGATACTGCTGCACAGCTTATTTTATTGTAATTATTGGTCTCAAATGTTTTATTTGGCTAGGGTAGGGCTTCCCACAGAGATACAGGTGGAATAGGCTGATAATCTTCAGGAAAATCTTGTTGATCCTGCTTGGAGCTCACAGATGTTTGTTTAGAGAATTTACGTTCCAAGTTCTATATCTGTGCTATACCTCAGGCAACTCTTCATCTTAGTTGTTTGTCACTCTCCTTAGGTCTCCTTTTGACCTTAGGTCTCAGTCTTCCTGCCTCTGAGAATATGGATTGACCTAACTGACCTAAACTGTTTTATCTGGAAATGGGACAACTCAGCAAAATTGTAATGAATTTACACAAATGTATCTGAGATTATTTAGCCTGAAGTATGCAGTAATGTGCACAATAAATAAATGTTTTCATAAAACAAATCAAATTACTTTGTACAGGAAAGAATGTTTAAAAATGTTTCAACATCTTTGTGTTTCTCATTAGTCTCTCTTGGATCATGAAAAAAATGTAAACTTCAGAGACTAGAATTTCTGAGGCTACTTTAACTCTGTGTGGGTCTCCATGCCACATAGATTTCAGTGTCCTTCTGCTACTTCTCTACTTGCTCGATGTCTGTTATAAAGTTTACTAGTCATTGATGAATACTTCTCTTCTGGCATCATAAATGGTCATGGCCTTTTCTGCTCAACGTCTGTGTAAGCTGACATTGTCACCATGGCTAAAGAATACAGTAATACTGCTGATGCAGAGATCAGAAGCTCCACAGTCACAGAGAAACAGCTTAGTTAAAGTCTCGTGAGCAAACAGAAAATATTTCCACAGGAAGAGCTTCATAATATAACTTGGATTGTTTCTCTGAAGACGCAGTTTCAAGGCCATAGTTCTTTTTTAAAAGTATCTATTAATCCATGGAGTACTTTAATATGTATTACAGTTTTGTTGTTTCAGCTTAGAGATCTGATCTGAAAACATGATGAAGACACTATTTTATTTTGTATATTCCTGGCCATCATATGACAAAAGCAGCAGAAAGTCAAACAATCCATTACTTGTGATAATGCCTTTACTGTTACTATAAAAGGACAAACAAGTTGATTTTTAAAATGCACAAGTTTCAAATGGAAACTCAGTATGCAATGTAAAAGACATTAAAACCCCTCACATTTGCTATCACTCTGCTGTCTGGCAGTTTAATACAGATACAAACATATTGCTTTTTTTTGCTACAATTGTAAGCAGAAAACTTTTTATATTATATAGATGCATTAGCAAGGGAAGAGTTAATGCTTTGAGAACAAACGTTGCATCCATAATAAAGTTTTGTTTAAACTTCAACTTGCGTATACCTAAAATTGAATTTATGCTCACAAACAATAAAATTATACATGTAAACAGCAAATTGCATAAACAATTCACTCTGTATGACCCAAACTTTGCACTTTGTAGGAAAAAAAAAACAAAACTAAAGCATATTATATACATATATATGTATGCTCATATTTGCATACACACACATGCAGGAAAGCGTTCCCAGAATTGCTACTGGAAGCTTGTCCTTTAATGTACCCTAAATATGTATTTCCATTTTTAAAACCATGGAATTTACCTTTCTTTAATACAGTGCATTATAGAATATAGAATATGTATATATAATATATATATATATGTATAAAGAGGGAAGTTGCTCTCACAGTGCTCCACAAAAGTTTTCATGTCCTCAGCTTCTGAAACGTTTAGGATTATTAACTTGCTGGCAAGCTCCTGAGGAATTTCAAGGCATCTGTGCCTGTGCTACTTATTTTGAGCTCTGTCTTCCAATGTTATGAAATCAGCAAACCCTCTTGACTTTCTTAGTAATTCTATTTTATGTGGTTCTGGCTTTCAGGCAGATTCAAGAATGACATAATCTTCTTTTCCCACCCACAGATTTTGGACCGTTGCTGTTGGTTACACCCTTCCGAGTAATGTGCAACATGAATCTGTCTGATCCCATATGCCCATAAATGGAAGGCAGCCCAGCAAAGATGACTAAAACCCAGTTTCTTGGCTTTCTGTTGATCACCACCATAGGTAGAGCAAGGCCTCTTCATTTTTTTTCCTGTCTGTTAATATTATTTAGGTTTCTGTGCCGGAATGTCAGTCCAACGTCATGCTGTTTTAGAAGGAAATGGACTAATTTTTCAATACACTTTACTCCTGTTACCGAGGGGTGAGCAGGTATCTTGAATATAGTAGCAGCGAATAAACAAGCTATACAAAGTTCTTCTATTGCGTTTTTTACCGGAGCGTTTACGTAAATGCACTCAAAAAGTAGAGAATTCTCCACTTGAGTAAAAAAAAAAAATAGAACTTGGCTAGTATGTACTCATAAGCACTATAGCAATCATACTTTGTATTATTAGCAGTACTGGATTCAAGTACCAAGCTATGTAGCAACAGGATAAACATCATAAAGAAAAGGCACTTTCTGAAGTTTGTTATCAACATTATTGAATTCAAAACATTTTACAGTCCAGTCCCAATGCCAGTCTCAGCAAGCCTCTCCCGACTTCCTGAAGACAACGAGAGTGTTTGTAGGAGTAGGAAATACAACGTTTTTATACAGCAGAGACAGCAAAGCTTCCAGCTATGCATACCATAATGCTAAGATGTGATCATAAGGTGAGAGCAGGATGCAGCATGCACAGAATGCCTTGTCCTAGACCCAAAGCCAGAGTTTCAGAGAAAGAAGTACTCCTTGGCCCTTGGAAAGGGCAACGTGTGCAGCACTGACACAGCTCAGGTTGCCCTGGTCATTCGCCCTGGGCTCATGGGTGCCTGCAGAAGTTCTGAGAAGACATTATATGCCTCTCTGGTCCATATAGGATAGAGGGTGAGACACCTGTCCATCCCCTTGTACTTTCCACAAAATCTAGACATCATTCTGCCCTGCAGGTTAGCTCTAATTACAACTTGGTCTCTATGCCTCTGCCACAGAAAAAAAAAAAAAAAAAAGAAAAAAAAAACACCATTCCTTTCCAAAGGCAATTCATCTGCAGCATTCATCTCCACAAGATCTCGTCTTTACAACTATGTTTTTTCATAACTTGGTCATGCTCTTAAGGACAGCACCATAGTTACTTGGGCCTCTTAAGTTCAAGTCTATCAAAAAACTTTGCTCTAAGCATAGCTTCAGGGCAATTACTCACTCTGTGGCAATTACACTGTTGCTTTAAGAACTGACATTTACTGCCAGTCAAATAAAAAAAGTTCATATCATCCTCAAGGAACACTAGTTCATGTCTAGAAGAAATAGAAAAGAACATATAACCTGAAAAGATAAACACTTGACTTCTTTCTACTCTTGGGTAATGTGTCAACTCTGAAAAAAAAATGGTTATTCTGAGTCAATGAGTTTGCATCAGGATCACAGAATCATAGAATGGTTTGGGTTGGAAGGGACCTTAAGGATCATCTAATTCCAACCCCTCTGCCATGGGCAGAGACATCTCCCACCAAATCAGGTCGCTAAAAGCCCCATCTAACCTGGCCTTGAGCACCTCCAGGGATGGGGCATCCACAGTTTCTTTGGGCAGCCTGTGCCAGGGCCTCACCACCCTCACGGTAAAGAATTTCTTCTTAATATTTAATCTAAGTCTACACTTATTTAGTTTAAAGCCCTTGTCCTATCACTACACTCCCTGTCAAAACTAGGGGTTGTTAAAACCCCTTGTTCTATTGCTACACTCCCTGACCAAGAGTCCCTCCCCAGCTTTCCTGTAGGCCCCCTTTAGGTACTGGAAGGTCGCTACAAAGTCTCCCTGAAGCCTTCTCTTCTTCAGGTTGAACAACCCCAATTCTCTCCGCCTGTCTTCATGGAAGAGGTGCTCCAGCCCTCTGAATGTGTAGTCTGAGATGCAGAAAAAGAGAAGGTAGAAGACAAAGTACTCATGGGACATTTTTCATGATCAGGTAGACTGCTACATCTTCCCTTGTTCCTCTTCTAAGTTCAGTGCAGGTGAAAGTCATGATTTTCACTCCCAGCAGTGTGTGATAATCCAATTGAACATGTATATAGCAGGAAGAAAACTGTGAGATAGGCTAGAAAATGGGACAAATTGATTGTAACAGTCACCAAAGACTGAAATTCATGATAAATACAACAGGAATTCCATGTGAAATGGGTTGAGAGAATTATTTCTTTCTCTAGGCTCAAGTCAAAATGCAAGCTACAGTAACATCTTTATTTCAGTGATAGAAATTACCTGGCTAATTTGTTACAACATTTTAAGAAAGGGATAATATGAAAACCCTATACGATTCTACTTTGGTGCAATCAAAAAGTCCAAGGCACTCTAAAAGATGGCCTCTCAAGGTAATTGGTAAGTTCTAGGAAGTTTTTACTAATGTATCTGCCCTTTACTGACAGAATAAAATAAAAGATTATTTAGATGGCCAAGCTCTTAATGAGATCTATTTCTTCTAGTAATGCAATTCTTGTTAATAGCTCTTTTGATACTAAGAATGAAAATCTGTTTTAGCAGCAGTGGAATTGTAGTTATTTAAGACATTAAATTCACCCAACCACATTAACATGAATATTAAACATTTTAGTTTCTCATAATGACAAACAATAATATTACACAAGCACTTTCAATAATATTTTTTAAATGTTATACACCTTATGGTTTTTTTTACTATACATGAGGACAAGAGTAGCTACGAAACCATTCAACTTCTGCCACCATCTCATGGCAAAAAGATAATATATATTCCTTTAGAAAGACAGTAAGAACTTTTTTAAACAGACAGGTAGAAAGTATATGTGAGGACAGACTATATCAGTTGATATTTTACTTTTGGAACAGAGTATTTGCTGGAACAGATTGAGGCTAAGAATCTAAAGTGCTTGTCCAAGCTTCTCTAACAACCTTACCTGTATGAAAACTTGGGGCAAGTCATCAGCTGGAATCATCACCCCACAATGGTCAATCTTAACAGAAAACCTGAGCCTGAATTGCTGGCAAGAGCTGAGCAAGGAGCACAAACAACATTTTCTGTTCTGATTTTAACAATGCTCACATCATTATTGCATCTGCCTTTCGTTAGTATTCTAAAAAATCATGTCAAGAACATTGCAAAACCAAAATGTGTATACTTACGTTAGCAACATATTTGCACAAAGCTAAAGCTAAATAGCTAAAAAAGAAATGGTAATACTAAAGGATGATTCTGTGAGTAACACCTAGCTAATCAATAGACAGAAATATCAGACAATCCATCCACACATCAAACCAATCCATACTGAAAATAGTACGTTGTAACAAATGACTCATGACAAAGTGTACTCCATACTGTACAGGGAAAAACTGCATTTGTCAAATTAATTATTATTGTTAAAGCCATGCTCTCCTCACTCTGAATCTAAATTTTATTCACATCCAATAGCATTTAAAAGAGTTGAATCTAGTTCTTAGATTTCAAAAGATCAAAATAAAATACATTGGGAAATGCTAGAATTTTAGTGTTCTTAATCAAAAAGATAAATTCCTGTACTAGGTATGTTTCAGTATGTAGATGTAATGGCAGTTTTCATCTGCGTTAAGTGCCTTAAATCTATGTTCCCATTTAAATTTGCAATAAAACTTTTACTGACTTGAATGATGAGAGTAAGAGTAATCCAGACTAATGTACTGAAAATACTGTTGCTAATTCTCAAACATATTAACAGAAGGAGTGTTCATGGTGTGTGCATATTACTACATCATTTATTGTACTATTTGACTTTTTTTCATTTCATTTCACTGGTGACATAGAACCGCACTGTGTTGAGCTGCAGCCGACATTTAAATGATGCTTTTAAACCATGTAAAACTTCTTATTTAAAAATAAACTTGAAAGTCTGGAAAAATAAAAATTAAATAAGCCTATGAAGTAAATCAATTTTACTGTCAGTTTTTGCCTCACACAAAATTTTTTAAAGACTGTCCCTCAGAAGCTCATTCATTCATGGGCAGTACTTTGGCTCCATGTGCATTTATATAAGTAAGAAGAATTTTGGACCTCCTTTCTATTACATCAATAAGCTTTTCAATTCCTTTCCTGCCTCCTTGGCTCTCCCAGTATACTTTGTCAAGGAACAAAGACTGAAGCAACTTCTCCCGTAAACGCTGGCTCCTCAGCACTGAAACTGCAGATTCAGGGAATCTGGAAAAGCACAAAGAAAATCATCAGTTTTACCATCACTCTGAATTGCAATAATCATGTTGTGGTTTAGCAATTGATCTTATGAATATAGACTGCGACTCAGGAGAGGAAGTCCATGCATGACTAATCATATGCATGTTAATTGTATCTTTTACACAAGTAGAATTACTCATACATTTTTAGACATCCTGTAATTCACAAAATGCTTCATGGGCTGATGATATTTATTACAGTAACTTAGTGTCCCTTGCTTTTTGATTATAGTATGGTAACTCAGAGTAGTGCAAATTGCTTACAGAAGAGGTTTCCACAGAAACAAGTTTACATTAGTGGAGTTCAGACTTTCCTGTGTTACATCAGTCATGCCTTTATAGGTAAGGCACGAATCTGTTCTGTAAGGCCCTGGCAACTTGCAGATGCTACAGGTAATAAACTGAAAGTGTGTTTAGGGTAAACATAACTAAGCTTCACTGACAAATTAGATCTCCCCACAGACCTGGCAGAAGAAACCTGGAGTTAATGTAACACTGACACAGTAATAGTATCTGTCACACAGCTTAGGGAGCAGGACAAATCTCTTCTACACCAAGTACCCAGGCACCCTTTGTGAGCAGTACTTTATTCCTACTAAATGCTAAGGAGAGATTTTCCTTTCAACTGCAAAACCAGGAAGAAATTATCCATCTTTTTACAAAACTAATAACTTAAAACTTACTCATTGATTCCTTGCAGTATTTTGAAGTCAAGATTGTCCTCGCTTCTGTCAAAGAAACCATTATTGTCTATAAAGGCCAAATGCCTTCGGTCATGCCTTCTCTGCACTATGTGTGTCAGGTCGACAGCATCCTGATTGCTGCATTTCAGCGTCAGCCCTTGCTGCACGCAGGAATCTTCCTTCAGAGGTTTGAATCCGCAGCAGTTTCTGTCTAGCCGGTTATAGATCTAAAACCAAGCACAGCAGAGCGCCGACTGAAAACAACTTCAAACAATTTGGGGCACAGTGCCACTGTCAGACTTCGCTCACTAACCCAGCTGGCAGGAAAGCAAGCTCAGAACAAGCATAATTAAAGGGAGCAGTGAAATGGCATTAAAGACCTTGTCCCCAAATTTCATATACTCTTAGAAGCAATTTGTCAGGCTACATATTGTATCCATTTGACGGCCATGATTTGTTATGTCAGTAGACATTCCTTGAAAATAATGGAACAATAGGACTTTGTAACAAGATGGGGAATACAATTCAAGTTTTTACCAAAATGCTGTAGCTTTTTTTTTTATTTTTAATTTTCTCTGTGAGCACAATAGAAATAGCACAACCTGACATGCACGAAGGGCCTCTATTTTGTAGACTTTATCAGACTTATACATGCAAAAAAAAAAAAATTATTGAAAAGATGAGCAAGGGGAACATTAAGTCAGTCACCAGAAGCTACCAAATGCAGGAATGAGGAGTGCATTTCTAAACACAGAGGAGCCTCCGTGAGCTGCTCTGTGGTGCATACTTCAATGACATCATGGCCCAGGCTATTGTTTCACACGCAAATGCTCGCTTATTCATCACACAGCACTTAGCTGGGAGGAATACATCTGGTCTAACTTTAGCGGCGTAAATGCTAAGCATCTCTCCTGACCTAGTCATTTCTGTTTCTTACGTAAACAATGACAAGTACTAGGCACCCCCAGTGCAAAGGATGCCATTTTAGGATAACTGTCTTGCATGGGAAGGATAAATCACTCTTTACAGGTACTTCTACCCTCTGGTGTGTAGATGAGAATAAATGCCCAGCATTTCCAGGGCCCTGAGTGCACATAGGCCTTAATTGGCCTAATCAGCCTCACCTGGGACCTCCACACCCACACCTACCCTCTCTCTGCCCATTGGCCCAGGAGCTCTATACAAGTTCAGGCTCAGGCCCTTAGTTCTCCTCTGGGCCTTGCTGTGGGAGCACCTGTTCCTCACCCTGTTACCTGGTGCTCCTGGATTGTTGCTTGGTGGCCTTAGAGCTGGATTGCCACCTTGTCTCTGCCTGATGCTCACTGAGCTACCAGAGGGACCCACTGTCATTCCTTCTGGGCTGTCTCTTGTGCTATAGGACCAGTCATGCTGTGTGGATGTCTTGCCCTGGCTTCCCCTGGGGAGCAGCCCTGTTCTTGCTCACAGGTGTTTACAGAGCAGAAGACAGGTAAGATGTCTCCAAGGCTTAATGAGTATCTAATTAATGTCTTTTTTTTTCCTCTCTTTGTTCACTGTGTGCTGCTAACTCTTAAAACTGCTCTAAGCATAAAAATAATAACACATGTACACATGAAACCTTCTAAAGTTAGTCTTATTTTTTGACACCCCACTGAAATGAAGTGTTGTGACTTCTTATGATTTAGAGCTGTGCTTAAAGTTAGAAAGGCCTCCTATTTTTTTTCATCAGATGAAAGTCCAAGAGTTGTTTGTGTTCTCTTATGTAGCACTATTACCACTGGTCTTGCTGGCAGTGTTTATTTTCAGCTGAGAAAATCCTGAGGAAAGGAATGGATTTCTCTCTCTTCCTTGCTGAGCAGCATTCAGCATCTTCAAGCCCAAGAGCCCCTGTTGTTTGCAGTGTTGTAGCTCATTTCTCATTCAATCTATTCTAAGTTTTGCCAAAAAGTGAAGTAGAGATTTACAGACTCCTTTGATGCATAGCCCTAATTCGTCTTCACCACACCTCATTACATGCATTAAATAGATGAGGAGATCATGTTCTTGCAGACAGCCTCTTCATAATGCCTTCTGTTAGTGTTAAGGCAGAGCACTGGGATACTCTGGAGCTGCTGTTGCAACCTTAACAGTTTAGCACTGATATATTTATGTATGTACATGAGTGCTTCAAAACTCCATGATTAAAAAAATAATTTTTACTTTTAATGTCCTTACTTTACCTGAGTTCTTGAAGACAAGTAAAGGTCAAATACAAGCATTTTTCAGCTTGCTCCAATGTTTTATATTTGTTATTTGAATTCAGAAGATAGGAATCTCTTTAAGGGCACCAAAATCGTTCTGATGGAAGCATGTTTAACAGGGAATACTTCTCACCAGTACTCGTTCTGAAAAATTCATGAAGCAGTTTTTTTCAACGTTCTGTAGTTTACCACACTAGACTTTGCACTGTTATTTTTATTGATATTAAGCTCTGTTTCTGCTATGATTAATTTCAGACTATTATAATCAATGTCCTCTGAATATCTTGAACACTATCTTGTTATCTTGATGTTTATGCTCCTCAAAGTCTAAGCTGTTTGGTTATCTTTGCACCACAGTCATGGTAAGCACATTGCAACATATGTATTTTAATGGTTCTTTAAACTCTCTTTAGCTTTTTCTGCATCATTGATTCTGGTTCAATCTTATATGTGCATGATGAGAAAATTCACCTGCAGTAGTGCATTCATGTGGCTTTTCTGGGGGAACTGC
Source organism: Cygnus atratus (assembly GCF_013377495.2). Taxonomy (NCBI): domain Eukaryota; kingdom Metazoa; phylum Chordata; class Aves; order Anseriformes; family Anatidae; genus Cygnus; species Cygnus atratus. Next base: position 30,268,741 of record NC_066365.1, on the reverse strand, counting down.
AGATCCAGGTAGGTTCCATGGAGGTTCTAATTACCTTGCTGATGCAGGCAGCTTTTTAACAGGATATTGCAATTGAGACCTCCTGGAGCAAACTCCTAACTAAGAACTTTGATTTTTTTTGTACATGTGTCTGCACAAAACCATACATAAGAAAGGTGTTAGAAGGTTTTTTGGCTTTTTCCAGTCCAGAGGTATGCAAATCAATATGGAAATAACTAGAGACAGGAAAACCTCTTGGTGCATAAAGCCACATCTTTTACCATAACTGAAGACTGGAATCATTGAAAAGCTTGAAGTTTTCCACTCAAAACTAGCTACCTGGTGGTATAAAGCAGCCCAGGTTAGAAGGGTCCTCAAGAGATCATCAGGTCCAACATTAATATGTATGATAACAGTATAAACATTTGTACCCACAAGCAGCATTTGCAAGATAATTAGTCTATTAAACAAAGTTGCTTATTTATTTAGACTATTAAACAAAACTACTAGAATCCTGGCTTCTATTAGGGCTACACGCCATAGCTTGACATTTTAAACTCGGAAACCCTTCTTAGCATTTTTCATGTTAGAATGCTCTAATATGCTGATAGACTAAAGTCTGAGAGCATAGGTAAAATTTTAACCTTCGAACTGTAAGACCTTCTTTCACTCACTTTCTGGTATGTACAATCTTCTTTGGTATGCAACTGGAAGTATAAACTGATACCAGATACAAATGAGGGCAATTTATTTTGTGTACAGTTCTATCCTGTTGTACTTTATTTCAGCTGACCTTTCCTTCCTCATTAAGTCTAAACACTAAGTCACTGGTAAATTTTTTAAAAGGCAGAAAATTTACCACTACAACTATTGTCTTGATCCATATTTCAGTTGACTAAAACCAAGCAGCTGAACCCTTTCTCATCATGAGAACAGAGCTTTGCAGTTGTGAGCAGTCAAGGACCATGTCCAGTGAAAGGAGTCAAGGAGAAACAGTACGCCTGACTCAAAGGTGAAATAAAAACAAGATGTTTCAAGACAAAAGCCTTTACTTCCTCTTCCGGAAAATGAGTTGGTCAAGTTCCTGATCTTTCCATGATTACAAGCTGAGTTTTGAACATTTTAATCATAAATGACTTCAAATTGTGCAAATTCATCTTTCCCAAATCTTGAAACAAACTAAAATTACTTTTCTAAGAGTCCCGTGTGCTCATGTGACTTTTGAGGCAGATAACTGTGTTCTATAAATGTTTTACCTGCAGAAGAAAATCAAAGAGTGCCATCTTGGACCATTCATGATGGTGGATTTCAGTACAGCCCCACTCAACTTTGGGAACTTTACCATTCTGCCAGCATTTCTGCTTCAATAGTTGCTGATATCTCCCCCAGGTTAATCTCACTGAAGAATGGGTATTGTTATCTGTTGGACTCAGTGAGGAATCCCAGAGAATAACAGGACAGGCTTGACCGGCTGAAAAAGGAAAAACAAATAATTGCTGTACTGGAGTACTGTCAGACTTGTTTGATCTTTCTTTAGACATTGCCTAAGCATCAATAATTATAGCATTTTACAGATGTGGCAGAAAAAAAAATTGCCACAGACAAATAACTTGACTTCCTTTGGTTAATGTGGTCTTATTCCACATCTAAAACCAGCCACCGCAGGAATGGACAAAGAACAGACATTGTAACTGCCTTCAGTGTACAGAAGGCTTTCTTCTCTTTGAAGCAGGAGATTAACGTAAGAAGTCACATATTAAACCAAACTATTACAAAGTTCATAAGTAGATTTAGAGCCTACAGTGCTGTTGTGAACCAATGCTGCAGGTTTCCCTCACTGCAGTGAATTGATGATGGCTCACAAGAGCTGATAACTTCTCTCAAAGGGTGTATTCCTGGGTAATGGGCATAAAAAGATTACAAATCCTATACTCAAAGTGGATTTATACTGTTTTCTTTTGGTATTGTATGCCTATAATGTATGATTTCACAATCCTGAAATGATGTATGAGAATACTGTAGAATATGAACTTAGCATGAATAAGCATTTTGACAAGTATTTTTTTATTATACAACTATAACATGAGCTAGCTTTTTTCTACAATGATTATGGCCACATTCTTTAATTCTTTTTCTGTGTAAAGAATACTCCACTTTCTCCTGAAACTGGTAAGTCAAGTGTCTTAGCTTTGGTGAATTCAAGTGTTTGTAGTATTTAGTGGGAAGTAGCCTCTGCAAAGAATTTAAAATATGCTAAAATACATTTCACTCAATATCAAGTAACAGGCATGTGTATCCTCTTTAGCAAAGTGGAACTTTCTATTTCATTGCTGACTCAATGCTTCTGTTGCTGCCTTAAGCAGTCAAGGATCCAGGACTGACTGTGGTTTGTACACACTTTAAAACAAAGAAAATATTTATATTTTTGGGTGTAGACAGAAGGCCAAGATACAATGTCTTGGTATGGACAGGAGGAACCATTCAACTGCAGAGCTGTTAGCTAATAAATAACAGGTGTTGGAACATGTGCAAAGCTTTAGAATTTATTTATATTTGTCTTGAATGTCAATAAACCTAAACACCACAGTTGTATAACTCATGGGATAGTTATATGCAGCCTGTAGAGAGACAAACTGTGTCTTCTGTATGCATTTGGACCCAAAGATGCATTTGAAAAGAAGCTCTCAATCTCCCATGAAAGCAATGAGCTTCACGGCAACTTCTCCAGAGGCAACCTGGACAGATGTCTGTACAGAGAAAATTGGCATCTGTGACAAACAGGAAGGTTTAAAAAAAAAGCCAATGCAAATGTTCCATCTGTAAGCAGCATGAACTGCTGATGGATCTCCACTGAGCTGAATCAAAAAGCACTTTCTTCAACGGATGCAGACTGATCTGAAACAGGTAGGAAATTCTTTGCCCAGAATTAGCAGTGAATCATATGTGAAGATCTACCTTTTTGTTGCCAAAAAAAGCATGATAAGACCCCACATGCAGTCAAGCTCAAATGTGTTCAGTTTCATTAGGAAAAATAGAGAAAAGCAAAATCTTCTCAAACACCAGAATGTACTTGATGATCTTCTCTCTGACACGTGCATACAAGGTAGTCCTCAAACTAAACCAAGATGCAGCTCTCCACCTCTTCAACTCCCCTCCCCATTGCCTGATGTTTCCTTAGGAACTCAGAAGGTGTCCTTTTGTTAGGAATATCAATCTCTTTCACTATGATCAGTACTTCCTTTATCAGCATTGTGCACCAGCATCTTTTCTCTGGGGGGGGGGAAAAATAGTGTTGAGCACTCCTGAAAAATCAGGCTCCTCTACTGAGGTGCATGAATACGCATTTAGGAATTTAAATTCAGAAACCCTGGCCATTTCCCAATCTCTCTCTCTAGCTCTATCACTGACATTGTAGATGACTTTAGCCAAGTCAGGTCAACTATTAGCTAAGCTACTCTTCCAAGCCAGTTGGAGAAAGCCTATACAAGCAATAGGAACTGCCACCAAAAAGCAAAGGACAGTGTCCTTCAGGACCAAATCTGATCTTTTATTTTTGTATCTCTGACAGCAGCTTATGTAACTACTTGCAAAATTTTTCCACAAGCCAAACACGTGAACTGTCTTCTAACAAAACAAACATCTCCTGTCTATCCAAAAGGGACATGATAAACAATAGTAATATAAATACTTGAAAAATATGAATAATATCTTGCCAGTTTCCATTAAGAGACAAAAACAATTTTAAAAGACCAAGGCTAAATGCAGGAAATGTTTGCATTTCAGAGGAAATGGGAGCAGAAAAGATGAGCCAAAATAAAATCTTTCAACTCTGTAATATAAATTGAATTACAGGAATATGAAACAGCAGCTTCAGTAAAGAGCAGTGACTCAATTTTTTGACACTGGCAGGAAAAACATGAAGACGCTGAATTAAAGCAGATAAGGGGGTTGATTAATAGCTGCATGAATTGGCATGACCACAGCGAGGTAGGGAGAGTTGTTCTGCTTCAGACCTCCCAAGCGTGGGGCTGAAGTAAACTGAGCAATGGAAAGCAAGGCCTGACCAGGAGCTCCCGGTCTGACACAGCCAGAACTAAAGGGGTCCAGCACATGTCAGAATATGTCCAATTGTTCTGGGAGCGCCTCTTTCCTCTGCAGTTTTATATGGTAACACAGAAGGTTAATGCTTTGCTGCTGCTGCAGCAGCTCCAACAACCAAGGATGCCACTGCTGCCTGTAACTGAAGGACCTGGGGTCTGAAATAACTTCTGATAAACCCACCATGAGAGAAGGAAATACTGTGACAGTGCTGGTGAAGCTTGACTTCAAAGCGGATTGACTTCATTTTCTTTTCATCTGCTGTTTTAGACCCATTTAACCAGTTGGCTACCTAAAGATGAAAAGATCTGCAAAATTTCACGGAAAAGTCTTTTGAAACTTGTATTGGAACCAGCTTCCTAGTAATTCATATGGATTTTTCAGCACCAAAATATTTCTAAAAATTTCTTTGGCCCTTAGGATCCACTGCGTCAGGGAATCCTGAGCTGAGTAAGCTAACACAAGGGAAACCTCAGGTTGCTGAGGCTAGACTGCCCCAAGGTGCTCAAACTGCTTCATTCACAGTTAGGTAATGTACCCCGGCTTGGCTTCTGTATCAGTATCATCTTAGATATCCAGATACCATATCACTTTAAAAATGGTATACATGCTTTTTAAGCATATTTGCACAGATACTCTTGCAAATGTTATCATACCATGTTGTGTACTAACTTATATCCACAGCATTTTTTCCGACTTTGAAAGAAATACTTTCAAACATTCCCAAGAGAGCTTCAATAAAGAAAGCAGGTCTTTCGTGAGGTGCTTAAAGCCCTTTCTCAAGCTCATCATTGTTTGCAGTGATGCAGTACAGTTTACCACTGCCACACTTGAAAGGAACAATTTAGTTGCCCACATAGTATCAGGAAGGGATAATTTAGTGCAGAAAGCTGAGGGGGACTGACACAGAGCATTATTTGAACTTGAGAGTTTATTTTAGATTAAATTCTGAGAGCAAATGCAAAGGACAGAAGCAGGAAGAATGGAGAAGTTAGGCCATTTATTTTTTCCTCCCACTGCACCTTACTTGCAATGTTTCTGTCCCATGTGCATATGGATGTCCAAATTAAGGAGTTCATGAAATCTGTTGATCTCTAGCCTACAGACTGCACTATTGCTTATACACAGCCTTCTCTACCCGACAAAATACTGGAAATATACCCGCTGGTACTTCTCTGAGAGGTACAGCATTATGGCATAAGTTGTTTGGGTGACGGGACAGACAAATTGAAGTGCTTTAGAGTATTCTGAATGCATAAAGCAATGCCAGATTTTTATTACTCCCTATTTCGCCTTAACATTAATGATTCATATTACCCTTACCTGCTTTTGCACAACTCATGGTGGGATGGCCAAGGCAGGCAGATAGTGCAGGGTATAACAGGAAAATCTATGGCTCTATTTATCACATGGAAGCCAATAAAGCAAAATGACAAGTGTACCCAGTGGAGCTGTCTATCAGTGTCATTCGTCTGTTTGCACTAAACTAACCACGAAGGGTGGTTAGTCAAAGGAAGAGCTTCTTGCACTTTTCAGGAACAAAAAGTTCTGGCAAATAGTCAGCTCGATCCTCAGATAAGAAGCCCCACTGGACTGAATACAGCTGTGCTTGCTCCTCTCGGCACAGGATCAAACATAGCCACATTTACCATATCAGAAAACTGGGGGGGAAGAGGGGTGGTAATTGGCATGTGGTAGCTCAGGCCTTAAGCAAGAGATGCAACAAAACTGTGCAGCAGTTGCTGTGCCGTGTACCAAAAGCTGAGCAAAGACCTCAGCCTCATCACTAACGTGCAAGGAGCCCAAGTCCTCTCCCTTTGGTGGTGAGCTGCAGAAGAGGAGCAAACCCCTCCTCCTGTGTTACTTCATCAGTGACTCGTGCCCTGGCAAACCCCGGCATCGTCCTACGCTGCTGCTGAGCCAGAGGCAAGCTGTGCAGTCATTTTACTTTGCTTCTCTGCAAGGTGACCAAGGTTGGTCTGTGCCACTAAGCAAGGTCACTGAAGTCTCCTCTATTCCTTAGGTTAGGACCGTCAAATAATAAAGATTCCCCATCCTGTGTTATTAATGTGACCATACCAAAACTCATTCACACAAGAGCCATCCTCTGCTTTCTCCACAACAGATGGAGCTTTATGATAATTTTTGGTTGCTTTACAGGCTAATCCTTTTTGGTTTATAGGTGTTTTGGAGCTCACAGCATGTTCATACCTTGTAGTTAGCAATAGGAGTAATGAATATCTGCTTGTGTGCACCCGGACTCGTGCTCTCTGCCTGTAAGACTGAACTTGCAAGGGCTTTGCTCACCTGTACTCCCCAGGCTATTTACGTTAGATTAATTAACTGCAAAAATATGACAGAAAGAGTTACCATGCCCGATTTTTCCATCCATGATGGAAAAAGAATATAGACCATAAAAACATCCAGATAACACTGAGGAAGGTTTACAATTAACTAGGAAAGAGAAGGGCAGTAGCCAGAGAAATTGCATACAGTATTTCGCTAGGCTTTTAAAGAAAACACATCAGTGAGGGAATTGTGGGAATAAAGGAAACAAAACCTCTACAGGGATTTACTAAGTGGTTCTTTGAAACTGCTCTGACAAGTGAATGACAGTTTTGAGAAGCTCATTTTTTAAGATTTTAATGCTACATCAAACATGTCCTGTTACATCACATCACAACTGAGGCAAGATAAAGGGAGGTGTCGTGGGGAGAGAGATGTCAGCCCAGAAGCTGTGTACATTTGTAGACACACAATCTCTACTCCTGCACTGCTCTCTTTCCCATATGAATAACCATGATTATCAGAAGCTGCTCTGCAAAAACCATTGGAGAGCCCACCTAATCTTAACCTAAACGCATGCAAGTAAGAGAAATAAGCTCACTAAGTGTTCATATTGCTCTTAGGAATATGCTTTTGTTCATTTTCTCAACACAAAGATGTTTTCAAGATTATGCTAAATACAAGCATGCAAATAGTAATGGGCGCAAGTAGCTACTAGGCATCTGAGCTCCAGCATATTTTGAGGCTAAAGAAATGGAGAGAGACAAGGTATGGTAACTGTTCCAAATCCTCTGTTCACCCTTTAGCTGGAAAAAATGAAGTGGGACCAAAATAATGTTATTTCTCTTCTCATCACCTAGCAACACTCTTCTTGCTATAGGAACATAGCCAGTTATGTGGAAAAGAAAATTAAAATGAGCAGAATGACTCTCTCTGTCCCAGACAGTCCAAAACATGCTTCAAGGTGACAGACACCGGGCGACACAATGCACAATTAGCCTAATGGGCGCTCACAGGGGCTTGCGGTCTGTCAGCTCTGCAGCCACACCGGGCACAATTCCTCCAGCCGAACTACCTTAACTCTTCCTGACAGCTCTAGAGCAATAAATCTCCTGCCTAAAAATAACCTAGGCATAATGTATCTTCCATGCTCTGCAAGTATGAATAATATTCAGAAGCCACCAAACTGTTATTCCTAGAGATTCATTCACACAGTTGCACAGGCTGCCAAAGGGAAGATTTACAAAGTAGGAACAAATCAGAGATCACTAGGTCCTCCTCCTGCTGTCAGATTTTAGAAAGTCATTCCTGAATTACTTGTTCGTTGTTTCTTTTTTTTTTTTTTTTGACAGATGGATTGATATAAAAATATTTCCTATAAGCTAATTTCAGCAGCAAGAAATGAACAGCAAAAACAAATAGCTGGCCACTTCAGCAATGATTCATTAAAATGCAACGTAGTCCTTTAGGGTTGTGATTTGCAACTGTACAAAAATAGCAGTTAGGCTGAAGACGTTTAACAAGATGGCTATGTTAGAAGTAAACTTCTAACTGACATTACGTCTGAAATCTATCTTTAATTTCACTATAGCATAGAAAACAAAAATTTGCACTGAAAATTGTTTAAACCAATCATGTAACAGGCATACTGCGCCATCCTGTATATATTTCTGTCTGCATAATATATAATGAAGGTGTGTGTAATGAGCCTCAAAATGTCAAGCTGGATTCACTGAGATGTAGTAATATTTTTTGAATTATCAGGGGAGAGGGAAGATTTTTTTTTTGAAAATTGACAGTTTCCAGAGTCAGTAGTAGCATTAAGCTTCTTCAGGAAGTCCCCTACTTCTCCAAGTAGGTTATCTGACAAAATACAAAACACCTTTCCTGCACCATCTGTTTGAGAGATTAATTCTTGTGCTCACTTTCAATAATATCTTATTGAAGTCAAATCTAAGAGATGAGAAAACAAAACAAGACAAACAAAAAAACAGAAATGCTCATCGAATCACCAGGTAATCTTCTGGAATTTCTTTCACCTCTTTAGTCATTCTATACAATGCCATGCGATCTACAGATGACTCCCTCTCTTTTTTCGCATTCCATAGTCTCACGGACAGTGAATCGTTAGAGCAACTCAATTATTGTATTTATTCTAAATTTCAGGGTACAGTATCCTTTGGACAGGACAATTACATGGAAGAAGTTGCAGACAGATACCAGCTTTACTCCCCTGCAACGACTGGATTAGTTCTCAGACTAGCAGGAGTTAAAGGCTGCTGCTGTCCTGCAGTTAATGTGGGAAGGGGAAGGAAACCTCAGCACCCCATCTGGAAGCTGAAAATCATAGGAATGTGTTACCTTGGAAGAACTCCGATTTCCTGCTTACAGAAGGTAAGCTCCTGTTTAGCCCCAAGATCCTATCCAAATGAAAGGCAAACACTTCGCTCATGTCAAGAGGTCGTTTGATGATGCCACAGTGCCCTCGATTACAAGCAGCTTCTGTGGTGCTGGGACCCCTCTCAAATACTACCAGGACTGCTTTCTGAGAAGGTACTTCTTGGATGCTCTCTATCGGAGAATCTGCCAGCATACGCATGCTTAGGATATCTTCTTTGCTCAGCCAAGAGGGAGAGCTCTCACTGTAAATCCTGATATTGCTCTCCTCAGCCTGGCGCTGTGCCTTTAGACCTCCAGAAATCCCCCCAGGTTTCTGGTGACCTCGCTTCCCGATTGCCATGTCTTTCTGCCTGTGTTCATCCAGGTGGTGCTTTCCTGCCTCAGGAGCTATTGCTGCTCCCTTTGCGCCTTCAGCACGCGTGGCCCTCCCCGGCTGCTGGACAAAGGTCTCTTCCTGGCCAGTGAAAGCGGCTTTCGGAAAGTGCTGCCCATAGGACAAAGGGATTGCATGTTTCTTCCTGCGCTTTGGCTTCACCGTGCCTCTGATGTTGGCAGGCTTGCTGCGCTTGGACCGCAGGGTGATATAAACTACGTTGGGTGGCACCGAGGTCCCATTGCCACCAAGCTGGGGTTCCTGGAAGCTGGGTGGTGACAGGGTGCCATCCAGTGGGATGCCCAGAAAAGGAGTTTGAGCTGCATCTTGGAGACTTCTGGAACTGATTTTTTGGTGTCCTCCTTTGTGCTGGGGTAAAACGTGACCCACTTGACTGACAAGGAATCCCAGGTAGATCACACAAGCAGTGCCCACCAGCACATTCCTCCTTGTCCTCGGTCGCCTGCAGGTCCACAGCCTCAGCACCCGTGGGGAGCAGAGGCAGCAAATAAACAAGTTTTTGATTTTACCTGGCTGATCAAAGAAGGTCATTTCTCTAGCAAATCCGCATGATGAAAACAGCATAAAGTCTTCCGTACATTCCAGCCAGGATGATGATGATGCATGATTTCCCTTCCCCGATTTCTATTTCTCCTTTTCCAAATAGCTTCCAGCATGGATGATGGACAGAGGCTACTGATATGCCTGGGAATGTGTTCAGTACTAAGGATCCAGACACTCCACCTCTACAAGCTGTTAAATACTTATCAGCCACCACGGGGCAAGTGATTGGCTTCAGAGAATGAATGGAGCCAGCTACGTAAGCAAAGTTTACTGACTTGTAGCCTAAAATATCTGAAGTTCTCCTTTGCAAACTGCAAAAAGAAAAGAGTTGAGCTGATAGTAGCATTTCATTTCATTACTCCTGTACAGTATCTGTGGTTCTATATTTTAAGAGACAAGTTCTAGGTGAGACAGTATACATAAATCCAGAAACATGCCAGAATACATCTTTCACTTTCTAATTACAATACAAATTAAACACCAAAATCATGAAATACAGGCTCAATTTGCAATCTCAGCTAGATGTATTCCATCATTAGAAGAAAAGCTTTTCAAACCCAGATCATTATCATCTTTTTCTTATGAGACAAGAGTCTTTACTAAAACCCATGTTATGGAAATGCTGTAAATTATAAAATATTAACCACCAATAACTATAGCAGTTAAATATGCACATATTCTCTAATACAAAAAGAAAGTAGCAGTGCCACATGTCTAGAGTTTAATAGGAATATAGTTCACATAATTCATAAGCCCCCATTAAAGAAGAAAGATGGTTAATTCTTTACACTCTCATGAAGCCATAAAATAGGATCTAGATATAGTTTTTCAAATAAAATGACAGTGGCTTATACATCCTTTCAAAGAAACAAAGATAGATTAAGTGCACACTGTATACTTACTGCTATAAAAATGTAAAATTTAAAATCTCTTACCTATTCAGCTTGACTCATCCTTTGTTCTGGTAAACTCCTTAGGTTAACAAAAATAACTTAGTAAAACTGACATTCTCAAAGTATGCTAGCACATATTTCATTTTTAAATATGGTCTACATGTAGGTATTTCATTACAAGCTAAATACTCTTTGGAGCCTAACCGTACTGAGAGGTTGTTTGCATGTGAACTGCTATAAACTTACATGAACCTCACGTTATAAAAAAAAAAAAAAAAAAAAAAAAAAAAAAGAACTTCTATTTTAAATTCTGTAATGAAAAGTCCTGTGAAGTATGTGCCTTCCAAAAGTGCATTCCATCCATTTCTAACTCCTGAGGGCCCTCTAGTGCACTGCAGGCAGATGTACTGAAGAAATTCCTGCTTTCCACGGTTTTCCCTTTTTAAAAAGAGGGCCTTCTGAATTTTAGATCATTTGAGAATTGTATGTTCTTGTGAGGAGAAATGAAAAACAGACCGTGGTTTCAAAATGCTGTTAACATGCTATTAAACAGGAGCATGTTTTCTATTTGTGCTTTCCAAAATGAGGCACAGCAGTCACTATGCAGATGGAAAAGTCAAGGCAGTAAGATGTTAACAGCTTGTGAAAAGTTAAGCAGTGAGACAATGGTGCAGCTATGACTTCTGACTCCTTGCCTAGTCCAAGTACAAAATAACAAAATCTCTGTTTACTGTAATTTAAACTAAAAGAGACATTCTCTGCTCCATTATTAATACTCTAAGGGGAACAGATTGTTTAAGGAAATGCTTTCTGTTTCAGATGGGTCTAATTTGAATTTATAAAAGTTTGTGAGTGGATTTTTTTCACTGACCTCACTTTTCTTTACTTTTTGTCTAAATATGTACTACCAAGTTAAGACGTCAAGATCCCTAGCCATTACTAGGAAAAGAGCTTTTTCCAAGTCTGAGTTCTTGGAGGAATGGAGATCATAAGAAATCTCTCTGGCTCTTAAGCTCTTCTCTCAATTTTTAGTTCAAATTCAACTGCAGGGATGTATCCCCACCCCCCCCCAAAAAAAAAAAAAAAAAAAAAGACAGAGAGATTAATTGATTAATTTTAAAAGCTCCAGACAAGTGTATCAAAAATCTCAGTATAGATATGGCTACTGTTGCTTACTATCCTTCACACTTTAAAGAAGTTCCCCAATGCAGACATTATTAGATCAGCCTTAGATGCTTGAGGGTCTTGCTGAAAGATGGATGGTTGTTAGCTAGAGTTATCAGCTTTGCAGCCCCTTTGACCAACTGTGATCATAAATCACTTACAGTGAGGATAGCCTCCTATATTCCATTTAATATCAGTGCAAAATATCAGCAAATTATGCAGATAAAATCAGGGCATGGAGCATATTTACACATACACATGCAATCTTTTGAAATGCTTAAGATAGGCTTTCCCCTTTAAACATAAACAATGTAAAATAAACAGATCATTTAATTACACCTTTTGGATTTTGTTTTGACTTACTGGTGATTTTGAAAGCAGGCAATTCATCATGAAGCTTATAACCACTGCACATCTTCCAATTAATGCAAAATTTTATTTTTTTTTTTTTAACTTGCATTGCTAATGGCACAGAGTTGCTTGAGTTGGTAATGTAACACACTGCAATAGCTAATTTTGAATGTCCAGTTCTTGCATGTAGACTGTACCATGACCTGTCCATGGCAATCAAGCAGTTCAGAAATACAGTCAATTCCAGTTACTAACAGCTTTCCTTTGGTATGGCATTTCTTTTAACTTTTGTAACCTATACAATCTTCCTACAGCAATTCTTTAAAGGTTATCTAGAGGAAAGTATAAAAGGATTTGGAGTATTTTTTTTCATTCCTGATTCCCTTTGTAGCCTAGAAATTGAAATGCAGTGTACCCACCAATGTACAGTGTTGACTGCTAAAGGTTTTTTTAGGCTTTAAGTGATTATAGCAATATAATTTCCTTTATTTTTTCATGTTCAGGAAAGAGAAGTCTTTTTCTAATGTCATCCTGTTAAATTCTTTGGAATGCCTTGTTGCAAGAATTCAACTAAATAGGATTTAATATCCTGTTAATATAATAGATATTTGCCTCTAAAGTTCATATCTGGATCTTTAAAAGATAACATATTAAGACATTATTTTTTTCAGCTCTTGTGTACAGTTCCAGTGCCCTACTAGATTTCACAAAATAATCAAGACTGGAATTGCTATGGACTTGGTTGGAAAACAAACTCTTTGTTGTGTTTCAGGATCAACAAGGAAGTGTTTGCTGTTCAGGTTGGTAGTATTCTTTTTTCTTCATTTCTTACTAACCCAAAGCTGCAGAAGGGCACTAAAAGGGTGGATGGGTGGACCAAGCCAATGGCCACAAGTCACAAGCTCCCGCATCCTGACGCTGGTGTTGGCAACCACCAACAGCACCATCTAGTTTTTTTAATGCTCAGCTCCATTTTCAAAATGAGAAGACAAGGGTAACCCATTTTTTACGGAGATAACAAAAATTTACTAATTCACCTTGAAGTTCTCTAAACCTCCTGTTCACATGGTTTTACACATAAGTGATCCTCCTATATGCAATATCCTATAGCCTTTCACCTTTCTCATCCTTCCTAATTCTAGCAGTAAAACCTCTTCTTTCTCATCTGATGTATTATTCATACTATTTTTATATGACATCTTTCCTAGGTAGTCTTCTTTAATCTACACTAAATACAGCCCTTCACAGCAGTGAATACCATACCTGAAAAACTAAAAATAAGCACAAACTACTGAGAAAAACATTTGTAACAACAAAGCAATGCAATATTAATATTAACACAAAAAGCTTCTTAGTAGCTAGTGTGTTTCCCTCTGAAAGTCCAGATTACATCTTTATTTTTTCATTTTATCCTTCCTTCTTGCACCATTTGGTCATTTCAGTTTTAAGAGATATGGATTTTAAATAGGAATAATTTTTTAGCTTTCTAAGATGTCTCAGTTTGGTTCCTTCCACTGCAGTTATGACTGCAAAAATTGCTGTGAATAGAGAAATACCAAGAGTTGGCAAAGAAGAAAATATTTCCTATGCTGCCTTGTAGAGCATTTTGCAACGAAAGACAATCTATAAGCAGACACCTGCTATATTCAGAGAAGGCTCTGAAATTTGAATGTTGCCGTTTTTGACTTTAGCAAATACTTTGCATTCATGGACATCCTTCCCCAAACAGTGTTCATCTCCAATAATCTATGACTTCAATGAAGCCAACCACTACAAATCAATGAACTGGAATCTCTGCATAGTTAGTAATAGTTTAATTTGTACCATCAGTGCTCTTTCAACTATTTTGTTGATGAGAAAATGTTCCAAAACCAGAATGCTTTGAAGAAATAGCACGGAATAGAAACAGCGAGGAACAGGTGGCATCAGTTCCAACCGGTCACAGACAGTGATTAGAACTGATTACTGATCTCTCTTTTGAGATCTGTTCCTCCAAATGAAACCAGACGCAGGATTTCTGGTAAATATATTTTGTTCAACACCAAAATATTTTGAGGTCAAAACTCAACACTCTTTCTCCCTGGGCACTTGCAAGGGTGTATGTAGTTCCAGGCTAGGCTCATTACTGGATGTGCACTTGTTTTTTATGTGCAGGTAATTAATGGTTATTAATGTTAATAATTAACATTTTTTCTTAACATTTTCTTTTTTTCTTAATAAAATGACGTAACATGTAGACTTGCATTGCCTTTAGAATAAAAAGCACTTTTTTTTTTTTTCCTGGGCTACGTTTGTGACTTAGTATGCGATGTTGTTCCTCTTGGATGCACCACAGCTAAACTGTCTCCATTAGAGATATTCTGCTGTTCATCTCTCAGTGTCACACGGACAGGTGTTTTATGTTAAAATGGCGGATAAATCGTGCAGTCCTGGCTTTGCAGAGCCTATAGGGCTGAGAATTTACGCTGCAGGGGAAAAAAAAAAAAAAAAAGGAAAAAAAAGTACATCATTATTATGGATAATGCAGATTTGATTTTCAAAGTAGAGGGCACTGCTTTAGAAGACTCATGCTGTGTTTTTTTTAAGGAGGTCGATCTGAGCTGGCATCTGGAAACTGTAGTCCAGCAGGACCGAGAGAAATGTTTGCTTCATGACGAAACATGCTGACTAATAGTCTGCGCTTTAATTGGTCTGGGTCAAATCCTTACAGGGAAATGGGCAAAAGTCTCTTCTTGACCTTGGTGCAGAAGATTTATCGCTCGGATTTGATTTTTGAACAACCTGGGGGCTTCCAGGAGGACATGGAGGTGATTTCTGTACTTAGAAACAAACGCACTCTGCGTGCTGCCTGCCCAACCTGGCTGCCCCCAGTTAGCCGGCAGCCAGCCGCCCATCCTTCCCATGCCTCGCAAAGCCAGCGGCCTCGCTTTTAGGGATTTCAAGCCGCCCCGAGGGCAGCCCCTTTCCTTTCCGCTGGCCGGCCCGGGGAGTTCCCCTCGCCGTGCTGAGGCCGCCGGCACCACGGCGGCTGCTGGAGGCCGGCCGGGCGAGCGCCTCGTGGGGCGGGCGGAGGCGGGCCGAGGCGAGGGGCGGTGGCCGTGGAGGGCCGGGCGGCAGCGGCCCGTGAGGTATCATGGAAGGGCTGGGGGCCGAGGGGACACAGCTGGCACCGGGAGCTCAGGGGGAGACTCCAGTCCCGGCTGCGGGCAGCGGCCCTGCACCGCGGGGCTGGCCCGGCCCGGCCCCGGCCCCAGTGGGAGGGGAGGGCGGGCACGGCCGGGCAGGCCGCGGAAGTGAACCGGGGGAATGGCGCCGGGGGAAGGCGCCCCGCTGGAAGGGGTTCGGAGCTTGTTCCGCCGAGCTGCCGGGCGTCTGGCCTGAGGGAGGGCCGGGGGGCTGCCCACGCTGCGGGTCGTGGCTCCCGCAGGGTGCACGCCTCTTGGGGCATGCTGGTGTAAACAGGGGAAGCCAAATCTGGTTGGGTAACAGGCTGAGCTGCCCCTTTTTCCATGCGGTTTGATACTGCTTAGTGAAAATACTGCCCGAAGAACATTTTTCAAAAGCATTCATGTGCAGGAAGAGGAGAAATATTTCTGTAGCAGCTAGTCGGTGGGCTCAGAGTCACCAGAGGTCATCACTGTGCCACCACGCCACCACAGAACTGACAGGAGTCACCTGAAATAAGGATGAAAATACCCACCCTTAATGGCAAATAGAATATAGGAGAAGCATGCAAATAAGCCATGTGACATGCAGCCTCTTAAAATACTAGCTTAATGAGCAATTTCAGATCTTGACAGCAGTGTGGATCTGCCTTGAGTTGAAAGCTCTCAAGGGCAGGTTTTTTGGTTTCATAGCTGTCTGTAAGGACTGTAGCAGCATGTTGCTGTTAAGTGAAGACAATTACATCATAATTTGTTGTCTGCAACAGAACATGGTGGCGCTTTTCTGAGGAAACAGTGAAAATGCAGAACAAACATCTAGTGAGATAAACCATTGAAGTTAGTGGGATAAGGCCAATGTATACCAACAATATTTTATTTACTCTGCAGCTCAGAAACCCTGAAATGTCAGGAAGGGCTACTTACTGAAGAACCCCCATCAGTAACAACGATTCCACTTGTCTCTGCTTCAAGTTTCAGATACTTCTGACATCCTGGCAACTTCAGTAAGTGCTTCTGGTTTGGCATTTGTTAGCTGTAAGCCACTGGTGGCACATATGCTGTTAGTTCATCTGGCAATTCTACAATGAAAACAAAAGGCGGCTTTTAGTGAACCCTCTGAAAATCCCAGAACAAGACAGAGTTAATGCCCAAGTATGTGCAAAAATGTGAAGTCGATTTAATGCTGTGTACCAGTTCATTATTTGCTCTCGACATTGGATCATATAATCATAGAATAATTTTAGTTCGGAAGGGACCTCTGGAAGTCATCTAGTTCAATTCCTCACTTAAAGCACTGCTATCAGCAAAGTGCATCAGGTTGTTACAGGCCTTGTCCAGCTGAGCTTTCTCTTGAAGTCATTAAAATTGAGTTGAAAGTTGGCCCTGGTATTTAGCCAAATTTGGAGACCAAGTGCCCAAAACCTTGGAGAGTTGCAGAGTTTTCATCAGCCTGAAAAAGCATACTCTCCCTCAGTTAATTGAAAGTTGTGTTTCTTTTCCATTTTTGGTGTCATAATTCTAGTTCTCCAGCTGTGCTAATCTTAAATGTGCACAATATGGAGATTTTAGAGATAAAAAGCAGACAGTTATTTTGCCCTTCAGCACACAGATTTTCTCTTAGTAGGTAGAAAACTGAAATATTTTTAAAGTAAAGTTTATCTGTGCATTAATGAAAACAGGCTGATAAACAACTTTAAATTTGAAAGGATATTAATACTTTACCTGCATAAAAACTCACTTAAGAGCTAAAGAAACAAGTCAGGTATTCAAAATGCTGCAGTGTAATCAGTTTTATTACTGTCTTTGACAGTGTGTGAGGGTTTTTCTTGTGCAAAAGCCACCTCTTGTACATTACTTGTCTGCAAAAAGAATTTGGTATATTCACTCAGTGAATCAAGTTTGATGGAATGAAGACAGCTAATGTAAGCCTTTATCTGTCTTCATCATTATTGCGGTATCACAGTATCTCTCAGCCTTTGAAGAAATCTTTGTTCAACAAAGTTCAAAGTTTGAAGTTCATCTTTGAAGAAATCCCAACATTATTGCACTTCACTGTGTCTGTGGGTCCCAGGCAAAACAGGGCCTTTCCAGCTTCTGAGACTGAAAAGTAGGGTCCTTTAAGTTGCAGTTTTCTGAATTAGATTGGTATTAGTTAATACTCTACATGTTTAATTCTGCTCTCTGATTTCAGAATCTGTCAAGACTTGCAGCAAAACAACCCAGCAAAAAGAGACACCTTCAGAGCAAAAATGATCATTGGAAAAGTTTACAATACCATTAACATCAGCAATGGAACAGATCTTGCTATTGGATTTACTTCTTCTGCAGTAGCTGTCCTTCTCTTTGGGACAAACTTTGTGCCTGTTAAAAAATATGACACTGGTGATGGTAAACTTGTTTCTATTTTTACTTATTTGTTTTTTGTTGGTGTTTCTATTTTGGTGGTGCTTGGGGTTTTTGTTTTGTTTTGTTTTGCTAGTTGGAATAATATTTTACTAGCACATGTAATTGTTTCTATAAATAGGTTTATAATATCATCACAGTCTTGATCCATGGAACATGTTTCAATTTTCTCTGTTCCTGTTACGGTATAAAGAAATAAGGTATTGGTTCTGGATATGGCAAATCTACTTTTGCTGTATACTTCAACAGTAATGATGATTTCATGAGCATGTCACAATAGAAAGCAAAATGTCCTTTCTTTTACCATCATAGGGATTCTCTGACACATACGCTGTTATTTATACTGTAAAAGTTGTTGGACTTTGGAGATTGCTGCTCTTCAAACATGGACCTAGGATAATATGAAAACAATCAAAAATGGAAATGTTGATATTTTTATCTAGTTAACCCAGTAAGAGGAAATATCACTTCTATTTCCTACTTAGAATTTTACCACTTCATCATTCTAGATTCATGTTGTGTTTGCATGTCTATTTGAAGCATAGTCAATTACCAGATCCCTAGAGGAATAAATCTGCCATTATGTTATCGTAATACTAGTATCTGCATTACAGACTGCAGAGCCTCTCTCTCTTCTTTGTGCCAAATACAGTCCTAACAGGACACGGCTGGTTTAAAGAGAAAGTGTTAGGTCAGCTGGCATAAAGTTAAATGATTTGCTTGGTTGACCCGTAGAGAATCTATAAATATAGGAGAAATCTGTCCAAACTCTGTCATTCTCAATGTTTTGGGTTGGTGGAAAAGCCTGAGCTTGGAGCTTTGAAGGAGTTTTGTCTTGTTCAGTCATCTGTGCTAGCTGATCCTGGGTTAGTGGGAGAAACTTGAAGTAACTTAATATCCTGTTTGTCAGAAACACGTCAGAATTTTCAGGCATTTCACAATCAGGGCCTGTGTAAACTTTGCCCAGCAAAGTGTCTTCTGTATGAAGAGTGCATAGCAGGAAATAGGTTGACCAAATTTTAACACCCAACCCTAAAATGCATCCTTTGAATATATTGTAACATGGTTCCCTGAAGTTCACAAAGGAGGTGTCCAAGTTCATTTTTTCTGTATCATTTAAGCTAAAATGTACTATATTAAAGAGGTAAGAGACTCACACTTGCAGTGTTCTATTAATTCTCTCTTGTGTGCATTTGATTTTTTCATAGGCATGTTCTTCCAGTGGATTCTCTGTGCTTCCATATGGATAGTTTCTTTGGTGGTCAATTTAATCCAGAATTGCCCTCGTTTTTGGCCTCTGGCTATGGTTGGGGGTTTTGTGTGGGCTACAGGTAAGGATTCTAATTCTTGAAACACAAAGTAATCCTAACTCATCGTAAAGACTTTTCCATATATAAGGTAGTTATTTGGCTTTTCCAGTCTTGGTATTAAAAAAGCTTTACGCTTACAGAAAATATTATTGTGAATAATGATGTTCTCCATGTTGGATGGCCCTACTTAATGTATTTTTATTTATAAGCAGCGAATTCACACCAAAAATTATTTTTAAAATGGTTTAATTTAATTTTTAAAAACTCTATTGCCTACTAACTTGTAGTTGCCTAATTTGTTTTCCATTCTGAACAGTCTCAGAATCTAAAGCTAAAATAGGCAAGACCACAGTCTAGCTTTTGACTGATTTATTTTATTTTATTTTATTTTTATTTCAGGCAATGTTACTGTTGTCCCTATTGTTAAAACCATTGGCTTAGCTCTTGGTCTTTTGATATGGGCTTCTTTTAATTTGCTGACAGGCTGGGCGAGTTCAAGGTCAGTATGCTTAAGTCATACATTAGTAATGATTCCATTTTTTTGCTAATAAAAAAATATTAATCAATAAAGAGGATTAATCATACATAAAAGGTATTTTTCCTTCTCATTGGAAAGTACTCAGGTTAATTATTTTATCTTTTTGTGTTTCCTCTGCCTCAATAGGAACAAAAATGCCCAGTCATGGTCATTCACATATTTGAGTAAATAAATAATGTATTTGTTTACATCAAACTAGTACTAGTATTTTTTCTTCTACAGCATGGGCTGATAGAATGATTTAAATTAGCCTTGATTTTTAAATACCCAGATTCAAAAAAATCAATCTCAATTAAATTAAAGACTTCTTTATTTTTATAATAAATGTAGTTTTTTGCAAGCCAACTGATGCAACAATCCATAATATAAACTAATATATTGCTAATATAAACTTAAGCAGAAATATTTCTATGAGTAAAGATTTTCAAGACTACGTTATAATTTAGGTATTTTGTATGCAGTCAATGCAGCTAAGTGTAACTAGTTAAATATTCTAGATTTGGTTGGTTTGGAATTGACCCAGAAGAGGTATCAAGACCAGTCTTAAATTATATTGGAGCTGGGCTTTCATTATTAAGGTAAAAACTTATAATTAATTTCTCTTAACATAATTTATATGTAATAATCAGAGGAACAATTTAACCAAAGCGTAAAAGTATTGAAGTACTTTTTTTGCAAATTGATTTACAACAAAATTCATGAGTTGTCTATACCAAGCTTGTCAGTGCTACATTTCAGAATGGAAATATGCACATTTTCCAGTACAGTGGTGAAATGATTATTAATAAACATAGAAGTCTGTTTTTATGCTGGTAGGCACGTTCAAGGCAAAGCTGTGGTGCACTAATCCTCTCCCTAGCCAGATTGTTCAACTGGTTCACTTCAACCAAAGTTTGAGAGGGTGCTGAAACTAACTAGAAAAACCTTGGTGAGAAAACATCTGTGAGATATCTGTTCTGACTTAACTCAGTTGTCAGTACAAATTCTTCCTCTTAACAGGAGAATATCCCCCAGATCCTTTCGGGTCCATAAAAAGCCAGAGACTATGCCTTATTTCTTGTGCTTAGTAACTCCCTGTCTACCTGACCACCACCACCAATTCCCAAATAGTAACTTCATGATCTTCAGAAGGACTTCTACTTATTATTCGTTTACTATTTGTATTAGTGCAGATTTTGGCCTAAAACACAGAGGAAAAAGGGTCTCTGTTATATAGCAGTGTCCTTGCTTTCCAGCTGGGTGACCAGGGAGGTCTTTCCAGGAACAGAAAGGTGGCCCCAAATCCTAGGGACGGTGGACAGTAGGCTTTCCGTAAGCATGCTAAGCATATCCACAAAATACTTTCAGGAAAAGAAGAGCGTTAAGACCATGGAACCCATTCTTGATGGCTAGGAGAGAGTTGCTGCCCAAGATTGATGAATTTCACTTCCACTCCTCCCTGAGAATCTGTAGCTTTTTACCCATTACCATTATATTTAGGGCATGATTTTGAGAGGTACTCACAAAATAGTAGGAGTGCTGTTATTCCTGCCTGATGAATTTATGTAGCTCACCAGCTGCTTCCTGCCTATTTCTGAGATATCACAAAAAGTGATCAACAAGGAAAAAGATCCTGACCAAACATGTTTTCCTGGCAAAGCTGCAGGTGTTGCTCTGTAGAGCTCAGAAGCCTGTTTTTTTGGTTTTAGCCTCCTGTGCGGGACCTGTACATATTTGCCTAGTCCCTCTGGAGGAAGCTGGCACCTTTTTGTATCTATCCTTATTCCTTTAGCAGGAGATGAATCACTCTTCAGATGGAGGCATTTTGCTTATGGTTATAGAAAGAATTAGTAAATCATTAAAATACCTTGCTTAAAAATAAAAACCGGAATCTGTCAGTTCTGATTACACACACACACCTGATTTCCAGGAGTGGGGTGTAAAAGCTTTCTTCATTTTATTAACTCAGTGCACTGGAGCAATCAATACCCCTTCTCCTTCCACATATGCATGAGGCCCTGTGGGAGCAGTGTTCTCCCACTTGGATACAACAAAAAGCTCAAGACTATCAGTTTTCCCTGAGCACAAATCCAATTCTGTGCAGGTTTAAGTTGTTCCATATAGAATTTGCATGCAGATGTTCGACTATATGTGGTTCAACAAAGGGCACTGTTAATAACACAACTGTTGTTAGCACGTGGCTGTAACTACACACCATAAAAAAGAAACATTTCAATCCTATTATATAGAAGAGAGAATTATAAAGTGATAACGACTAATCTGTTTGTTTACTTTTGCTGAAGTGGTTTGTTAAGACTGTTCAGAGCAACTGCATTGTAAAAATATATTGAAGTAAATCTCTGGACACTAAATGTTATGTCCTCATGAGCTAACTTGCGGTATTCAT
Source organism: Cygnus atratus (assembly GCF_013377495.2). NCBI lineage: Eukaryota > Metazoa > Chordata > Aves > Anseriformes > Anatidae > Cygnus > Cygnus atratus. Next base: position 30,246,832 of record NC_066365.1, on the reverse strand, counting down.
TGATGTATTCTTTTCTTCTGAGTGCTGTCATATTTCTTTTTATAAAAACTGAAGTCCAGAGTTCTTCAGCTTCATTAGAAAGAACGCCATTACTGAGAGAAAGTGTAAGTACTCTACAGTTGTTATTCTGCAGCTGTGAAAATACACATACATGTTAAAACAAACAAAAATTGCTTAACGTTAACTGGTTTTCATAGGATATTGATTGTATTTAATTTGTGGATCTTGTATATTTAGTTAAATGTGAACAGCAGAAAAGGTTTTCCCAAGTGTTCTTTCTCTATTGTCAGCCTTATATGTGACTTGTAAGCCATTATGCCAGAGGCTATATTAAAGACAATGTGCATTTTTCCTTTCTGAAAAGAAGTAGTAGTTTTAGAAGAAGAATTTATTAGAAGAATAGGTTTTAGCTACAAAAGTAGGAGAATGCTTAGAGGAAATGCAACAGAGTGTACAAGTCTTATCCACCAGATTTTTGCCTTGTTCCAAAGCCAAAGGACTGTCAGAAGTCCCTGGTTCTCAGCATTGGCTGTGGCACTGGTTGGAGGCCAAAGACAAGTGCCAGACTGGGCTCCCAAAGAAGTGACAGCCAAAATCCACAACAATAGCTGGAAAACAGGAGACTCCCAATAGAATTCCCTGTTCCTGCCCTTATTCGTGTAGGTCAGTGATGCATCAAAACTCAATTGCTACCTGAACATAGAGCCCCTGAGAGTTTTCTTGCTGTGCTTGGTGATCGTGATCTCTAGAGGTCCCAATCTACCAGAGCACATCTCAGAAGATAAACTGCAGGATTAGAAGAAAGGAATGTTGCAATCTCTTTACGTTGCAGATCAGGGTATTATTTTCTCTGTTGGCAAATGGTCCTAGTATTCTGACAGTAGCACCAGAGCTATCAACAAAAGGCAAAACTGCATCATAAATAAAATCTATACATTAAATCATTCATCATATTTAAGGAAGGGCAAGTTTTGAAAGGCAGACCTGCATGTAGATTAAAAAAAAAAAAAAAAGTTAATGAGTGCTCTATTATGTAGTAAACCCCAAATACATAGCCAAAAACTTAGAAACTTTGTGGTAGGTAGATCCAATTATTACTGCTTTTTTTATTTCCAAACTTATTTTTCTTTTTTATTCAGAGCATTTCTGTCAAATCTTGTTTCTCCTTCCATTATCGTTTTCTTAGAGCAAAACCACTGTATTAATACATTTGAGATGCTGTTTTTTATTAAAAAAAAGAAAAAAGATTGAGTGAAACCTCTTGTTTTTCTGCAGTCTGTTAATGCTTCTGAAGAGATCTCTGATGAGTCATGGGTGAGCAGACTTTCTCCAGCAAAAAAAAGACTCATGTAAGTCATTAGCAGTTCTTTTACTGATGCAGGTCAAGTAGCCAGAGAAAGTAATATAACACAGAGTAAGAACAGAATTTGCCTTCTAGTTTTCCTAGCATAGACATGTGTTCATAAATAATAGTTTTTAAAATACTAGCATACTATGTGTATCTCTGCGTATCTGTTTAGCTGCTCAGCTAGTTGGATAATTTTCTTCTCACTGTTCAGTGTGCTATACCTTACCAAAGAACAAGATGTGCGAAGTAAATAGCAATAGCATTAAGTACAGAGCTGTTTCGTAGCACCTGGTTGATTAGCACCCCAGCATAGAAAGAGGTCATGCTTCCAGGTGTGGCTTCCAGGTGAGTACACCTGGAAAAGGTATTGCAGCATGGTTAGGAGACAGGAGAAGTGATCCAGGGTGGAAGCAGCGGCTAGCAAGGAGACAGTGTGGGGACTGGCGACAGCCAAGGACACAATCATCTGGAGGTGGAGAAGGGGAGCAAGGAAGCAATGATACTGGAAATCATTATAAAGAAAGTACGGACTGAAACGATGGAGCTGAGAGTGGGAGCATTTTAACTATATTTTTGTTAGTTTTCTCCCAGCTTCTCTCTTAGGCAGTATTGGTTAGTTGATGTCTCTTGTCATGAATGTAGATTGCAGACTATTGGGGCAGGAGTTGTCTGTGTTACTTGGACACAAAGTGCAGGAAAACCGAATTACTGTTTTGAAAATTTTCTACGCTAAAAAGTGCTAAAATACATCGTTTTTATAGCATCGCTACCAATTTTTGTAAGATTATCAGGTTTTAACTGCAATACTGTATGTCTTGTGTATTGTCTACTTCCCTAATTAACAGTAGGCTTTTTTCTCCTTTTTTTTTACTCTTTTCAAAGAGGATGTAGCCTAGCTGTAGTGGCTGGGATACTCTATGGTTCCAGTTTTGTACCAGTACTTTACATCAAGGACCATGGAAGAAGAAATGAAACTATATACGCAGGAGCAAGTCAATTTGGTAAAGGCTAATAGGTCGCTTTTACTTTATTTCATTATTATGTTGTGGTTTTCTGCTTTCATAAAGGCACAGAGTGAAATTCTTCATACTCCTGGAAATACACAGTGGCAACTTACTAGTTCTGTACTATGTTACATGTTACTGAGTTGTTATTATAATACTAGCACTCCTTTTTCCAAAAGGTGTATTAAACCATTAAAACAACGGTGGTAAACAGCCCAGAAGATAACATATTTATCTTATTTAACACCTTCTGAAACGTAGCTAACACTCTCAAAATACCAAGTTCATATGTTAGGAATATGAGGGGCAAAAGCTTATCAGTTGCTAAATTAGTAAAGGAAAAGGTTGAACGTGATTGAAGAGCAGAAGAGAGATACAAAAGTTTAAGTAATTAAAATCATGTCAGTTTTGTAGTGGAAGCCATTTAATGTAGGTGTAATAGCTAATTTCAAAACATTTCTCAAGAAACATTTTCCTTAAGATTTAGGATATAATCTATCAAGTAATACCAGTGGCAGCTTAAGGCCCACATTCCACTGAGACAGCACAGTGCTGCCATTAACAAATGCTTATTGTAATGCATACAATTTCTCTTGGATATAGCAACTTACACATTTCCAAGCAAGACAAAACAGCTGTTATCATTACTGTATCTGTCTTTCCTGATGAGGAATTACAGGTCCAAGGAGATAGAGATCACCTTGCTACATGGCTCTGTTCTATCACGTTGAAAATGCTCTATTTAGTGCTTATCAAATCCATAAGGGATTTGTTATTGTTAATAAGTATAGTGGTCTAAATTATGATGCGTCCTTCAAGATAAGGAAAGGACAAAACTGTGCTATGTTTATCTTGCTTCGTATGTGCAGTTGTCGTGCCTCTAAAAGTACAGCATAAAGAAAAGAAGCAAGGCTTTACAACGAATGTAAATGTAGATAGTTAGGAGAGGATGTAATTATGTAAAACCCCTCCCTGCAGTTTTGTAGCCTCACCCAAGTATTTTCTTATGCTTTTAATAAATGAATTCAGTAGCTTGACTAATAGAGTTACAAAAATAACAACTCACAGAAATGCATAAAAGCTTATGATAAATGCTAGGGTCAATGTAGCATTTAATTCATGTTTAATATGATCTGTATGATTGACAAAATCCATCCAGAGCCAGACTGTTAGCTGGGCTCATAACCACAATTGAATTTGAATTGTGGCATCTTACATGTGTTTTTTTTTGTTTGTTTTTGTGAATGCCATCAGTGAAATAAATTTAGCTAAAATTATGAACTGATGTTTTAGACTAATACGATTTTTGCAATTTCTCCTTCAGATTTAGATTATGTTTTTGCACACTTCAGTGGAATATTTCTTACAAGTACCATCTACTTTTTGATCTACTGTGCCATCAGGAAAAATAAACCTATAGTTTATCCCCAAGCCATACTGCCAGGTATGTTTGTTAAACTAGGAATTCATTTCGGTTACTTCTTCTGATTCTTTTGCAGCGATTAGTTCAAGCTATATGAAGGAACTGTAGTTAGCCTCTGAAGTCTCTTCATTTTAATTTTTGTCTGTTCAGAAAGAGCAGTCCTACTAGGTTAATTAAGATTAGGAAGCAATGATATATTCTTGTTCTAATCTGAAACGTGACATTGCAAACAATGCATTTTCAAAAACTCACTCTGTCAGAGAGTAGAGTATGTTGCCCAGAAAACTGCAATCTTTAATTATAATTTCCTACTTCAGTTGGAGTAGCTGATTTTATCCCTTGAGACTTGGTTTAGATTCTCAGAACCAGCTTGTTAAAGTAATTAAATAATAAACTATTCAATTTCTGTATTATGCTATTAATACGAATGTTTCACAGATTGCTGTCTATACTTTGCTGTACGTGTTTTTGATTTGGATTTATTTTTCTAGGGTTTGTTTCTGGTGTGCTTTGGGCAATAGCCAATTGCTGCTGGTTCATAGCCAATAACTATCTCAGTGCTGTGGTCAGCTTTCCAATAATTACCGCAGTAAGTACATAAAAAATAAAAGCTGTGACTAGAAATGCAGATTCCCCGCCCCCCACCCCCAGTAGTGAAAATTAAGTTGAAATTTTGACATGTCCAGATAATTTTTTTTCCAAAAGTATACATTACATGTTCTTTTGCTTGTCTGCGCTAGCATTTGTTTTTTTTGGGAACTTAAGAGAATGCGACAAGCACCATCTTGGCCAATGCCAGGCTTAAAAAGCAGGAGCTGAAAGTGTCGGTCTTCAGGTTATATAAAAACCAGTGCTCTTTGGCCAGAACTATTGTCAACTGAGGTGATAAAAAGAAGAAAAGTTACTTGCTTTCATCCCAGCAAGTATCTGTAGTTCTGGACTTTTTCGTTTGTGATTTTTATATTTTATCAGTCATTTTGCTTAATTAAGTTAGCTATTTTTTATTGTCACCGTTTTCAAATACACCAAACATTCTGTATCGCTGAAAATAATTTTCTTACAAAAACACAAGGAAAATAGGTTGGCCAATTTTGCCTGTGTTATTCCTGCTTTTGATACTGTACCTTTAAAACACTGTTAATGTTCAGAAGCTGCGTGAATTCCATCACTATGTAAAAATAAATTTTGCCTTTATTCTCTTGCCAGTCTGCTAGATGGTGCTGCAAAGCTAGATAACTTCTGGCAAATTAGAGTTCATGAGTATCACAAACAAAGTTCTGCTGAACAGCTGTATTTTGGAAGCAAACTAATGAAACAACATTAATAGGGATTAAGCTTTGCCTCAAGATGCAGTGAATCAGAATAAACTCTGCACTATGCAATGGAAAAAAAAAAAAAAGACTTGGGATCATTCTAATTAGGAACTGAAGGATTAATAGAAAGCAGCTTTAGTAACTTTGTTTATCAGTATACCTAAAGGGGAAGGATGTAAAATAACTACATGAAAAATTGTAAGGACAGCACTGATGAGAAACTGCTTATCTGTGCTGCAGTTTTGGAACTCTTGCTTTACTTCACCCTAGAGAGAACTTCAAACAACATCCCTTTAACAATTTGCTTCATTTTAAAAATGCATTCCTCTAGCAGTGTAGGCTATCTAGAAAGTGAAGTAACACCTTAGTTGTTATTTAAATAATATTTGGCAATTTCACTAAGAAGTGGCACGCACAAACACATTCAACATAATATTCTGTTTCCTGCTGGCCTAAATTTATGTCCCATCGGGTGTACTGAAGATGGAGGGAGTAAGATCACTGTCCAGACATCTGTCAAGTGTTTCTGAGAGCAGAGAGTTTTCGCTTCATATTCAGATAATATTTTCTCATCGGTCATGAGAATTCAGATCATTGCTCCCACAGGAGAAAAACTGTATTACTGGGAGTGCCTGGAAATTATCACTGTGTACCTCTTGTTTTCTCTTAGCTAGGAAATCTGTAAGACACCATCACAGATAAACAGCAGTTTTCCTGACCTGTCTTATCTGTCTGGCTTTGTGCTTTGTCCAGATGGCTGAAATACAGGAAATACATTTATGTTCCAGTTTCTTGATATCATACTGAGCAATAAAATCAAACTTTGTCAAGAGTGGTTAGTCCTGGTAATAGAGGAAACATTAGCAATATCCATGGTGGCTGCCAAGAAACCTGAATAGACCTCTGAAACAAGGTAACAAATGAAAATCTGTGGAGTTTGAACTGGTGAGGCCTATTATTTAGAGCCTACTAAAAGAATGTATAACCGCCGGTGCAGACTCCACAGCTTAATTTAGGACGAAATTATGCCCTCTCTTTTAAAAAAAAAAAAAATCTCTTTAGCCCTTCTTGGAGAATTTATTGTGTCTTACTTCGTAAAGACTTCAGCAATGTATATGCTTTTGCCATGAGTGCTGTACAGGATGGAGAGGCCTAAATTTGCTACCCAGATGAAATACAACCGTCCTAAAAACAATAATAGGAAGGTGGCACATTTTACATTGGTAATATACAAGTGAATCTTATTCTTTAGGGTCCTGGCCTTGTTGCTGCAGCTTGGGGAGTCCTCGTATTTAAAGAAATCAAGGTAATCTTACTAGGTTTCTTACCTAGTCTCTCTCCTCCTTGTCTCTAGTTCTCAGAACAGCATGATTTGGTATATAGCTGTATCTGTTAGATTTCTCCTCCTTACAAGTACTACATTATGAAGCTGAAAGTCATGTCATGCAATGCTAAGTTTTCCAAGAAAGATGAACTTTGAACAATTTTTACAGGAATGACGATTTGAATTCCATGACTATTAGCAGCAGTGGGAGTAAATGAAGACTGCAGCGGGGTCAGGATGCCAAGCATAGCCTGAAAACAGTATTTATTTGAGCTAGCTTTCAGTGGGGGCAGGGGAATGAGCAGTCGTCCCAGTAATCACGTAGATCAGTAGTTAAGGAATTTAGGGTCAAATTCTCGAGAGGACCAAAAAATTAGGCTGAGGACAGTTGAGCCTGCTGATTACAGTACAGTGTAGAGATTGTTAAACTGATATAGCAGCGATAGCACAGAATGGGGTAATTTACTAGATGTTAACATGGCTAAAATTATTTTTCAAGTGGAATTTGAAGCATAGCAGTGTATGTCTCAGGTTTCCTTAACTAGTCTGGCCAAGATCCATTGATATCTATTTTGCCATTACAGATTGTATCTGATATTTCTGATGACTGTGTAAAATGCATTAGGCATCCTTGGAGCAGGAACTAGAAGTCCCCTCTCCCTCACTGCAGACAAATGTTGCAGCACACTAGAAGACTGTCGTGTTCATTATCCAAATCTTTGTGACTCACTCGGTCTTTCATCTTTTTCATACATATTAGAATAGTCTCAGCATAGATGCTTACTATTTAAATATCATCTGAAAACAGACTGAAGTCCTTTAAAAAGACTAAAAAAGAATTGATGAATTAATTTTATGAATGTTTATGAATGTGCATGGCATCATAGATTGCTTGTATTGAATGTTTTTGAACAACAAATGTTTCAAATATTGTATGAAATAAAATGCTATAAAATATGTTGTATGAAGTAAAATGCTAACATTTCATATAACGGGTGCATTCATTTTGTCATAAATTAAATGAAACTTTATTTTACTTTTTTTTTGTGAAGTGGTACCTATTATGACATGATATTTTTCTTTTTCTCTCCACTTGGCTGTCCAGGGACTGAAAAACTACGTGTTACTCTCAGTAGCATTTTGTATCATTTTGGCCGGATCACTCTCCACAGCTTTTTCTAAAGTTTGAAGGGATCTTCTTACCAGTAGATGGTGCTACTGTCTAGTATAATCAGAAGGACACTGATGGTGTATCACAATAGGTATTTCCAAAATGTATGTCCAACATTTACCCTAACGTTCTTTGGGCAGGTAATAATCATTCCCACTTAGCATGAAAGAAAATCTGGAAATGTTTGCTTCCGCATCTTTTGCAAGAGCGGTTGTATCAAAGGTGTTCTTTTAAATAAAGCTCAGTGATTTTATAGTTACTGATTTTTCTGGTTTAGGTATGAAGCTTGCATCATTGTAAGTTCCAGTTCCTTTCTATGATGATGGATTAAAGGGATATTGATTCTTAGTCTGTTAGTAATCTGTATAGCTAATTCATTTTATTCCGAAATTCTTTCTTGATGACTTGATTATAACATGTCTTGAAATATTCTTTTTGGAACTGATACAAAGATGTGAAACAGTTGTTTTTTTTTTATTTAGGGGCATTGATCTTTAAAGTCACCATTTTACATAAAAACTTTATCTTCCAATCACATCAGAATTTTGAAGGAAATATGGGGGAAAAATGATAAAAAATGTAACATAAATTACTAGTGTTTGCTTTAGATGCAAGAACATTATGTTGAAATCATGACCATAATACAAATAGTTGGGCATTTTGTTGTTTGTTGTTTTGTTTCGTGTTTTTAATTTGAGTTGTATGCAATTTTGCAAATAAACACTTCTTTTCTGAAACCAGTTATATTGCAATATGAGCTAAGCATGTAGTTCACAGTTTGTTTCCAGATCATTTGGGGCATTTTCTGAATACTTATTACTTATTTTTCTTTTCCATGTAGCACGATCAAAGCTTAAAAATTATATATGGTGAAGTATCATGCTAAGACTACCAAGTCTTTTTGCTACCCAAAGCAAGGTCATCTATATCTAAATCACTTCTGACAGTTGTTATCAAACTTGTTTATTTAAAAATAATAAAGTGGTTTTACCATCTTTTTAGACAGACTACCCAGTTTCTAAGTATCTTTCCAGCTAGGAAGCTCTAATGTCCAAAGATGTCACTGTGAGCAGTGTTATGTCTGCTATTCAGTGACCATTGCTGACATGGAGAACCATTTGTTTTCTTACTCATCACAGCTTTCACACATGCAAAGCATGTTGTCTGAACCCACCCTTAGTCTTCTCTTCCACACATTAGATAAGTCCAGTTTCTGCACTTCTCACATGTTTGGAATATGTACATCATTCTTTTTACTTCTTCCCAAACTCACTAAGTGGACTAAATCTGCCTAGAAAAAAACAGACGCAACACTCAGACTACAGTCTTACAGAAAACAAGAACAGCAGCAACGGGATTATTTTTTTTCATCTAATTTACAAGCTGTTCATGATCATATATGATAGTATGACGCTTTTTGCCAACACAGCTTGATATTGTAAGCATGTCTAGATTACATTCATAATTTCACCTTCCTTCTTTTCCACACTTCTTTGTCTACTACTTGGCAGATTTTATCTTAGAAGTGTTGCTTCACCCCCTTTTTTCCATTCTATTCCTATCCGAGTGTCAGAACATGGTGTCTGACAGGCTTTTTTCCCATCGGGCGTTTCTCCAGTTTTGCTCCATATGTTAAGTCTGGCCTTCAACAAGTTTGCAACATTTTCCAGCCTGTTGTTATTTACAAATTTAATAAACATGATCTCTTAATTACTCTAAATCATTTATGAAAATGTTGTATAGTATTGGCCTGTACTCTCTTTTTTTTGGAATCTAAAGCAATCTTTTGACTCTGACAGGGAATTAATCGATTGCTCTCGTGAGTACAATTTCTCTTACTGTGATTTTATTTAGATTGCATTCTCCCAGCTTATATGTAACATCTGATACAGCTGCTGCAGTCAAGATGTATAATGTGTACCGCTCACAAGCCCTGCTATTGCAGAGAAAGCAGGTCAGTTTGACTCAATTTCTTCTTGACAAGTCCTTCTAGATTGTTACTTACCTAACTGTTAGTGTATTGACTCTGACAAGGAAGAGTACTTTGTTCAAATGTTTTTGAAAGAACTTGAATTAAATTGGACATTTATGATTTCCCTGGATGTGCTTCCCTTCAACTCCTGTATTCCTGGAATAACCCCCTATGCCAGAAAATTGCTAATAAAAAAAGGATTGGCAGAAACAAAAGACTCTGTTTTCAGGCTCCTCTGCTTTACAGGCATACTTTAATATGTCAGTTTTTTGCCAGTCAGTATTGAGTTCTTAAGTCAGCATTTGGAATTGTGTCAGCACTGACCGTGATCTGTTCAAGCAGGACTGAAGGAACAACAAGGGTGCTGGGCACTTCAGTTTATAATGTCATTTTTGTATAGAGACAGATTCTCATTTATTTCCTAACGCGTTTATGAACACATACAAAAAAAAAACAAGTAATTCACTGTTTTGCTAGAATAATTACAATTCATTACAATATTTATAAAGAGGGCATGATTTTAGCACCAGTCCACCTTGACATGCCAATGGAATTGCTCAGGGAGGCTCACCTGTTTATTTTACTGCCTCTAGGTCACCTTCCACATTCAATTGAAGTCTGCAGGTACAGTCTACGCTATTCAATGAAGTATGCTTTTCACTAGTTTATGTTAAGTGAATTAGTATGGCCGTAGTATGGAAAAACGGTGGAACAATGTTCAACCAGACTTCTCAGGAAGGAGAACCGTGTCTGAATGGGCTTGGACAGTGAACTAGCATGCTCACACTACTACTTTCTGGGTAGAACTGGCTTTGAAGGAGTGTGTAAGACCAATATTGTAGAACAGGTCTATCAGGCCCCAGAGATCCCTCCAGCAACTTCAAGGGAGAAACAGGAGCAAGTAGGGTAAGGACTAAGGTCAAAAAGTCAACGTGCAAGAAACGCATTGTGTGAATAAAAACTGAACTAAGCATCAGAAAACCAAAGATAGATTTTTGTAACAGAGCAAAGCTCTGGTGGTAGGAGAAAGGAACGGGCATATGAAGCTGCGTGAAGTTGCATCGAGTTCAGGTCCATCACATTGCAGAAGCAGTACGGTGCCTCCCAGTCACCTTCTGCAGCTGGGCAAGTCACAGTACCTGCTGAAAAGTCAGTGCAGAGGGACCATCATGCAACTGCTGGTCAGCCTGCACCAGCTCTGCTCTGCAATCTGTCCTCAGCTGTGCAAGGAATAAGCAAGCAGTGGTGCTTAAGCTGAATCACTGTGGGACCTAGTTTGTCCTTAACCATAACCAAATGCATTAGGCTTTGGCTACCTCTGCACTATCCTGTTTTCTTTGGTGCTGTGAATATCCTGAATGAATATATCTTGGGTTCTTCAGATTTTTATTCGCTCTCTTGAGGGATGCTCAATGTTCATGTTCATACATGATACAATGTTCATACCAGATGGGCCCAGCATTTGATTACTGAATATGATTTGATTACTGGATACGATAGGGAACAGTTAAATCTACCAGGGCAGGAGCACCTTTAAATTTCCCCGTTTCTACAGAGGGCCAGTTGGCTTTCTGAAACAAACCCCCCAAAAGTTCTCTCCTGTCCACAGAAATCACCATGTATGCAATTTGTTGCAGTCCCCAGTCTGTAGCAGATATTCTATTGGATTTGTCTTGCCTATAGGAAAAAAAAAAGAAAAAAAGAAACAAAACAAAAAAAAAAAAGAAAAAAAGAAAAACACCTCTTTGCAGCTCTTTTCTGTGAAAAATCCCTTATGGTAATGCATCAGGATTTATGGTTTAAATATGTATTTATTCCAAAATATTTTCTCCTGATGTTCACTTGGAATATATTGGATAAATATTCCACTCATTTCTGAGATTTTCTTGTTCTTGAAGTTTTGAGTTTGAAGTAACATTGGTAGTGCTTTCATGTTAAAATGCTGGATTAACAGAGATCTGTTTATAGAGCTGTTTATACGCGACAGTCTGACAGCAAGTGTTTAATGAGAGAAAATTCTACAGCTGATACAAATGATCATGGCTCTGTTTATATCAGCAAAGCTGTGTGTTTTCATATCAGTAAAACAACTGGCCCAGAATGTTCCTTTTTTGTTGTTGTTTAATTTTTTTATTCGTAGCTGAAGGAAAAAAAAAACAAAGTAGGACCAAGATGGAAGAATCATGTTTCTTTAAGAAAACTACAGTTTCACATACTTGTTTGGTCTGTTTAATAATTTCTAATAATATACTTCAACTTGCTCTAATAATTTTTCTCTGATCATCCTTAAAAGTGAGCTAATCTTTAAAATACAGGTAGACTAGGAGCTTCCAAATAAGATTTACTTGTTTATTTTGTGCATGGTGTTGGGAACCAGGAAACTCAGTATTAACTTTTTAGATTTCCCACAACTGTTTATTACCTTCTCTATATTCATCATCAATTCATTTTCCTGAGCTCAATGCCCTTCTTCCACTTTTTTTTTTATCCCTTCACATTCTTAGTAAAAATGATTATTATCTGGAAAAAAAAATTAAATACATGGACTCCTGTGTCTTTAAATGCAACCAGTGAAAACCAGCATTTTATTACCTCTATAGACATTTATATATTTTATCTACATCAAAATTTTATTTTTCAACCAAAATTCAAAGTTGATTTAATACCAGTTCAATGGTCTGACCTGATCCCTGAGTGGTTTTGTATCTGCCATGAAAGTAAAATGACAGTCAAGATGATGCATGCTAGCAATTATTTTTAATTTTTTTTTTTGACCCCTTACTTTCAAATAGAAGGCTGAAGTTGAATGCAGTATTCCATAAATGCAGTTTGACAGATGGATTCCACTTTCCTCTAGCTAAATATGTAATGCTGGGAGCAAGTGACTGTGAAGTATTGTATTTTAGCTGAAGAGATGGTTCTTAAATGTTTGATGTTTACCACAGAATATTTGTTTAGAAACCTAGAAGATATCTTCTCTTTCAGCACTGAAGACTTGTGCTTCTTATTGCACCAAAGGGCCTGTGTGAGAGCGTAACCTGACAGACAAAATAGGAGAAAAGGAGGTGGGACCCATGGCAGCCCTGCCAGTATCAGTGATTCAGGCAGTCTGACGCCATCCAGCACCATTTTCAGATTGTTAAGCAACTCCTCGTGATCTTTGTTTTTGTTATTTGTATAGCAGCCAATGCACTTATAATGAAATAAATTATACATAGAGATACATTAGTGCAAGTTATTTGCCTCGTCCTGGTATTTTTCATGCTGTGGGTCTTCTAAAAACATTTTGGGTAGAACTGGGAGACAAACTGTGCTGCTCCCAGGGCCAAGGCATAAAATGGGAAGGAGAGGGTGTTCACTGTGCTAGTTAACGAAATAGAAGAACTGGTGGGAGCAATATCTCTGTGTCCTGAGGTTTGCTGCAGTGAGGGGAGTAACCGAGCTACTCCCACCAAGCCCATAGGCAAGCTTCAAAGGACATTGTTAACATTCATGGACCAGGGAAAATGATGGTCTCTAGCAGAGTGGTCATTTTTTTCTTTTTCTTATTTACAGATGGGAGTAGAGCACTTGTTGAGGACTTGCAAAGCAATAGCTGCTGCCCAGCTGTATTTACACACCTGAGCTTTTGATTCAAGCCAAGGGGGAGCCTCAGGAATGCAAAGGCCACAAGCTCCAGGATGACATTTGGGAGGAAGGCTGGTCTGGTACCTCACTGGATAGTAATGTTTCACATCAAGTGGTGCCTTGGCTCTGTAGTTTCCTATCGACTTTGCACTCAGTTGAAAGGATGGAATTTGTTGTATAAAACCATGTCATGGCGTGTATTCCTTGAAGCATGCTGTGCCCATCAAGCTCAAAGGAAACAGTTTAGGCTGTCAGCTTGCTGTGAGTTCCCCAGGGATATACTTGCAGAGAGCATGCATAACCTCATCTTCAACTTCTGTTTCAGATGTTTGTGTCTAGCATTTTTAAGTGAAGTAGTTGAAATTTAGTTCATAAACCCATACAAAGGCTACTATTTTTAGATAAGTAAAGCTGTATGTAACAAAAATATGTCTGTTTGAATATTTTTAGAAGTTGGCAGTATTTCATATTATTTGGTGTTTATAACATGAACAATAACATATTTTAAAATACTAAATTAAGCACTTGAAACTTGTGGCTCTAGCAACATACATTGCATTTTCTTGCCTTTTGAGAGGCTCGTCACTGCAAACATTTACTGCACTCTTCTGACTTTGTAGACACCGAAGTGAAGTGCTTGCCTTCTGTTTTTTCTTCTCCACTGGTTACATTTATTGTAGCTTAGTGCCTGATGCATTCATTTTAACCTAGTAAGCAACAGTCCATTTGATGAAGTAGTAGTGAATTTCACAAAGAGGAGGATATATACATGTATATATTTATGCATGTACAATTTTTTTTTTTTTTTGTGGTATCAATCCATGCTATTCTTTAGCATATCTTACCTTTTGTTTTAAATTACTCTCATTGAGCAACTGCCAATTTTTCCACATACACTGCACCTACTTTAAGGAAGTAAGTTTTGGCATCAAGACAGACCTGATCCAATTAATAGACTTCTGCCATTTAACTGTGATTTCACCCATGTTTCTCATAATGTGGGTCATGTCAATTTAAGATGCTGCCACAACTCAGCTGTTTGCTACTAACAGACACCTCATACCAACACCAGTGGATAACATTGTGAGGTTTTTATGTACTTATGGGCAAAAAATCAGCTATGTTAACTTAATTCTCTGTGAAAAAGTCATGTGAGGAAATTCTGAAAACAGTTTATGGTGCCTCAGTGTAGCAGATCAAGAAGACTGTGTCCTTGCTACTTTGCATCTGATTGTTGTGACAGAACTGCTGTTTCTTAAAAATTATTTGTTTTTCTTTTTGCTTTCCTTTGGTGGGAAGATTTAGCTTTAATTTTTACCTGAAGATAAACACTTTGTAAACATCTATAAATATTTAGTGCCCTATTCAGCTTGCAAATTTATTTGCTGTTTGTCATATTTAGTCTAATTTCCTTGTCTTTATAGGTAAAAATTAGAGTTTACTAGAAATTCAAACTCTTGGCAGCTTTAAACACAGTTTTGCGTATTATTTTCTCTTTATAAGCTATGCCTTAAATATTGCATGTTAGACATTGTCTGCTGCACAGACTTTGTGTTCCTTCATGGTTAGGACTGTTTAAGTAAGGGATGTGTAAAGTTTAATGGTCTCTTTCAGTTTTAAGTCTTTGTAAAATGTCTGTGTGATAATTGGAGCTGAAAACACAAGAAAATATCTGTTCCCTGAGCTTCCATGAGATATGCCCAGACCAGGATTTGGCGACCTCTTAAATCTTTTTCGTGAGGGAGAATAGAAACGTCATGGTTGGACTCAAGCAGGTGAGCTTCTGTGTAGTTAGAATGCATAAAGAGTTGCTGCACCATGAAATCACTTCTGAAAACTTCAAAGGAAGAAAACATTTCAGCAAAACTATTCCGCTCTGTCATATATTCATATGCTGTATCTTTGTATCCATTGCCAGAAGTATTAGTTTATAGTTTACTGACAACTTGCTCATGGAAGATTATTCAGAATATCAAATCTTAGGGCTGCTGTCAAAGCACTGCAACAGATGTCAGCAATCCAAGCGACTCAATAGTGTGTGTTTGTAAAATGCAGTGACCCTAGCTTTGTAAATATTGATATGTGTGTGTATAGACATATAGGGATACACTCTAAATGAGATACTTACAATTAAAAAGTTCTGGGAGTCATTGCAAGTAGCTGTCTGAAAATGTCAACTCTGTGATTAGCAGCAGTTGAAAAAATACAAGCATGTTAGAAATTATTAAACGGTAAGTGGAGCAACACCACTATGCCAGTGTACAACTTCAGCTCACTGATCTCAAAAATAAATGTACAATAACATTTTTAAAAGTCATAAAGAAACACTATAATTTTCCCTTGTACTGTATAATTCGTTATTTAAGTAGGACTCTTCATCCCGAATTAGAGAACCAAAATGGAAAAATACTATGCCAATAAATTAATTATTGATATGAAGCACATGAATAAGGGATGACTAATTGCTGTGTTATAATTCAGGAACAATTGAGCACACAACAAATTTATCAGAGACAAGGTTTAAATATGAAAGAAAGTGACTTCTCAAAGAAAGCATAATCTACAGTTTGAAACAACTTCTTAGATGTTATATAGCTTAGTGTTACAAATAGGTTGTGAAGTGATTCATGAAAGGCAAGAACATTGCTGACTATCAGTCACAAGTGGTCTGAAAGGAGCCTCTGACTCAAGTCTTTAAAGCCACCTGACTTCCAGAAGGAGGTATTTTGTGACAGATTTTTTTTAATCCCAGACATAACCACTCAAAGACTAATAATTTACAGACTTCAACTATTCCAGTACATGTACAATTGGTATTCATTTCATTAAGGTGACCATGTAAACTTCTTGTCTGGATTAAGTATATAAGCACCTTTTCAGTGGATTTTTTTAACAACCTGGAGTGTTCCCAAACAGTGCAAATGTTAGCTAGAACCGACTTGCAGTGCTTAAAGTAGGCTGCTATGCTATCATTTAAAATCTGTTCACATTGATCAAGAATGTTAAAATAAAAGTCAACCTTAATTTTACTAGAAACTCAGAAACAGCTTCTGGTTATGGCAGGTTCTGTGTTAGAATAAGTATTTCAAACAGGTGTGTGCAATTCAAACTGTACCATGCCTACAAATTATTATACTGCTTGTTTCTACAGTATCTGTTGTGGCCTCTCCTTTTTGTTAGTGAACACTGGAAACTTTATGCAAGGAAGATCTGCCATGGACATTTCTCAGTGCAGGTGGGGAACACTTTTGAGGAGGAATAGTGGCTTTTTTCTGTAACTTTGGACTGTGGTCTGAATGTAAGCTTGTGTTGGCTTGTGATGGTAAACACAAATAAGAGCTCAAGTCATAGGACAAAACTCCAGAAAGCATGAAAAAGAGATAATTGAGAAAAGCAGAAGGAACAAGCTTTTAATTAAGATATGGGAGACAGGCGGGGATTCAATAAGTACAGATGGCAAATCAAGCCAAGAGGAAGCGGTAATAAAATTAAAAAGCAATGAAGCTAGAGTGAGAGTTTCTCATTACCTGGGTTGAGGGGACTTTCAGCAAATTAGCCTGAATCTGGCATATTGAACTGATTAGGCTTCTAATGTAGGGACTGTGTCATGTTGGAGCATAACTGGACTCGGATAAGCTGAGAACCTGTCTCTTCCAGCCTTACACAGCCAGGTGCAGCACATTGAAGGAAGTGTGGTCTTTGTTCACTGCCGCTGTCTGAGGAGGCATGCGGTATTCACCCCCATCGCTGCAGTATGTCATCACCAGAATTTATCTTCCGAGTTACACAAATAAAAATACCATTATTTCTCCTGGCGTCTGTGCTCAAAAACAGGACTTGGCATGAATTCCCATTGCCTTTTAGACATTTCCTTTAGAAATCTGTAGGCACTCAGGCTGACTAATAATGTTTGAACCTATTAGAGGAAGGACACAGCAGAAAAGCAAAAGTGTTTTGGTCCTCTTATGACTACTTGAATGACAATCTGAAGCAAATTTAATTTGTTTAGAAGAATGTTTTTGTATGCAACTGAAAACTATTCATATTTTAGTAATATTTCTGTCAGATACATAATGGAATTAAATGCTCTGCTTACTTTACCAGGAAAATAATCTTTCAATTTACATTAAGTACATTCCTTAACAAAGACTACTAAACTGTTCCATATACCATCAGTTCATTCATTAAGCAGTATTTCACATAGTGTCCCTAACATTATCAGAAAAAAATGATGACGGGGGAGAAAATAATTCTACTACTGATGCTATGATCCAAGCTGCTGCTTTTTAAACACAACGCTATGCATGATGAATGCTAACCATTCATTTGTCAACCTGCCATTTCTTTTAATTCAGACTCTATATTTTCTGTACTTCTGAAGTTGTTTGGCAAAATTTCTAAACATGTAAGTCCCAGCCCATTGTCAGTTCTGGGAAACAGCAAATATATGTCTATGTACCATATTGGTGCCAGTATGGAGGGATTACTGTGTTTCCCAGAATCTTTTCTTCCATTTTAAAATAGGATTTAGAAGTACATCCTTCAGCTGGAGGGATTCCACAAGAGGAGCCCTGATCTGGATGAGCCGTGTGAGAGAGACACCAGTGGATGGAGCTGCAGCCACCCAACTGTGTGCCCACCAAGACATTAATAACAGGGAATGAGATGTGACAGTCTTGACAGGAGATTCAGGTGGACAAAATGTATGTGCCTAAGGAGTTCCTGCATGGTGGATAGGAGTGTGGGAAGAGAGAAAATAATTCCCTGAGAAAGGGCTTTGAGGATGCTGTCAAAGTAACCGGGCAGACAGGAAGCAAGAGCTAGGCGATTTTTAATAGTAACAGTGTGCTTTGGTCAGGAAATAATAAAATCTCTCTCAGAAGCAGAGATGCTTTAAACTCTTCAGTAAAGTATTTTTATTCTGCCAGGACTGCTGTCGACAGACCTGGGCAGGTGCAGAAGAGAAGGGACGGGCGATCTGCCTGTTCCCGGAGCCGTGCCCCTGCCCTCACCCTGTTGTCTGAGCGCCCTTCAGGAGCCTGAACAGCTCCTAGGGTCACCGTCTGTTTCTAAGACAAATCTTAAAGAGGCTCTTTTATCATTTTGGTTTAATCTGATACCTGCTCCAGTATTTCCATATGAAACATGGAGAGGGAACAAATGAAGCGGTGCCATGAGAACAATCATTGTTTTTCCCAACATATAGGAACCTGTAAAACTCAATGAGGAAGTTACTATGATAGAAGTTGTACCTTAAAAACAAACTCATGATGTTTGTTAATAATCAGGCTAGAGAGGAATAATAGTTTCTGAGAGGTGTGGTATATGTTTAAGTAATACATTCTTGTAAAGCACCTTAATGCCATCTCTGTGTTCTTTATAATGCCCCTATTACTTGCAGCACGCTACAAACTCCTGCATGCTGTGCTGATCTCACTGCTCTTCTCTCATTCTGTTACCTCCAGAACAGTTCAGCAGTAAGGATCTTCAGCAAGGGAAAGGTACTCCTTCGGCTGTGCGAGAAGAGCAACCCTTTTCCCTTCCCAGGACAGCTTGCCTTCCTGTGCTTTAATCAAGTAAAATCTCAGTGAAATTGGGTTAAGAAGCAAACAATTACTAGTAACTCTGGTGTGTTAACAGATATATCTGGAGGTTACATTCTGTTGAATAAAATTGCTGAATAACATTAGTTACAAAAACAACCTGGCTGTACCCTAAGTATTTATTTATTAGAGCCAGAGGTGTAGTCATCCAGATTAAGCAGCTTCACAAATCTCTGTCTCTGTTATTTTTAGGACACTAATAAGAAGAAATCTGGCTGCAGTAAAAAGATGAGACAGTCTGTTAAAACCACAGTTTAAGTGAGCTGCTAATGGTATAGTTTGCAATCAAGATTACTTCTCAATTAGTCATTTATACACCCTTTAATTTTTCTAT